>NW_005370042.1:2741563-2778037 GCF_000412655.1 Myotis brandtii
CCCCGGTGCCCTGCCTTCCCTCTGCCCATCCCTTTGCGCGGGACCCCCAGGCGCTGTCAGGCCCAAGTTGCCAAAACAGTCTGAGTGCGGGGAGAGCGTGGGGCGACCCTCCAGACCCCGACCCTCTCCTAAGGGCGATTCCTGTTTGTTTTTTACAATCATTCAGAAACTTGAGTTCGGCCCTAGGTTGCATGTCCCCAGCTACGTCTTCGCAGATCCTGGCCAGGAAAAGACGGAGAGGCGTGAGTCTTTTTACAGTGTTCTTAAAAAAAAAAAATTAACGGAAAGAACCACCTCTTCACTTTGGGATTTACAGCCCTAATGGAAGTGTCCTCCTTTGTTTTGCCTGCTTTCTGCAGATCATTGAGAAACGCCGGCGAGACCGGATCAATAACAGCTTGTCTGAGCTGAGGAGGCTGGTGCCCAGTGCTTTTGAGAAGCAGGTAATGGAGGAAGTAGGTAGAGCGCCCAGGGTAGCCACCCTCACCCCATTCCTTCCCGATCATTCACTTGAACCCCATCCGTGTCTGGGAAAATAACCGTGTCGCTTGTGCCGGGGAGAATTCATACAGACCCAACACATTTTTGGAAGACAACTCGTTTTGCCTTAGTCTCTACCGTTGGGGTGCACACAGCACAGATATGCATATGCATTTTAAGTTGTTCCCCACGGGCACGTGGTGCCGAGTCGATCTTTTGCTGTTCCCTCCCCCAGGGATCTGCTAAGCTAGAGAAAGCCGAGATCCTGCAGATGACGGTGGATCACCTGAAAATGCTGCACACTGCAGGAGGGAAAGGTACGGGTGCCTGGCCCCTGCCTGGGCCCAAGTTGCGGGGAGGGGGGAGCCGAGTTGGGGCAGATGGAGCCACTGTGCAGGCCAGGGTCTTTGCAGCCGCTGCCTTGTTTTTACTGTGTGCTTTGGGGACGGGGAGGGACCCCTGCGAGGTGTGTGCGGTTGCCTGTCTGTCCGTTTTGAAATGCGCAGAGGCTTTTCTCCATTGGATTCATTGCCCCAGCCCCCTGCACATTAGCACCTTCTTATGGGAAATGCCTGTTATGTGTGAAGTGCCCTGAAATTGTGGCAGCCCTGCAGAAGATCAGGTAGCTCCCTCCACATTTGTGTATTGCTATTTGGAGAAGAGAACTTTTTAAAAAGTATATGGTGTTAATTTTATATACAGAATTTCAAAAAAAAAAAAAAAGAGCCGCCACATGACTCTTGAGGCAAGAAACCTGTTGTGGTGAAGCAGAGCAAACCTAAGGGAAGGTGGGGGGCCAGGGTCTGTGTGTGTCTCCAGCCGGGACCAAGTGCCTGCAAGCTGCATGATAACTTACATCTGCGTGTCTAATGCATTTCACTGCTCTGTGGTTTCTCTGCCCTTGATGTACTTTTTTGTTGTTGTTGAGGGAAAACATTAAAGGAACGAACGAGCATAGTTTCATCTGCCGGTAGGGTAGAATTCTAATTTCTGCTCGGCGGCTTCTAATTGGGCTTTGAACTCGCATTAGCGAACACATACGTCTCCTGTTGGTTAATGCAGAGATTTTGGTCGACTCCAAACTATTTCGACTTTGAAAGAGCCCGGGAATGCGGTCTTTTCAGGACGCAGGTCTCTGCTGGGAAGGGCTGCCGCTGGGATTGAAGGAAGGCGGGCCGCGAGCAGAGCCTAGAGGTGTTTCTTTTGTTCTCTGCCCCAGGCTACTTCGACGCGCACGCCCTGGCCATGGACTATCGGAGTTTGGGGTTCCGGGAGTGCCTGGCAGAGGTCGCCCGCTACCTGAGCATCATCGAGGGGCTGGATGCCTCCGACCCGCTTCGAGTCCGGCTGGTATCGCATCTTAACAACTACGCCTCCCAGCGGGAAGCGGCGAGTGGCGGGCACGCGGGCCTCGGGCACCTTCCCTGGGGGAGCGCCTTCGGACACCACCCGCACGGGGCGCACCCGCTGCTGCTGCCCCAGAACGGCCACGGGAACAGCGGCTCGGCGGCCTCGCCCACGGACCCGCACCACCAGGGCCGCTTGGCGGCGGCTCATCCCGAGGCGCCCACCCTGCGAGCGCCCCCTAGCGGTGGCCTTGGACCGGTGCTCCCCGTGGTCACCTCCGCCTCCAAACTGTCGCCACCCCTGCTCTCCTCCGTGGCCTCCCTCTCCGCCTTCCCCTTCTCTTTCGGCTCCTTCCACTTACTCTCTCCCAGTGCACTGAGCCCGTCGGCACCCACGCAGGCAGCAAACCTCGGCAAGCCCTATAGACCGTGGGGGACGGAGATCGGAGCTTTTTAAAGAACTGATGCTGTAGAATGAGGGAGGGACCGCTTACAATTCCAGCTGAGCTGGCGGTTGCTGACATCACCTTAAAGTCGTCAGTTATAATAAAGAGGAAACAGGTACAATCCCAGATAAATTCTGTTGAAAGACGAAAGGTTTGTTGTTTTACCTTTTCTTTCTTAATGTTTTTTTTAAAAATCATGACATGTATTAGCAGTTTTTAAATTTTGTTCCAAACATTAAATGGACTGTAAACTGACACCTGCTGATAGGTTTGTACTGTGCCTAATTTACTTTGTAAACCTATTGGTCTACGAGTGATTCAATTTTTGCCTCAGAGTTTGGGGAATTCTTAGTATTTGGGGGCTGTGTTACATTCTGTTTTTAGAATTAATTTTCCAAACCACTATGCTGAATATTAACGTGAAGCTGTCTGTTAATACTTTGACAATGAAGGTGTTGTATAAATAATATTCTTTGGGGGGGGGGGGATATTGGATTTTGTATTTCTGAACAAAGCGTTTGACAAATCAGATGATCAGCTTTATCCAAGAAAGAAGGCGAATTCTCTGCCTCCTACAGCAGGAAAGGTGGATGTACAGAGTCCACCAGGAGCCCTGAGTTCATGACCAACCGTCTGCCGGGACCAGACGGGCCGTTCTGGCTTAGTCAGGAGGGAGCCCCGTGCAGTGGAGGCCCCTGTTGCAGTTGGCTGGGAGGAGATGAGGATAATTGCATAGACTACCCTGCATTTCCAGCCCCGAGCTGTGTGATGCATTTTAATCTCCCAGATCTCCCAGATGCTAACACGGATAAGTGCACCAGGTGGGCAAGTGTGGTCCAGTGGAACGGTCCAGTGGAACCTGTTAAAGGCATACCCTAATTCTTCCAGGGTTGGCCATATTTTCTTCTCACTGGAAGCTTTTATGTTGCGTTTTCCTTTTTTGGCGCATGCAGATGTGGCTGTTGAGATATTTAAAAGGGCTTTGCTGCCTCCTTTTTTGTTTACTTCTTTGGACTCGGGGTATTACAGGTTTATTCATTTAGCAGGAGTAACTTGAACACCTCCACCGAGCTGGGCTGGACCTCTGTTGTACTGATGTGTTGTGACTCAATAAAAAAGAGGAAACAAACTATTCTGCTGTGTGTCTTGCACCCCTTGGCCTTTCCCTCTATTGGCCAAGAAAAGATACATTTTCTCTTGTTTGCATTTTTCACAATCACCAGTTTAACACTTTCATCTCATGTGGAATTCTAAACTGTGCGGATTTGTGCTGTTGAGGGAGATGACATCATGGCCAGGCAGGCTTTGGCCTGACTCCCACAAGGGGACATAGCCCTTTGGCCGTTATGCCCCATGACCTGGCCCTGAACTGGCCGTCTGTGGACCAGACACCTCAGTATCAGGCTGGAGGTGCAGGTGGGAAGGAACTCTGATGAAATCTTATAAAACTGTGTTGACCATTCCAGAAATATTTACTGAGAGCACCTCCTGTGTGCTTGGTCCCATGCTAAGAGAGCAGAAAATTTATTTCATTTCTTTCCTTTCTCTTAAAATGGCAAAATAAGGAAAGCCAAGCGTTGCTCCCTCTGAGTGCCGGGAATCTGTGGCATGGTGAGCGGTGGCAGGCTGTAATTCTGCACCTGCACGGCTCCAGGAATCTTTCTTCCTCTTGTTTCCAAGGAATGTGTTTAACCCTTTAGCTGCATTTGACTCCTGAGCTGTGCAGTGAGGAAGCTGGAACAGAGGCAGCCATCTGGGCCCGGCAGAAGTGCCTTCCCATTGCCTTAAGAGTCTTCCTCCTGCCACTCAAGAGGGTTCCCGCTAGCTCACAGGGAGTTGGCCTTGATCCTGAGGGAGGTGGGGAGTGAGGGAGAAAACCCACTCTGGCGGGTGACAAAGTAGAGCCCTCCTTTTCTTTGCCCAACCACCGAGTGCCTCCTCCCTGCCCTACTTTAAAAAAATGAAGACTGGCAGCTCCTGCGGGATGTCCCTGCCTGCTTGCCACCACCATCAGCGCTGGGGCCCGCTCACGAGGCTTCGTCGCGACCAAGTCCTGACGTTATTACAAGACAGTCCTTTCCCAGAGGTCGTTTACGTCGAATTGTGGATGGTACCGACGCTGTTTGATGCAGAGTCCTGCTCTTCGTTATCGGACAGCCCTTGCGCCTGTGCGCTGTGACGTCCCTGATTGTGAGCATGGCTGTCCAGCTTCGGACTCGCGGAAATCGAGCCAGAACTAGGGCCAGACGGCTGCAAAGTTCTGCGCGGGCCTCGGGCGCTCTGTTTAAGCCGGGCCTGCTTGTGGCTGACGACCTCGGGAGACGGCATTGCTTGTGGAAGGAATGCTGGCCTGGAGGTCAGGCGGCTAAGGGCTCCATCTAGTTTTGTTTGTGCCATGAAAATGGGGTTGAGGAAGGGTGTGGGGCAATGGTTCTTAATTCTGTGCTGTTCACATTTTGCAAACTCGATCTTTTATGGGACGTTTCATTGGTTTTATAATAAACTGATTTTTACCGAAAAAAATAAAAAAACAAAAAAACAAAGACTGGAAGGCAAAGAGAAGTTTGGACTTTGAACTTGGGCAGCGACTTTCTCTGTGTGGCCTTGGCCCTTGGTCCCTCTTGTGAACAGAGCTCTGTTTGAGGGCTGCCTGAGCCGTAGACACTTTCTGTCACAGTGTGTGATGCAAAGTGTTCTGATGATTTCTGCCAAGTGCCAGGTTAATTTTAGCAACTGCGATTTCCAATGACATTGAAGCATTACTGAGCAGCATCGCCCCAGACCGTCTGAGCGGCTCTGACAGGTACCCAGGTTTAGATGGCGGCTCAGGGTAAGGAAGGAGTGAAGCATGGGACATGTTTCACTTGTCACCACCTAGTTACTACATGTTTTTTGTTGTTGTTCTTTAAGGGGGTGTGGAGGTTTATTTTCAAGATTACATAGTTTTTTCAAAGAAATATTTTGCTTTCTTTTTTAACTTTTTTCAATGACAGTTTACATCCAATATTATTTTGTATTGGTTTCAGGTGTATAGGATAGTGGCTAGACAATCATACTCTGCAAAGTGTTACCCCGATATTTCCAGTATCTACCTGGCACCATACACAGTTATTACAATGTTATTGACTATACTTTGGTTTCTTTTTACATCCTTTCAAGGTGACAGGTGTGTGGAAATGGTGCAGGTAGAATTGGAGCTTCTGGGGAAACAGGATGGAATTATGATGCTAAGCCAGTGGAATGCAGAAAAGTGAACGTAGGAAAAGTCTCACTTCTATTCTGAATTGGCACGTGAGAAAACATGCCCGCCGGGGGCCTCAGTGCCAGCACACTCTCATGTTATGCATACGTGTGTAATACTTCTGCCCGGGCAAACAGACACGCTTTAGGTGTCAATAGATATGCCTTATGAGGAAAATAACATCCCTGCTCACAAAGAATCTTGAAAGGCCCAGTTGATTACCCATTTACTAGTATTCTATGTCTTATGAATTAATATAATGATGGGCAGAATTCTTGCAGTAAAAAAATCTCTAAGAAAAAAAGGCAAGAAATATAATTTCTAATGTATTCACTATAGTTAAATGAAGATGCGAGCTCGGTTCAGGCTTGCTTTGCCTGCACAGTTAAATATGGGTGACTTCTGGCTCGAAGCCCTCAGGACCCGCGTCTTCTCCGAGGCCTCCCAGCCCTTCTGTCTGCACCAGCACCACAGCTTTGATGCCTTCATTATTCCCAGTGACGGTTTATAACAAAAAGCCCCTCGGAGCTGATGTCATCCGCGACACTGCTTCCAACGTGGCCAATTCATTTCACGATCGGAGCTCCGGGGAATGGGAGCGTCTTGGGAAGAGGACCCGGATTCTGGTTCCTGCTTGGCTTTTACCTGACTGAGTGCCTTGGGGAAGTCATGCAAATTCTCTGGACCTGCTTCCCGCCTGTGGGATGAAGGGGTTGGACTAGATGAGGGCCCGGGGCACCCTCGGAGGGACAGGCACGGACGGGGAAGCAGCAGGGGATGGCTGGTGGTGCTGGCCCAGGGAGCACGTCTTCCAGCACCTTCTATCGGAAGACCAGATCTTCCAAGTTTTCAAGAGCGTCTCCAATTTTAGATCTTTAGGTGAAACTGTGTGATTTGTATAGTCGGTAGCTAACTTACCAAAACCTGTCTGCCGGCAGGACCGGGCCTCGGGCAGCCAGCCGTGGCTCAGCTCCTAGGGCTGGCATCCAGTGGCTCCCTGGGGCCCAGAATTTTCTGACATCTTTGTCTGGCTTGTGCCTATGCTTACTGGATAAACTCAGGCCTCGTGTAAAATAAACAAGGCCATGATTAGGCAGCTGGGCGGGGGGCGGGGGGGGGGCGGTGTATGCTGGAGGACCCTGTAGAGACAAGGGCAGAGGTTTTTGTAATTCTGTCTGAGCAGCCACATTTTCTGAAGCCGCAAGAAGCTAAATCATCCTTCTTGTTCTCAGTCCCGATGGTCACAGACCCTCTTCTAAGGTGCTCTCCAGGTGGTCCAGGGTTCACTGTACGGAGGAGGCTCTGAGCACCGCATCCTGACGTGCAAGAGGGAGTGTGCAGCCAGCTGGTGACTCAGCACACCCAGGCCCTACCCAGCGCCCTCTGATTTCAGGAACTGGGGAGTCCCACAAAGAGCAAGCTGTTTGAACCTCAACTTGAAATCTAATGCTGGCCTGGATCCGGATGGTCTGCTCTGGGGAGGGGGCAGGGAGAGGAGGGAAGAAGGCAGGAAACGAGCAGGGCCTTTCCTGTGCTCCGCCTGCAGGTATCACCAACCACTTGAGCCCAGCTGCTTCCCCAGGCCCGCAGCCCAGAAAGCAAGTCCACAGCTGCCCTGGGGACCAGGCAGGCCCCAGGTTTTGAGTCAATAGGCTGTGATGCTATCTATGGGTCTTTAGAGTTATATGCTAGGATGTCTCGCGTATTTACTGCGAAGTTAGTATTTTTCATTGAGCGCTTTGTGTTGGGTTTTGACATAGACTTGAGTTAAAAGACCGTTTCTCCATTTGAAAACTTAATCATTAACACGCAGTTGTCAGGTGGTCTGTGCCTCGATCTTGCAGAAGAGACTGAAAAATACCGAACGAGGCAGAAAGAGATTGGCTGTTACCTTTGAGAGAGTTCATTGCTGAACATTGTCTGTAGTCACTTACTTTTTTAAAACCTCCCCTGGGGCATTGTTTTGTTTCTGGTGTGTAGGAATGTTCCCTAAATGCGGAATTGAATCCTAAAATTAAAGAATGACACAGCTGAGCCGTTGAGCACCCTCTTTGACCTCATCTCCTACCTCTTTCTTACTCTTTGCTGTGGCTGGAACTTGCCTGTGCTCTCACCTGCAGGCCATGCGACTGGCTTTTCCTCCACCTGGAATGTTCTCAGCTGTCTGCTAATCTACTCTAATCTATGCTCTAGGGACTCAAAGGTCACCTTCCCAGTGTGGTCTTCCCTGACAACCCTAATTACCTAGTTCCCCCTCCCCCCTCCCCCCTCTTCCCTCCCTTTTTGTTTTTCTCTGTAGTACTTAGTCTTGTCTGGCAGATGTGTCACCGATGATCTGTTTACTGCCTGTTTTGCCTGGTTTGTTCACTTCTACAGCTGAGTCACCTACACAGCGCCTGACTATAGGAGGCACCCAGTAAACAGCGAGTGAATTCGTGAATGCAATCCACCCCTTTGTTACCATGAAGAAGCAGAGCAGACCAGATCCAAACACCCTCCCACCCCCAATCTTTTATTTTAAAAGCTACCAGGGAGGGTAATTTCATTTTCTCTTTACTATTATAAGATTCTGCTTTAAAAAAAAATCCAACTCAAATATGATTTTTCAAGTCTATTTCCTTTTTTTGCAAGTGCTTAGTGGGGGTGGAAGGGACATTGATCCTCTACTTTATATTCCCACTAAAGGCCTGTTCTCCCTGGTTTTTTTTTTTAAATCTTATCCCCTTTCTCATCTAGCCCTCCAACCCCCCTCCCATCTGACAGCCATCAGGATGTTCTCTGTATCTATGAGGTTCTGTTTTGTTTGTTCGCTTACTTTGTTCTTTAGATTCCACATATATGTGAAATCATTTGGTATTTGTCTTCCTCTGACTTATTTCACTTAGCATAATACCCTCTAGGACCTGGAGTCTAGGTCTATCCATGCTGTCGCAAATGCAAATGGTAAGATTTCACTCTTTTCTATGGCCGAGTAATATTTCATTGTATATATGTACCCACTCATCTATTGAGGGGCACTTGGGTTGCTTCCATATTTTGGCTACTGTAAATAACACTGTAATGAACATGGAGGTGCATATGTCTTTTCAAATTAGTGTTTTAGATTTCTTCAGATAAACTCCCAGGAGGGAATGCTGGGTCATACAGTAGTTCTATTTTGAATTTTTTGAGGAACTCCACATTTTTCCATAGTGACTACACCAATCTGCATTCCCACTAGCAGTGCATGAGGGCTCCCTTCTCTTCACATCTTCCCTATTCTGACAGGTGTGAGGTAGCATCTCACTGTGCTTTTAACTTGCATTCCCTGATGATTAATGATCTTGAGCATCTTTTCATCTGTCTATTGGTCATCTGTATGTCCTCTCTGGAGAAGGGTCTATGTAAGCCCTCTGCCTATTTTTAAATCAATGTGTGTGTGTGTGTGTGTGTGTGTGTGTAAGTTGTGTAAGTTCCTTATGTATTTTGGATATTGACCTCTGCTCAAATGTATCAGTGGTGAATATCTCCCCCTGATTTTCAGTTCTTAGTTCACCTCGTCTCCACCTTCTCCCCAGTTAAGGGGTCTCAGTGGTTTCAATATTTCCACATTTTAGTCTAATCCTATGGTGTGGGGTTAGGGAGCTCAGCATCTGCATTTAGAGAAATTGAAAAAATAGAAGAGGGAGGGGCAGACTCCATCCACCCAGGGTCCCAGAGAGCAACACATGCAATGTTTAGACTAAATGGTCTGGTAAGTGGGAGGCTGAAGAACTGATAGGCACACTGCTGTTCGAGTATGCAAAGAGAGGGTCTTCCCAAAATGGAGGCCGCGTTCTCAGACCCACATCCTCACTCAGGCAGGCACAATAGGGTTGACCTTCAATCTGACCATCAAGCAGCAACGCGTTTGTGGCAGGATTTTGAGGGTAGCTCTTTCTGAGGTGAATTCAATCCATTTTCGACAGAGAGCATCATAATGGCATTAGACACATTCAAGAAGTCCACCGTCTTACTTGTCAGGCAGAGAATCAGAGGCAGAGTGGTGAAGCGGCTGGCCCAGGGGACCGCATTCAGCCTTCATTCTACAGGTCTGTACTGAGCACGCCCTGGGTGTGAGCCCTTTGCCAGGAGCTGGGGCACAGAGACGAAGCCAGGCACATCTGGTACCTCGAGACTTGCACGGTGCACCAGCTGGCTCCGGGGCCTTTGTGGTGGGCGCTGTCCGGTGACCCCTGAGCAGGGGCTGAGACTGGCCCTGGGGAAAGAAGGGACAACCAGGAGAGGGTGGAGTTCCTGATCACCTGCAGCTGCTTGAACTTGGAGACAAGCAAAGGAAGCCAGAGGAAACCTGACGGTGTCTACTTCTGTTGTACTGAAGACTAGGGGAATGCACGTAGGAACCACGCAGACTCCCGTTCGCACTTTCTGTGACGTGCACATGTGTGTGCAAAAGCACATTCAGAATCTCTCTCTCTCTCTCTCTCTCTCTCTCTCTCTCTCTCTCGTGCCCATGTGCCCAGGAGACCTCAGCCTGCGTTGCTTTTGCTCCTTTAAAAGCATCTTGTGTATCTGGGTGCGTGTTTCTGTGGTTTACATGGAATGGGGGTGGGGAGGCGATAAAACAATGCAGCCCTGGGACTCTGGGGAGGATCTCAGACGGCCTGGGAGCGGAAGTTCCCTAAGAAAGCAGGAGCCACTGACGTTCCCACCGACAACAAAGCAGCAGCCTAGATAAAAGGAGGGTGGAGGGAATAGAAAACAAAACAGCTCCCCTGGCTGGGGAAGCAGGTGCACCACCACAAACAATATCGTTTCTTCTATTATTCGTAGAGTTTAGGAACAAAACAAAACAAAACAACCCCCCGCCCCCCGCCCTCAGTGGGGCAGCTCCAGGGATGCTCAGTCCCACAGACAAAGCTGCTCCTCAGCCCACGGAACAGCAGAGACGGAATTCGCGACAGAAAAGAGAGAGGAGCCCAGAAGGCCAGACGACCAGGAACACGGGCCAAGTAAAGTGAAAACGGCCCAGAAAGGCGACGCTTGGGCCTGATGGTGGTCAGAGCCCCGCCGCCACCAGAGGTAATGAAGTACACGGGCATGTGCTCCCCACAGCGGTCACGACCGCCCGAGGCGTCTGTGTCTGCCCTGCTCTGCGGCCCGTCTGTGACACATGGCGCCCGGGCAGCAGGGCCACAGTCAAGTCCCAGGAGGTGCCGGGGAGGCTCAGAGCCCCCACCTGCATGAGCCCCCAAAGGCCGGGCAGGGCCGCGGCAAGGGGGCTGCCTGTCTTGTACTTCAGTGAAACCTGCAAAAATAAACTACTCTGTGCTCTGTAAGTGGCCCCTGGATTGTATAGGCTCCAGGGCCCCCCAATGCTGGCTGTCCCTGCGTGACTCCACCAGGTTCCCTCCACGTGTCCTTCCCTCCTGAAAAGGAGGCACTGGGCGCTGGGGCGCAGGGAGGACAAGGACGCGTGCAGGGCGGAGCCCGGCTGTGCCCCTGACACCCGCCCTGGACAGGAGGCGCGTTGGGGAGGACAGGAAGGCCAGCTGGGGCTGGGAGACCCTGGTGAGTTTGGTTGGTCCCCGTGGAAAAGGGAGGTGATGCTGATCGTGGGCTCCGTCTCTGCTCCGAGGCTCCGAGGCTGCGGGGGGATCGGGGCGAGCTCCTTGGTGTTTATCTCGAAGGATTTAATGCCATTTTGACCAAACCACTCATGGCTTGAAGACTTGCAGGGCACGGCTGCGGGGCGGGGTGGCGGTCTGCAGGCTGGTCGGGGGCACGTGGCCGGTCAGGGAAGGACTCGGGGGCTGGGGAGCCAGGGCCACAGCCTGGGAAGGCAGGGTGGTTCTGAGAGCAGGAGGGGTCTGTCACCTTCGTCTGCGTCCAGCCCAGCCCCCAGGGACCTGGGCCAGGTCCTGCAGTTAAGAGGGTCCGGAAATTAAAACGGTGTTTCCCCAAATGACTGCCATGGCAGTGAGACCCCAGACTCAAGCGTGGTCTGCGTGGTTTGGAGGAAGGGCGTTCCCCCGTGTCCCGGGAAGGTGGGTGGAGGGGAGCCGGCCCAGCCCTGAGTGACGGCCTCTGAGCCAGGCATCTGGGAAGGACTCAGGAAGCCACGCTGGCTGCGTCCGTGGTCTTGGCAGCTTTGAGGCAACGTGGACAACTTGGGGCCACTGTTGAGCAGGACGGGAGAAGAATGGCATTTTGAATCCAGAAGGACGCGCAGCCATCTCTGGGCCACTGAGGAAGCTGGCCGGGTGGAGCTGCGCACCAGAGCCCTCACCACAACCGGCACAGAACCACGCGTACTAATAGGGCGACGGCAGCGGTTTAGTAATATGTACTTTGCAATGATGCCATTGTTTATAACACATGATTAGCAGGGGCAGCCATCACGTTGAGCTCTCGACAGGCGTCCTCCTCTAACGTTCACAGCACGGGAAAGAGGTCCTCTGGTTACAGCTGCTCCGCGGATGGGGAAACCGAGTCAGAGAACGTACGTAACTGGCCCAGGACCCGCACACACTAGTTCAATGCTGAGACAGCAGTTCTAACCTGATCTGTCTGAACTGTAAGCCCACCTTCTTACCTCTTACCTCATGGTAGCGGGAGCCGGTGAAACCAGAGGAATGCTGGTTTTGTTGCTCTGATTGTGATTTTATTTTAACCATCAGATGGCTTGATGTGACCTGGAAAACATATAATATTACTGTGAAAATTCCTTAGATTATAGATTCATTCTCATTTATTTATTCAAAAACATTTCTTTGCAAAGAAGTCAAAATTTTTTTCAATTGCCATTGACATACAATATGCTATTACTTTCAGATGTACCACGTGGTGATGAGGGTTCATTGCAGTATTGTTGACTATAGTTTCTGTGCTGCCCTTTACATCCCTGTGACTGGCAATTTGCACTTTTTAATCCCTTCCTCTTTTTTACCCATCCCCCAACCTGTCTTCCATCTGGCAATTGTCAAAACTTCTCTATGTCTATAAATCTGTTTCTGTTTTGTTTGTTCACGTATTTCATTTTCTGATTCCACATATAAGTGGAATCCTATGGCATTTATCTTTCTCTGTCTGACTTATTTCACTCAGCAGAACACCCTCTAGGTCCATCTATGCTGTTTGTTGCAAATGGCAAAATTTCATTATTTTTATGGCAGAATAATATTCATTTTTTATATGTGTATATATGTATATATACTAGTATATATGTATTATCTTCTTTATCGATGGGCACCTGGGTTGCTTCCATATTCTGGCTATTGTAAATTATGCTGCAGTGAACTTTGGGGCCATGTGTGTTTTCGAATTGGTGTTTTGGGTTTCCTCAGATAAAGACCCAGCAGTGGCATTGCTGGCCGTATGGTGTCAACAGCATTCCTCGATGCCTGTCCTGAGCTCTGGGCCATGCTGACAGGCGTCCTTCCACTTTATGAAGTGCCCACATTAAAGCTCTAATAAGTCCAGATGTTGATGGTCTCTTACAGGTTTACTGCTACTATTTCATGATACCTTCCCCCTTCTAGGCAGTTTATTTTTCACCATCATAGCTTCATCTAATGCAACCTAAATTTAGAACCACCTTCTTCATAGGTGTGCTTATGTAATTGGACCAAAGGCTAACCTTGGTTTATTTCTAACCGGTCAGCCCAAATTGTGAAGGTTGAATTATGTGTCTCTGAGGACGGGAAATTGGAAAATTGTTCTGCCAAAAAGTGCGTGGCGATTTACTGCTGTTATATACACAAGAGTCCAGTTTATTCTCTGCTTAGAGACTCGACCATAGATTACTGAAGGCATCAGCCTCTACAGGTAACTCAACTGATCAGCAGATACATGTGTCATTGCAGCGAAGAGGGAGGTAGTTAATTTCATGAAGTTCGAGGACCCGTTTCTAGGCTCCATACCTGCTGAGAAGATAGAATCCACTGAAAAGGTCATGGTGAAGCCAGAATTTCCAAAGTTCAAAGCTCTGTGGCTGGTAAAGTTTCGCCTTCTGATTGAGAACATAGTTTGGCATTTAAATCTGCCTGTTGCTGATAACATTTCATGGAGACGTGGCCTTTGGAAGGTACACGCTGTGATTCTGACTCTATATAAAGCCAGTCGGAGGTGGGAGAATCCCAAGTTTAGGGGAAACCTATTCTGTTCTGGATAAAAATAGTTGCACTCACTCTATTGCCTCCCGAGGAAAACATCAATTAGATGGAACAATGCTCCCCCAGAAGGCGATGCGGCGCTGTCTCTGGCCACCTCCTCTGCATTCGGCTTGGACCGCATCGTGTCTTCTGTGCGGAGGAAACTATCAACAACAAGAGGAAATCCTGTACTAGTATTGAATAGTCCCGATTTTAAAGGTACTTCCCTTCTTGTGGGAATTGTATGTAATCAGAACAACACTAAAACGTCTGAATTATTTTACAAGGTTTGACTTTCAGCCCCATTTTTTTAAAGAAGATTGACTTATTGTGCTGAAGATAGAGTCAATTGTTGGGCTCAGGAGTATTCTTCTCGAGGGGCGTGAGCCTCACCAAGGTGGGGGGCGGGGAGGTCATCGCCGCAGGAAGCAGGAGGTCCTTGGAGACAGCGCGTATTCTAGGGCGCACAATGACTAATAACGGCTAAAATTACCCTGGAAAGAACCGGCGTGTCACAAACATTTGCCCCTTTCTGGGCAGAGCAGGGCTGGAGAGGCGGTGGCTGCCTGGGATCCCCTCCAGGTGGTTTGTCAGCTGAAGGATGGGGTGCGGAGATGGGGCCTTGAAGACCTGGGTGGGAAACACTGTCTGGGCGTCGCTAATCATTACCTGTAGGCAGGGAGCTGCTCCGAAGCGGAAGGAGCCCATGAGAACAGTCTCAGCGCCCAGTCTCGCCTCTGCACTGGGCCCTGAGACTATGAGCAGTCTGAGGGAGGCCTGACGCCATGCTCTCGGCCGAGCGCTGGGCAGCGCTTCTCACCCTCCTGGGAGGTGACCCAGGTGAGCAGGGTGCACAGGTACACCTGCGGGCCTAGGTGCAAGCACCAACATTCACTGAGGCCTTGATCTTGTCTTCAAAACTCACAAGCTCTTGTCCTCCGCTCCATTTCCATACCGATGTTGGCTTCCACGTAACCATCTGTGATGATGAAAATGCTCTGTCTTCATCTGTCTGATCTAGTAGCCACATGGCTGTCGAGCACTTAAAATGTGGCTGGAGTGACTGATGAACTAAATTTTTTTTTTAAAATATATTTTATTGATTTTTTACAGAGAGGAAGGGAGAGAGATAGAGAGTTAGAAACATCGATGAGAGAGAAACATCGATCAGCTGCCTCCTGCGCACCCCCCACTGGGGATGTGCCCGCAACCAAGGTACACACCCTTGACCGGAATCGAACCTGGGACCTTTCAGTCTGCAGGCCGACGCTCTATCCACTGAGCCACACCGGTTTCGGCAAATTTTTAATTATATTTCACTAGAGGCCTAATGCACAAAATTCGTGCAAGGGGATTGGCCCTCCGCTGCTGCTGCGGCCGCCTCTGCCTCGGCAACCACCTGCCATGGTGGCCGGGGGCCTCTGCCACTTCTGCCTCCACCCCCGCCGCTGCGGCTTCGTCCTGAAGGTTGTCCAGAAGGACATCCAGTCTAATTAGCATACTATGCTTTTATTATTATAGATTGTATGACTTTAAACAGTCCCTTGTGGCCAGTGGCTGTCCTGTTGGGCAGTGCAGCTCTAGACGGACACACTGCATTCAGCCACTGGCTTCACGGATTTCCTGGGACAGCAGTCACTGTTTCTGGGGACAAGTACCATGCTGACCACTCAAGCATGGTCTTCCCATGGGCACATCTAGAGGTCCACACGGCGGCTGCGGTGCTGGCTGTCCTGTGGCTTTCAGGCCCCTGGCAGAGGTACCCCGCTCTCCCCCCGCCCCAGGGCCAGTCACCTCCTGCAGCTCCTCGGTGCCTTGGTCGCACAGCCCATGGTCCCGTCTGGTCCCAACAAGCAGCGGTGTGATTGCAGGAGACCCCAACAAACTCCTCAGAGGATGACACGGGTGGTCCCTGTTCAGAGTGCTGACCCCAAACCTGGGGCCCAACTTTCATTTCCCAGGAGGGAGCTGGCGTCCCCAGGGAGCACGGAGAAGAATTGTTCCTGCTGCTAGGATCCTGGCAGCACATCCCGAGGCCCCCCAGCGGGACTCCACCCCCGCCGGAACCGCCAGCCTTTACCCGCTCTAGACTTAGAGCCCAGAGCACTTGTGTGGGAGTTCCCCTCGGTGTCTCTGCTGATGAAGCTGTCTTAGGCCAGGCCTGGTTCTCGCTGTCGGCAGGATGGCTTTCTTTTTGCCAGTCAGTCCCTTACCTTCTGTGCAACTCCCAGCCCCCACGGCCTAAGGGCAGGAGAGTCAAGCGCCCAGAGGCATGTCGTGCAGTGAGTTCAGTTTATTCCAAAGCACCGGGGAGTAGGGATGGAGATTAGGAGGCAGTTTTAGCTTCCTGTCGGCAGCTGTACCTGCCAAGCGTAGGTTGGCCAGTTTTCAGAGAATTCAGTGCAATCAAACAGTCTCAACAACAAAGCTGTTCTGAATGTAACGAAACCTTTCTTTGGTGGATGAAGAGGCATTTCAGGGTCTTGCAATGCCTTAGGGTCATCATTATGAACAGTAATTACCCTTCAGTGGTGCAGCCCGGACTAATGATGTTTATCTTATTTTTCCAGTAGGCTGGATTCAAGATAAACAGACGTTTGCTGCAAATAAAACAATTTCTAATTTTATTCCTAATAATGAATGCTTTTTAATTTGGGGGCTCCATGTGAGTTAAATTTATTATGCTATGTTATTCACTTTAATTTTGCTCATATGGAATGCGTAACATTTACTTATATAGTCTATATGTCCTAAAACAATGAAAACATGTCTTTTAAACAGAGGTGTTTAGAGGCAATAAGTGCAATCCAGAAAGTTGAGTATAAACCAGGCTTTGAAGAATGAATCTTTTGCAAGAAACTTTATTTTTATGGATATGAAAGTAATATATTCGCCATAATAAATATGGACAGCACAGACATTCAAAAAAGATTCCTAATCTCATCACAGTAATAACTCTGGGATCTCCCTCCCAGTCCCTTGTCTATTCATGCACATGTAAGTTATTTGTATATTTATAAAACAGAATGATAGGAAATAGACCTTTACTTAGTTATGAAACATACTTTCATATCATGTCTTTTTAAAGATTTTGCCATGTCAATGGAGTCATTGGATTTTAAAATGAAACACTATAATTTATGTGGCTGTTTCTTTGATGCATAGCTGTTTGCACTTTCTCACTATAATATACTAGAGGCCCGGTGCATGAAATTCATGCATGGGTAGGGTCCCTAGACCTGGCTGGTGATCAGGGCTGGCCAGGGCCTTTTGGCTGCCGGCTGGGGCCTTCCTTCATTCCACACCGCCCCCTGTTGGTCAGCACACGCCATAGCAAGTAATCGGTCTCCCGGTTGAACGCCTGTGGGGACAAATTGCATATTAGGCTTTTATATCCTATCTAATAAAAGAGTAATATGCAAATTAGCCAACACTCCACAACAAAGATGGAGGTGCCCATGGCCAATAAGGAGGGAAAATGCAAATTGACTGTCACTCTGAGACAAAGATGATGGCGGCTGGGCCAGGACACTTGGGTCGTCATGACGATGCAGGTGTTCTGCCCCACCCTGCTTGCGGAGGGCCTCTGGGCCTGCTTCATTGCCGCTGCCACAGGGGCCGGAGGAGCAGAGACACAAGCCTGCAGGGGGGCCTGGTACCCAGCAGCCTGAAGCCTGCAGCTGTGGTGGCGCTGGGGCCACTGGGGCTGCAGTGGAGACACAAACCCACAGGAATCTTGTGGATAGGGAGATAAACTATCATCACTTTATCTCCCGTTCCACAAGATGAGAAAACTGACCCTGATTTATTTAGTGATATGGCCCACACCTTTCTACAAGCACAGGGTATGTTATGACCACTCCCAGGAAGGCCTGGTCAGAATACTGTCTCCAGGGAATAACGCTACTGTGGCAAATCATCTAAGAGAGGAAACAAGCTTTGGTTGGGTTTATTCTGAAGGTCAGAGAACATGCTCCCCCCAACATATGTTGTATTGTTATACTGATGATCTTGAGCTGCAGATGCTTGAAAAACAGCAAATGCAAGGAGAGGCTTTTACTGAAGTCTCTTGATCTGCCTAAAATTGGACCCCCCAAAAGGATCTTAAATGTCATAGGTCCCCTCAATGGGAAAAATGTCATCAGCCAGCGAAGACTGACTCCTGTCACAGGACAGGAGACTAGAAGTTGACCTCACACCCAAACTTTGTTACAAACTATCTCCTCCCACCCTCATTCATCTTTCCTAAAAATCATTTACTCTCCTCTAAGAGGCCTACATCTCCTGTCCCCTCTCCCTAGGAAGAAGGTATTTAAATCTGGATTCTAAGCCACCTTGGGGAGTTATTCATTTTTCCCTGGGATCACCCACATATACACGAGGTACACATGTTAATGAATTTTTGTTTTTCTCTTGGTAATTTGCCTTTCATTACAAGGGCCTCTGCTAAGAACTCAGAAGGGTAGAGGAAAACTATTTTTCCTCCTCCATAATTCTATCTCGGGAAATCAAGTCCCAGGCTGAACAGTGAGGTTGGCTCAAGTGCCAAGCAGTCCCGGCTGAGGGGAGGGAAGCTTCTAGGGGGAAATCAATGATATTGGCATCAAAGTAGGACAGAGGGCACATGCATGGTTGCTGGTGGGAGTTTAAAGTGGTTCAACATTTTTGGAGGATGATTTGTCAAAATTGATAGAAATGTTCAAGGTACATCCAAGAGTCTTCTTCTAGGAATCTCATCTGCTGAGATAAAGCACGAGTGCATAAGCCCTGGTCAGAACCCAGGATGCTACTGCAGGCTCCCCTTCCATGATGGGAAAACCTGCTAACAACCTGCATTTTTAGGCAAGGTGGCATCTATACTAATAAAAAGGTAATATGCTAATTAGACTGAACATCTTCTGCACGACCTTCCAGATGTCCTTCCGGACAAAGCCATGGTGGCAGGGCTGAGGCAGAGGTGGTTAGAGGCAATCAGGCAGGCAGGGGAGAGCAGTTAGGAGGATCAAGTCAGCAGGGAGAGCAGTTAGGAGCCAGCAGTCCCAAGGGATCCTGGATTAGAGAGGGTGCAGGCCGGGCTGAGGGACCCCCGCTCCCATGCATGAATTTCGTGCACTGGACCTCTAGTATATAGATAATGATGCTGTGAACATCTTGTTCATAAACTCAGGGGCAAATCTTACCTTATTTCCTCAGCATACAGTCCTTAAGATATTACCTGCAAAGAACATGCCGTCTTTAAAGCCCTTAGTATGCACAGTTGCTTTCTAGAAAGATCGTGCCGTCTCCTCTTTCCCTCGGCAGGACTGCATGGGGAGGCCACATGCCTGGTGACCCCGGCTCAGCTATGGAATTGGTGGGGGCTGGTGGGCCTGGCTGCTAGCATTTCCTAGCTGCAGGGCCGGAAACCAGCGACTTAATTTTGCTGATTTTCAGTTTCTCAGAAGTCAGTGGGATTACAGGAGGACAAATTGAAGTAACAATACATCACTTAGCAGATGAGATTTCTGTGACACACACAACTGAGAGAGAATTTTCCTCTGATCAGATGTCATATTTACACAACCGCTCATGGACGGGCCAGCAGACTGCAATGGATGCAGAGAGAACTGGGACTGTGCCAGTCTCCATTTAGTACCATTTCTGAGGGGCCAGTGAATGGGAGCTTGTGTCAATGATGAGCCCGTGGAGTGTAACTTACAGACTAATGCCCGGGACATCTCCTAAGAGGAGGGGGCCCGCCACACTGTGCAGGGCCACCTGGGGACACAGCAGAGTTGGTCAGGGGACAGAAAGGAGTGAGGGAAAGAGAGGCCAGAGCCCCAGTTGTGTTTTCTGTGGGAAACAGCGTGGGGCTGACGGGGGAAGCATTCTGGCAGGCGTGGGCTGTCCCTGGGTCTGGCACCTGGCCCTGGGCTGGTTCAGGGCAGGGAAGGTTCCTGGCTTGGTGTGTGGAAGTCAGACAAAGGAGGTGGTGGAGGGGTATGCACTCAAGATTGGTTGGTTCGCATATGCCAGGTGTGTTCCAGGGAAGTTACTATCTTAGCAGTTAGCTAGCCCTTGGGAGGGGCAGTCTCCCCCTGGCCAGCCAGGCCACCTAAGATGTCAACACATCAGAAAATGTCAAGACCAAAAACTAAAGTTGAGCCCAGCCGGTGTGGCTCAGTGGTTGAGCATTGACCCATGAACAAAGAGGTCGCTGTTCAAAGCCTGGGGTTGCGGGTTCGATCCCCAGTAGGAGCGTGCAAGAGGCAGCCGATGGATCTTTCTCTCTCGTTCATGTGTCTATATCTCTATCCCTCTCCCTCTTCCTCTCTAAAATCAATAAAAAACATATTTAAAAAATCAGGTTGCCATGGTTCCATCAGGACGTTTGCGTTTCTCGGAGAAGCACGGATGGACCTCAGGGCTACTTTCTAAAAGAGGCCCCAGTGTGTTTGTCTTCAGGCCTTAAACCCTGTGGATCAGATAAGGAGACTAGATGAGCGCTGAGCACTGTGTCGGCAGCGCCGTTTCCTGGTTCTCACACACCGGCCTGACGCTGTGTTTGGATTCACAAGAGGCCAGAGGATATTTACTTCCCACCCGACAGCTGTGCGCCCTGAGACAGAAGGGACGGCGATGCTGTTTGTTCCCAGGACGCACGGCCCTGAATACCCTGGTCCGGTCTCTAAAAATAGTCCCGTCTCACTGAGAGGTGAGCGGAACTGTCTCCTGAACCCGCGCTGTCTGGCCGCGGCGCTCTGCAGTTAGTGTCGGCTGGCAATGGCTTGTGTTGTTTTGAAAGTATCAGAAAGGGGCGGTCTCTGATGTTCATTCCTGGCGTGATCGGAGCGTTTGGGAGCGCGGTGCAGAGATGGTGTCATGTATTGACTTGAAATTGGCGAAGTGGGGGAATCGTGGGCTGGTCCTTCCTCGTGAGTTCTCCCAATCACAGTCGCTCGGGTGGCGGCTGAATGCTGGCCTTCTCCCAGAGGCCCCAAGGCTGCCTCTGTCCTAACCCACATGGGCCAGCGAGGAAGAAAGCCACGGGCCACGGAGTCCGCTTCAGCACCGAGAGGCCGGAGCTGCAGGCTGGTGGCTCTGTAACGGCATCTTTTCACCTCTCAGCGCCCTCGACCGGGCAGCGCCCCTCCAGCGGAGCTTCTCACCCCCGTGCTGGCCTCTTCAGTCTCCGCACTTGGACTGGGGCTGGAATAAGAGGACATCGGGACACGCCAGCTTTCTTTTTTTTAAAAAATATTTTATTGATTTTTTTACAGAGAGGAAGGGAGAGGGATAGACAGAATCATCGATGAGAGAGAAACATCGATCAGCTGTCTCCAGCACACCTCCTACTGGGGATATGCCCGCAACCAAGGCACATGCCCCTGACCGGAATCGAACCTGGGACCTTTCAGTCCGCAGGCTGACACTCTATCCACTGAGACAAACCGGTTAGGGCCACGCCAGCTTTCTTGACGGGAGCAAGCCTCTTTTATGAAAATACCAAAAGACCATTAAAACAATAAATAATGAGCTCCGGAAGACCCTCAAGTGAGTTTTCACATCTCTCCTCTTCGGTCTTCGGAAAAGAGAGGCAGGAGGCTCCGGTTTCCGCCATTCACAGGCGAATGGAACCCGAGAACCTGTCTGAATTGTAATCAGTTGTCGGCCTCCTTGCTGCTGCAGGTGATCTGAGCACACAGCCGGTTGGCTGCCGGCTCAGTGTCTCTTCTGGATTTCTTCCTGAGCGACAGGTTTTCAGCTGAGAAAACTGCTGCCTAGAATACACCCACTCCCAGTCCCCGGTGGCATGAACAGAAGATGAGTTCCAGGCGGAATTGGTTGGAGGGACTTCTGGGAAGTGCGCCTGACGACGGGGCACTTCTCCCGCCCGTCCCCCCTCCCAGGTGCCGGCGTGGATCATGGACTTGGGGCCAGAGCTTCGGCACCATATTGGACCTTGAAGCGACCTTGAGGTGACCTTGCGGGTGGAAGCTCCCGTGCTGAGAATCGTGGCGCTGCAAGAGAGGAGTGTGTGCCTGACTGTGGTGCCACCATCACCCCGTAGGCTGCTTACCTGGATTTCGTTCCTGTGAGGGAATCAGACTTGTATCTGGTTCAAGCCACTAATCCAGTTGGTTGACTTCCTGCCGACCCTGTTCATACGATTGAGAGTGAAATATATTTGAGAATTTTACTTGCCTAATGCTGGTTGAGAGCAAACTTTTTTTTTATCCTCACCCAAGGACATGTTTAGTGATATTATACCCTCCCCCACTTTTTTTCTTTTGTTAATCCTCACCTGAGGATTTTTTTTCTATTGATTTTTAGAGAGTGGAAGGGAGTGTGAGACAGAGAGAGAAAAACATTGATGTGAGAGAGACACATCGACACATCGATTGGTTGCCTCCCACATGCTCCCTGACAGGGTCCGAGCCTGCAACCGAGGTACATGCCTTTGACTGGATTCAAACCTGATACCCCTCAGTCTGCGGTCTGATGCTTCAGCCACCGAGCCAAACTGGCTAGGGCCTGTTTATTGATTTGAGGGAGAGAGAGAGAGAAACATCGATGGGTTGCCTCCCGAACACTCCCTGACCGGGAGTGGAACCTGAACCCTTTTTGGTGTACAGAGCAACGCTCCAACCAACTGAGCCACGCAGCCAGGCCAGAGAGCAAACTCTTCCTGGACTAAATGTGATGCTGACATAAAAGCATAATAAACCTAATATAGGTGCCAAATATAGAGCATGAGGTTTTCTGCTAAGAAATCATATTTTCTAATTTCCCTAGATAGCAGGGAAACCACACACACACACACACACACACACACACACACACACACACACACGGGCTTGCTGGCCTTCCCCCCGGGCAGACCTGCTGGAATTCAGAACCAGGCCTCTGGTCCACCATCGGCTGTTCAGCTGTTTGACCTTGGTGAGTTACTTAACTTGCAAGCAGCTCTCTGTTCTTCGCCTAAAAGTTTGGGGACAGGAGTATGCACGTCCCACGTGCTGGGGGAGTTAAATGAGGTAACGTGTGCACAGCAGAAGCCAGTAACGTGCAGTGAGCTGAGTTGACATCGTAGAACATGGGAGAAAAATCGAGAATTGAAGGGAGGGACCAAGCACTAAAATGAGACTTGACAGCCCTTCTGGCCAGGCTCCTGTGCTGCCATATTAGTTGTTCTCTCGCTTCTAGTCCCTCTCCTGTGACCCAGCCTCCGCGCTGTCACCACGGCCGGCTCCTCAGGCCTCGCGACCCTACAGGAGCCTGCCTTCAAGACACTGAAGATACTGCCAGCCCTGAGGTCTCCCACATCACACCTGGGCTTCGAAACCCGAGCCGCTGCCTCAGTGTCCCCACTTCCTTAGAGGTCCCACACATTCCCCTCCCTCTCCGGGGGGCCAGGGACCAAGGCTCCACCCGTGTCAGCCACAAAGCCACCTCAAGCCCATGTCTCCCACCAGCCCTCCTCACCCCCCTCCTGTCCCCAGCACCAGCCCGCAATGGAGCAGGCATTTGTGGCTTCATGTCATTCTCTGAGGCCGGGACGTGTCCCTCGTCACAGAGCTGGTTCTATGTGCTAGTCTGTGTTAGAAGCATGTTAGTTGCGTGTTTGAGCAAAGGTGTTTCCCAGGCTCCACGTCTAACCTTCAGGCCTGAGGTGCAGAGTCCTCCCTGCATTTATTTACTTGCTCCCGTAGTAAATGGGGACTGACTCCCACAGGCACTGGGGTCCCACAGGGCCCGCCTCTCCAGGAGGCTCGCAGGAACTAAGACGACGTGTAGATGAATTAACCGAGGCGGTTCACAAGACCCAGCTGCTGAGGGGACGAGGGGCGCTCCCGGCCGGCGCACTGTCCCTCTGCGGGCCCCTGGGGGTCCCCTCTTCAGAGGGGCCAGTGAGCTAAAAGCACTGCCTCGGGCTGCCATCTGCTGCTGCACCTGTCTCCACGGGGCTCCGCAGCCACGGGCACAGGAGCCCTGCTCAGTACGGCCACCCTGTCCCTGGACATGCCCGTCGGACATGGCCACGCTCCTGGGCTGGCTGACCAGGCCGCTGCCTCCCTGCCCAGCACCGCCCATGGCCGGCCTCGTCAGAGAGCGTCTGACTCTCCAGGATGGCTCGGCCTAGTGCCCAGGGACCAACTGGACATTTTCTCTCTCGAGGTCGCTCACCTCCTGGAGCGCAGGTGTCCGGGGCTGGCGGGCTGCTGCCTCTGCGGTCCTGTGGGGACCAGGGGGGAGCAGGTGGTGGCCACTGGGTGGAGATTGGATCGAAGGAGCACCGGCTTCAGGTTTACACTCCGAAGACAGTTACGTCTCATCTGAAAATTCACAGGCGCGACTATTTCTTAGGTTACTCGTCCGTCAGCCCTAAATTACCGGAAAGGAGGACTGTGGTTCCACTGCTCTCTCCCCGGCTGTCCCATTGTCACCAGGGCCCTTCTCTATGCTCCGGGCCTCACGTGCAGGGCGTGGGTGGGGATAAAAATCCCCAGACACCGCCTCCTGGGTCACTGCACCCCTCGGCTCTCGGGGAGCCTCAGAAGCACCTGCAGTAGGAGGGACACGAGTGGTTCGTTTCAAGGAGAGAGCCCGGGGGATCTGTGGGTTCCCGCTGCCCCCCAGGCCATGAAGACAGCACTGACTGAGGTGCTTTTGGCAGGGAGCATGGCCCGAGGTCTCTGTGGGAGTGGGCTCTGCCTTGTTGTTTTGTCCAACAGGATGTGACCTCCAGTAATTTAAATGCTGCTTTTCTTTTTTGTTCCTCCGGACAGCTCATCCTGCCTCTAGCTTTCGGGAAGAGAGAGGAAGGGCAAGAAAGCAAGAGGGGAGGACTTCCTTCCCAGGTCGGGGACCCGTCTCCTTCCCCAGAACATTCAGGGATTCATCTGGGCAAGCCTTCCCCTCCCCCACCTCCCATCACGGCCCCGGCCCCTGACTCAGCCTCCCAGGGCCACCGCTGGCCACACAGACCTCCCGGGCAGCTGGCCTCCCCTCCAGACAGTCTGCGCTGAGACAGGAAACGCAGCCGACCCCGGGCTCTGCCTGTGTCCGGCCTCGGCCTCCAGGCGTCTCCCTCCCGGTCTTCGAACCAAGGAAACTATCCTCTGGGGGCTGCAGGCAGCGGCCTGGCACGGGGTCCCGGTCCCCTGCCTCCTCCTGCTGCGCAGACAGGACAAGGACAGCTTGGCTGACCTGGCAGCTGGAGCCTGTCCCCTCGGGGCGGCCTGGTTTCTGCTGGGACGTTAGAGCAGTGACTTCAGAGGATTCCGAGTTCCAGAAGCCTCCCTATTGTGCAGTGTGTGCATGTGTGTGCACATGTGTGCGTGTGTGCGTGTTGGGGGGGGTCGCATGTGTGTGTGGGGGCTCGCATGTGTGGGGGAGGCTGTAGTTATGCTCCCGAGGCTCCACAGCACCTACACTTTGGTGGGGATATCGGGCCCTTGCTCAGCCCCATGTAAAGCGCATCAACACTCAGCTTTTCTGGCCCCTTCCATCCAACTGCTGCCTCAGTGTCCTTTGTAATGTACATTCCGGAGCCGCCACTGCCAGCACCCTCCGACCGAGACCCGCCTTCCGGGTCCCCTAGAGCCGAGCCCTGCCTGCCCTGCCCCATGTGACCACTGCTGCCAGGCTGGGGCTGCGCCGGGCCTGGGTTCTGAGCTGCCCCGTGTGTACTTCTGGACCCACTGGCTGGGTGCGGGGGGGGGGGGGCCCCCTGGCAGCCTGTGACTTCTGCTCAGCAGGACTCAGTGGGGGCCAGGGACAGCCTGGTGGGCTGTTTCTAATTCCCTTCGGAACCCTGTCGCCTTTTGTGGCAAAAGAACCAGCTGACCTCCTGGGGACCGGTGGTGACCTGAGTTGCTGCATGCCACCTTTGCGATGTCCCCCAGGCCTCGCAGGTCGACGCCCCAGGCAGCTCAGGAGGGCCAGCCTCTGCGAGGCGCATTGGCCCCGGGACGTCCATCGCCGGGCTGTCTGCAGGGGCGTCCAGCTTGCTCAGTTTCCTGCGGAAACCTCCTTGCCAACCCTTTACCGTGAGATACAACCAGCACTTTGCCAAAGAATCACAGCTGTTAGAAATGAGGAAAAACTTTGACCCAGAGCCAGCCCGTCCTCCGGGCCCAGTGGCGTCTCCTCCGTGGTCCAGACGAAAACGACCCTCAGACCAGCCTTCCAGCTACCGAGACCATTTTAGGGAGAAAAGGCCATTTTTGTTTCTTCTCCAGGAAATTGATTCTGACATTTCCCTCCTCAGGGGAAGATGCTGATGGAAGATTCTGTCCAGCTGAGCGACAGTGTGATGCGGGATGGACCCTAAAGGCCTCGAGAAGATAAAGGGAGTGGCCCAGGTCTTCGAGGCGGGTCTGGTTCAGGACAGCCTTCCAGCTTTGAAAAGAACACATATGATGGTTTCCATGGGCCCCACGGTCACAGAGAACGGCCAACTGTACTTGGAATATTCGCACATGAAATGCAGGGTCAGGGCCGCACGGATCGTAAGGCTATGTCCTTGCTCAAGGGCCTCCCCCAAAGGACACGGGATGGATGCCAGCATCTGTGTCCTGTCCCCTCCCTAATGGCCCTTGCTCCACGCTGCCGGGCCATCCGTCCAACCCCAGCTCTGTTCTATTATAACTGGACGTTTGCACTTTTCTCCTCAGTATGGGGAGCACTCACCGAGGGGGGACCGTTTCTTAGACAACCATCCACCCACCATAGGCACTGTGCGGCCCCAGCCTGCTCGGACCGCAATACTAAGTTGTCATTTAAACTCACTGCAGCCTCTGCAAGACAAAGACTCAGCCCCATTTGCAGAGGGAGAAATTGAGGTTTGAGTTTTTAAGTTATTTGCCCCACGCAATGCAGTTATGTGGCCAGATTGCCAACCCACAATAAGGACCCAGAAAATGACCCCCAAACCTGCTTGATTCCCAGACTCAAGCCCCGCAGCCTTGCGGGCGTGCCCATCTTGCGGTTCACGGATGTGCCACTGTTTCCAACGTCGATGATAACAAAAACGAATTCCATTATTTCCCACCAAATGTGTCTCTTTCCCAAGAAGCACAGGACATTGTGGCCTTTTTGCTTCTCCTTTTCTGATCATACTTCTAAAAATTTCTTTTTGGGGGCATTTCAAATCAGTTCTGGATAAAGATACAAAGCTTCCTGAGCAATAAGGCAGCTTTGGCCGCTGTGGGAAAGTGTGACTTTGGCCTGTAGTCACGTCTCTTCTGGCCTCAGAGGGACACTAACGCGGGAGGCGCGTGGGCCATGGCGCGGCAGGAGATAAAGGCAGGCGCACGTGGGACCCAGTGGGGCCTGATTGTTTCCAGAACAGTCTCCGGGGGAGCGAGGTTTGGGGGTAGCGGGGTGTGGGGCCGGAAGAGTGGATACGGGGGAGCCATTAGCAGACCCCCCGGACACAGCTACTTTAATGATGCAAATATTTCCACCGACACTCTGTCTCATGCGCTGACACACCGGGGGAGGTGTGGGGAAGTCATCACAGCTGAGCGGGAGGTTCTGAGGTAGAGTGAGACACAGGGGCTGCTGACTGGGATCCCAGAGGTCGGGAGCCCACAGAGGTGTTGAGCCAAAGGGGGCTGGTGTGCGTGAAATCTGGGTCCTCGCGGGACGCTGGGCAGGGAAGGCTGCCGCCTAGTTAGGGAGCCTGGCGCATGTCCCTGGCTGATGCATGACAATGATGCTAATTTTGTCCCCGGGCCTCACTGCCATCTCAGCCAGCACTCATGGTGACTCGGGGACAGCAAAGCAGAGCCAGGAGGTCCAGGTCATTCTCGAAGCAAATGGGAAGAGGAAGGTCGGGTCGCAGCCACCTGTGCAAATCTGAGAAGGGATGGATCACTCCCAGTCACGGAACTCCTACATTCCCACACTAGCCGAACACACACACGGGCGCATGTGTGTGTGCGCACACCCGCAGCGAAATCCAAACGCCACATGTTGAATCCTGAAGCCACTGCCAAACTTCTGACCCCATGGAAATTATTTTACTTTTTACAGCGGTTGAGGGAGAGCTCAGATGTTGCTGAAGAAATTGGGTAGCATCTTTGTCCTCTCTTTGCGGTTCATTGATGATCTGCTGGTATTAGAGGGCTAGTTACTCGCTGGCTAGTCCCAAGCACCCGGTTTTCTGTTTTATTCTATGGAGCAAAGGAGCTGTTTAAATGCAACATTCGCTGAATGCCAGGTGTTGTACTAGGTACCTGGCCTGTGTCGGTCATGTCTCTGAGAGTCAGGTCTCATCATTCCCATTTTACAGAGGAGGAAACTGAGGCTTGGAAGGTTAAGTGACCTGCTGCGAGGCCACAGAGCTGGTGAGAGCTGGCATTCAGATGCAGGGGTGACTGGAACTCAAACATTGCTAAAGGAACGTTTGGGAGCTTTTTCTGCTCTTTATCCTGGTGTCATTGACTGACTTTGGTTACAGCGTCCGGCTGTTTTCTAACAGAGCGTTGGCACAGGGGAAGCTGGTGAACAAGATCTGTTTCTCTCTGTTGAGAGAGAACAAAGTGACCATCTTGGATCACTGTTGGGCCTTCCTTTAACGGTTAAAGTGGTCGGCAAACTCATTAGTCAACAGAGCCAAATATCAACAGCACTTCTTCAAAATAGACTCGCCCAGGCTGAAAACCGACTTCTGCGCATGGGCCACAAAGTTTCAATCGCACTGTACGTGCGCCCGCACGTGGTATTTTGTGGAAGAGCCACACTCAAGGGGCCAAAAAGCCGCATGTGGCTCGCGAGCCACAGTTTGCCGACCACGGCTTTAACCAAACACATTTCCTGAGCTGGAGGCGGATCTGAATCCTTCCAGGTGGTGGTGTGTGCCTGTGTTTGGAAGGGCAGAGGCTCAGCCCACCGGCAGCTTCTCTCAGATGGTGCCTCCTGGTGTCTCACCAGTGGGTGCACAGAATGCCTGTGATTGGCCCAAACGGGGACTTTTTAAAGTTGTGTTATTTTATTATGTACCAGGGAGAATTAAATATGAGTTGATTTTTGAGGCAACGATAAAGAAATAATTACCCTGGTGGCCGCACATGGGATAAACCCAAGGTGACGGGCTGATCACGAAGTCTGGGGACCGTGGTGAGGGTAGGCATTCGTGGGGACAGTCATTCCGGGGGCCACCGATGGACACCGGGAGTCCCTCGGTGACGGAGCCTGTCATGGATTGTAAGGTCCTTTGCCAAGTGTGACCTTCTTGCCCAGAATAAAGGTCACTTTGTTTTTTGCTGCTAGTGGTGGTCGATGGGTGCTCTCACGGTCTGCTTCTTACAGCGCAGCAAAGCCCTTTATGCCTCGCAGTTGTAGTTTTTCCATCGGAGCACCAGTCTTCAAGACTTTGCCTGCATATCTCCTCGCTGAGTTTTGAGCACTTAAAAATAGAAGTTTAATTTTTTTCATCATAATTTTGAATAGTTGTCAAGGATTGAGTGGCTGGTGTTTTATAAATATTGACACAAAAAGAAAACTCTTCTATCACTCATTTCAATGAACCCAATGGAGTACAATCCCACAGAATTGTGACGCATTTAAGAAAAAGGTGCATGAGCAGATTCTTCCATGCCAGTCAGACATTTTACACCCTCTTTCCCTCCTTGAACGTGACGCCACCCCTTCGTATAGGCCCTGTATAGGGCCTGGCTGGGCAGCTCACTTGGTTAGAGTGCCATCCCAATATGCAAGGTTTTGGGTTCGATATGGGTCAGAGCACATACAGGAATCAACCAACGAATGCATAAATTAGTGGAATAACAAATCAATCTCTCTCTCTCTCCCTCTCTCTCTCTCTCTCTCTCTCTCCCCCTCCCCCGTCTCTGAAAATCAATCAATAAAAATTAAAAAAATGTTTCTAATGTAGAATAGCTCACTGTGTGGTCAGACCTCATGCTGTAGACGTGCCTCTTTGGGCATGCCACAGGCCACTGGCTCTCAGACCTGGCTCATCAGGCTGTGGTCAGGTGGGCTACGTGGTAGAAAGCAAGGCAACCCGTGTGCTAGAAAACTCCCTGAAGAAGATGGAGGCAGGGCTACAAGGGGTGACCATCACAGCCAAAGATGTTGGATTGAAAACATCTGTAGGAATTACCTGGTTGACTTACCATGCGTAGATAGTAATGGATTCTGGATTTATTCTTTTCTTTTTTTTTTCTTTTCCGTATTCCCTGTGTGTCTTGGACACAGAAAACACAAGGTAAGTATTTTCTGGGTGGATATCTTTATATATGATTTGTTACATAGTCACAGCCTATAAGGGATCATATTAGCATCTTGTGATTTGGCATGGATAAGTCAAGAGATCCCCCTAACCTTCTCCAGATGTTTTGAACATAAGAGCACCTGAACCCAAATCATGAATATTTCCATTTCCATTGTTGCCTTTTATGATCACTAGTATACCTTCTGGCAAAATGTATTTGCATGTGTTATATTCTATTTCATGGAAATTGGGAAGCTTGGTATCTATCTATATAAAACCCTAATATTCAAATAGACCAAACAGCAGAACAACCGGTCGCTATGACATGTGCTGACCACCAGGGGGCACATGTGGAACATGGCAGGCGTGGAGCAGGTGAGTGGGGGTGCCAGACCAAAGCAGGGCGCCAGTCACTGTCATAGGGGTGAGCCTCTGGTGGTTACTGAAAATTCTTTGCTCCCGTGTGCCAGGTGCTCTCACTTGCTGCCAGTGCCAGCCCCACTTGCACCTGCTGCTGGTGCCAGAGCTGCCACTTGCACCCACTGCCAGTGCCCAGTGCCGGCCCCAATTGCTCCTCAGGGCTTCTCCACCTCCCCCTGCTCTTGAGGGGCAATCAGGGCAGCAGCCACCACTCACACCCACTGCTGGCGCTGGCCCTGCTCACACCCACTGCTGGCGCTGGCCCCACTCACACCCACTGCTGGTGCTGGCCCCACTCACACCCACTGCTGGCGTTGGCCCCACTCACACCCACTGCTGGCGCTGGCCCCACTCACACCCACTGCTGGTGCTGGCCCCAATCGCTCTGCGCCGTCAGCAGGTACTAGCAGGGCTGGTGCCGTCAGCGCGTGGGAGCAGGGCTGCCAGCAGACAGGGGACTGGGGGCATGGTGGGAGGGGTCAGGTAGGGGTGCGGAGGATGGGCCAAGACCTGCCCCTGTGCCCGCCGCAGCCTTGAAGCCCACAGTTCCTTTCAAGGTGCACAGATTGGTGCACTGGGCCCCTAGTTTATTTATAAAACCCATACTAATGGTGGACTAAGAGCACTTAAAGTGGAAAACACAGAATGCCTTCTTGTTTAAAGGTTTATTTCATTCTGTTCTGTTGTAAGTGATGTGCAGAAAAAGAAACGTTATTGCTGGCAATGCTAAGATCAATGAGCAACACGCTGAGTCAGCACAGAGGAGAGAATTTGCAAAGCACGGAGTCACCTCTCGGAGCTTTTCGGACATTCTGCTCTGGGCGTCCACAGCAAGACAGCCCAGACAGCATTAGCTGACCCACTTTATAACAACCCACAGTTCCCCTAAACATGCCGTTCTACAATCCCGCAACGGAAAGCCTGCCTCTAGGGAATCAAGACGTATACTAGTCTCAATTGCGGAAGGGCAAAACCTTAAGTATTTCTGCAGTTTCTGGTCTGGTAAACGTGTCGTGCAGTTTATTTTTCAAAAAGTGACACATAAAACACTTAATTCAATTTAACAACAAGGTTTGGCTGCTAGGCAGTTTCTCGTGTGTGACTTCAACAGGTTTTCTTGGGTCGACTCCGGCATTTGTAAAAGGCCTTGCATGAGTTAATGATGGTTGTGCACAGAAAATTAGGTGTTATCTCGCTATTTTTGCTGCTATATCCCTTGGTGCAAATCCCAACGGAAAACCTCCTTCTCCATGAACAATTCCTAGCAGAATACCCTCCCATTCCATGACGCCGGAGCTAGAACTTAAAACATACGAGGGAAGAAAGCACACCAGGTTTTCTGTTCTTTATTACCTCGGTGGAGTGGTCACGCACTCCTTTCCTCAAAGCCATAAAGCTTTTGCCGCAATGAAAGCCTTCCTCCAGGTTGCCTGGAGACAGCAGAACCCTCGCACTTACAAAGTGAGCCCTGCTGGAAGGAGAGGGGAGCTTCAGGGTCCTCTGTGTCATGTGTTCATTCAGGTTAGAAGCTCAGCTGCCCTGGTTTGTTTGGAAGAAGACCCTGGCTTTGTCCTGCCTGGTCTCCATCTCCCATTTGGTTGAGTGGAGACGCGTGGGGGCGGTGCTCAGTCAATGTCGCCTTGGAAGCAAAACTGGGAAGAGGGACAAAGTTGTCTTCAGAGCCAGCTCCGTTTTATTTATTTATTTTTATTTTTATATATTTTTATTCATTTCAGAGAGGAAGCGAGAGGAAGAGAGAGATAGAAACATCATTAATGAGAGAGAATCATTGATCGGCTGCCTCCTGCATGCCCCCTACTGGGGATCGAGCTCACAACCCAGCCAGCTCCATTTTAATCTGATCTCTTCTCAAAGTAAATTTTAATCACACGGTGATGCAGGAATACATTCTCTTTATAGAAATGGGATGATATGATGAGTTTGCGTTTCCCTTGACACTCTTCCCAAGCAAAACCAGTTCCCAGAAGTCACTGTTATTATCAGTGCATTGAGGGTCCTTCTAGAACATTTTTGAGCATTTACATATATGTATATGCACGTGTGGGGTTATGGGACATGTGAGTTTGCTTTACAAAAAGGTAGCTCATGCTCTGCTTAGCTTGGTCACTTGCTCTTTTCAATCAACACTATTTCCTGGAGATCTTTACTGTACGCCGTTCCTTTTAGCTGCTGTGGCCACGCCGTGGTGCGGTGAGCACACAGGCGTTGCCGTGGCCCTTCTGCCTGTGGTGAGCAGGTGCTGCTCCTCGCACTGTCCTGCCTCCAGAGCTGGCCAATTCCTTCAACCCTCAGGCTCCCGAGGCCCATGCACTGTGCTCATGATGCCCAGGAGGACTCGCTGAGCTTGCTGCGTCACCTGCTGTCGTGTGGAACTTCCTTGCCGCTCACGGGGTTAAACCCCCTTGTTCCAGGGTCTTCCTCCACCTCAGCACCTGGGACCGAGGCGCTTATTACCAACGCGGGTCCCCAGGGTCTATCTCCGGACAGCTTGCTTCAGGAGTTCTGGGGTGAGGCCCAGGAGCCTGCATTTCAACAAACACGTCCGGTGATGCGGTTGTGAGAGGCACCCCCGTCTTGAGAGATGATGACCTGATTACACATTTCTCAGGACCCCTTTCCCCCCCCCCCCCCCCCCCCCCCCCCCCACTGTTCACAATCAGACTCCTCTCTCTGGCCCCACACGTATGCTTCTGAGCTTTGCCTATTTTGTTTGCCTCGGTTGGGTTCCCTTTCATCTCCTCTCTAGCCCCCAACGCCACCTGGCAAGTTTCTACTCATTGCTCCAGGCCCACTGGAAACGTCCCTTTCTCTACAGCCTTCCTCTGCTCTCTCCCAGCCCGTCCCCTTCGAGTGGCTCTTTATTGTATTGCTGATAAAATGTGTGCCGGTCCTCATGGGTGTGCACACTCACATTCTTACGTCCAGTTATCAGGGTCCTGTATCTGGCTTTTAGGTCTCTGCACTGCACAATCCAGGGGCAGCATTGACATAAATAATGATTGCGTGCGTGTGCTGAAAGATTGCTGGCAGGTAACAGTCAAGTGTCTTGAGAAAAGGGTAGCTCTGTCAAAATGGCACAATGCACCATTGGGTTACATGGGATCTATTTTCTTCTTAGATTCTGAGCCATTTAGGGGAAGCAGTAGGCTGACATGGGATGTGTGATTCACCAAACCAGTAGCATGGCCATTGGCACACAGCCAGCATCTGCTGCACACTCACCATGCGTTAGACACTTTCCAGGACGCCTCTGTGTCAACTTGTTGAGGTTATTTAATTCTCACAATGGCCAGATGAGATAGTGACAACTGTCACTCCACTTAGAGATAACAAAACTGAGGCGCAGAGAGGTGAGGCGCAGAGAGGTTAGGCGACTTGTCTGAGGCCACACAGCTGGGATTGAGCCCAAGCAGACTGACTCCGCGCCTAAGCTCTTGACTCTCCAAGTATTTATTTGAATTACTATGTGCTGATCACAGCTTAATTTATTTACTTTTCTCAGGTAGTAATTTTAGGCACTAAACTGTGTTTGTATCCTTAGGCATTGTGGGGGGAAAAGGATAAGTTAGTAATGGATATGTGTGTAACCTTTCACACAGTTATAAGGCATATTTGCATATATTGATTATAATAGTTTCCATTTAAAAAATTTAGTTTCTATTTTATACTACAAGTTCAGTTTCCATTTTACTTTTATTGGTATGAATTTATTAATTTTATGATAAAAATTTAGTTTCCATTTTATTCTTTTTATTAAGTTAGCCTCCTTTCAAAGATTTTTTACATGCATTTATTATTCCACTTAAAAATGACAATTACATGCAGAAATAGATAACATTCGTTCCACTGAGCAGTGAGGGGAGCAGGCTCCGTGGGCTGAGGGACTGCTCAGGCCACACCGCTCAGGGCTCCAGGGGCCCAACTCAGCACCACTCGGGTCACCAGAGCCTTTTCTAGAGGAGGACACGGAAGGTCAGAGTGGAGAGGAGTCCAAGCCTTGCCTTGTGGCCCTTAGATTAGCTCAATATTGGAACCAAAATGCTGTAGTTGACGTTTGTTTGCTTTAAACTGTGAGTTCCTGGGAAAACTTAACGATAAAACCGCATCTTGCAGGTGAGGAGACTGAAGCGGAGAGTTTCAGCAACTTGCCCAACATATACCCAGACAACGGCTGCCCTGGGACCCGGACCCAGGGGCTCTGGCTTCAGACGCACTGACCTACGGCCCGCGCACGGACGAGGCCCTCCTGCCTCACTGATCACTGCAGGTGCCACGCCGAGGCCCTGTGCTCACCCGACCAGAGGCCAACAGCGCCCGCTGGCTGGGGCGGCACCTGGAACCTTCAGGGGGTGCAGGGGTCTGAGCCTCCTGTGGCCGAGCTCCTGGAGCCCATGAGGGAGCCACGCGCTGTCTGTGCTGCTGTGACGGGTGCAGCTCCCCGAGCTGCGTGGCCAGCCAGGCTGCGTCCCCGTGGGCGCCTCCGCTCACCGCTGTTCCTCTGATGGCCGGTGGTGGGCGGCCCGGCCAGGGCTTTGGGACTGTTTTCAGGGAGGCACGTGTGACGCCTTGGAGGCGGCTGGGGCTGGTCTGCGGGGGGCTGTATCCGTTAGAGGAAGGCTCCCAGGCTGGCGTTGGTGGGAGTTCCCGCTTTCGAAGGCAAGGCTGACCGCAGAGCCCAGATCGTGGTGTTCGTATCCCAACACCCAAGTCACCGCGAATTCCCAAACAAGGCAGTTCTGAGCCCTTCACGTTAGGGAGCAGGGACAGGGCTCAGGGGTCAGCGAGGAGCGCACCGAGGCCGGACTTCGGTTCCTGGTCTCAGGCCTGCCAGGCCCTACTCTTTGCCCATGGCAGGCTGCTCAGCCAAAATTGCTCGCTTTATAAATTTGTTGTTTTGTAAGTTTCACTGTATTTCAAACAACAAGTGATCATGGCCTCACTAACTAGTGAGTAGACACTGCTCTGCCAGCCCTCACATGTGCTCTGGCCATTGAGTGATATTGAGTTAATGTTCTACAGCAAAGTAGAGGCAGGAGGCAGGTGTGACGGGAGGCAGGTGTGACGGGAGGCAGGTGTGATGGGAGGCAGGTGTGACGTGAGGCAGGTGTGACGGGAGGCAGGTGTGACGGGAGGCAGGTGTGACGGGAGGCAGGTGTGACGGGAGGCAGGTGTGACGGGAGGCAGGTGTGACGGGAGGCAGGTGTGACGGGAGGCAGGTGTGACGGGAGGCAGGTGTGACGGGAGGCAGGTGTGACGGGAGGCAGGTGTGACGGGAGGCAGGTGTGACGGGAGGCAGGTGTGACGGGAGGCAGGTGTGACGGGAGGCAGGTGTGACGGGAGGCAGGTGTGACGGGAGGCAGGTGTGACGGGAGGCAGGTGTGACGGGAGGCAGGTGTGACGGGAGGCAGGTGTGACGGGAGGCAGGTGTGACGGGAGGCAGGTGTGACGGGAGGCAGGTGTGACGGGAGGCAGGTGTGACGGGAGGCAGGTGTGACGGGAGGCAGGTGTGACGGGAGGCAGGTGTGACGGGAGGCAGGTGTGACGGGAGGCAGGTGTGACGGGAGGCAGGTGTGACGGGAGGCAGGTGTGACGGGAGGCAGGTGTGACGGGAGGCAGGTGTGACGGGAGGCAGGTGTGACGGGAGGCAGGTGTGACGGGAGGCAGGTGTGACGGGAGGCAGGTGTGACGGGAGGCAGGTGTGACGGGAGGCAGGTGTGACGGGAGGCAGGTGTGACGGGAGGCAGGTGTGACGGGAGGCAGGTGTGACGGGAGGCAGGTGTGACGGGAGGCAGGTGTGACGGGAGGCAGGTGTGACGGGAGGCAGGTGTGACGGGAGGCAGGTGTGACGGGAGGCAGGTGTGACGGGAGGCAGGTGTGACGGGAGGCAGGTGTGACGGGAGGCAGGTGTGACGGGAGGCAGGTGTGACGGGAGGCAGGTGTGACGGGAGGCAGGTGTGACGGGAGGCAGGTGTGACGGGAGGCAGGTGTGACGGGAGGCAGGTGTGACGGGAGGCAGGTGTGACGGGAGGCAGGTGTGACGGGAGGCAGGTGTGACGGGAGGCAGGTGTGACGGGAGGCAGGTGTGACGGGAGGCAGGTGTGACGGGAGGCAGGTGTGACGGGAGGCAGGTGTGACGGGAGGCAGGTGTGACGGGAGGCAGGTGTGA
>NW_005370042.1:2781973-2783506 GCF_000412655.1 Myotis brandtii
GGAGGCAGGTGTGACAGGAGGCAGGTGTGACAGGAGGCAGGTGTGACAGGAGGCAGGTGTGATGGAGGCAGATGTGATGGGAGGCAGGTGTGACAGGAGGCAGGTGTTATGGGAGCAGGTGTGATGGGAGGAAGGTGTGATGGGAGCAGGTGTGATGGGAGGAAGGTGTGATGGGAGCAGGTGTGATGGGAGGAAGGTGTGATGGGAGCAGGTGTGATGGGAGGAAGGTGTGATGGGAGCAGGTGTGATGGGAGGAAGGTGTGATGGGAGCAGGTGTGATGGGAGGAAGGTGTGATGGGAGCAGGTGTGATGGGAGGAAGGTGTGATGGGAGCAGGTGTGATGGGAGGAAGGTGTGATGGGAGCAGGTGTGATGGGAGGAAGGTGTGATGGGAGCAGGTGTGATGGGAGGAAGGTGTGATGGGAGCAGGTGTGATGGGAGGAAGGTGTGATGGGAGCAGGTGTGATGGGAGGAAGGTGTGATGGGAGCAGGTGTGATGGGAGGAAGGTGTGATGGGAGCAGGTGTGATGGGAGGAAGGTGTGATGGGAGCAGGTGTGATGGGAGGAAGGTGTGATGGGAGCAGGTGTGATGGGAGGAAGGTGTGATGGGAGCAGGTGTGATGGGAGGAAGGTGTGATGGGAGCAGGTGTGATGGGAGGAAGGTGTGATGGGAGCAGGTGTGATGGGAGGAAGGTGTGACAGGAGGCAGGTGTGACTATAGTGGAGTGTTCATGGTGGGTTTGAGTAATGAAAGGGGCTTTGCAAATCTGGGTGTGTGGTCAGGAGGGGGCATGATTCAGAGGTTAGTTCGCTTTCCCCACTGAGGGAGCTTTTCGATTTAAACCTACTCACCTGACCTGGCCCGAGTCCCTCTGTTCATCGTGTGTCCGCTGTGCGGCAGTGAGTGCGTCCCGTAACCCAATGACAGAGTGGCTGGCTGCCCCGCAGGGCTGGTGGCCGCCTCCCTGGGACAAGCAGGTTTGGGGGCAGTTTCTGCCCAGGGTGTGGGCGCATCAGAGGGTGAAATGCACCCAAGGGTGTGGAGCTCATGTGACCCAGGCGTGACATATTTGAACAGAGGAGAGCCGGGTGACATTCATGACAGTACAGCACAGATACTGCTGCAGCACGTGTCCCTACGTCTCACGGCAGCTGTCACCTTGCACGTGGATGTCTATAGATATGTCTTATCTCCAGTGGCAGACACTGCTGCTGGCTTCTCAACCTCCATTCGCCCCAGGCAGATTGCATTTCCCAAACAAGTCACAGCGACACTTCCACTCTCATATCTCCTCCCAGAGCCTTGCCACGGAACCATCAAGATGTGGGATTTCTGTTCCCGCTCTTGACCTGGGCTGCTGTGACTTGCTGTACAAAGAGAAGGACACAGAGGGAGGCCGAGTTACAAAAGGCTACGCAGCACCCCTCCTTCTCTTCTATCTTGGGCGAGGGGGTGCCTGCAGAGCCTCGAGCCATCGGGAGTAGGAAGCCGCCTTCCGTACTGGAAGCCGGCGGAGACCAGGCACAGAGGCAC
>NW_005370042.1:2783720-2785446 GCF_000412655.1 Myotis brandtii
GCTCCTGCCGTTCTGAGATGGCGCGTGGAGCAGCGGTGCGGTGCGGTGCCGAGTCCTGCCCAGATGGCAGACGTGTAAGCGAAGTAAGATTGCGGTGGAGTGTTTCAGGCCACGTGATCTGGGCGGTGTGCTGTGCTCCTAAGTGACCAGAACGTCCCTTTTCCTCCTTCCTAACACAATTTCACTTTTGTTGGCTCTCCAGCCCTTTCCCTCTGCTGGAGTGCCTGCCTGGAGGAAGCTGCCCCGCCCTGGCTCCAGGGTGGCTCTATTTGGTCTCAGGGTATTCCTGTCCACTTGCCAATGATTGTTTCAGGATTCAATTCAGGCCCAATACAAGGGGAGAGGTTTATTGGGGACGCCTTTGTAATTTCTTCTCGCTTCTGGGAAAACTGGAAGCCACTGTCCCCGCCTCTTTGTAGATGTTTGTCATGTGCAGACATGAGTCCCAGAGCCACTGCGCCTACATCATTACCAGCCTGAGAGGCCCAGGGGGTGGCAGAGGAATGGAGCCAGAGCCACTGGATCGCACCATTGCTGACGCCCACCCACAGCACAGGCAGCATAAGGATGCACCGTTAGGGTCAGCTTTTGCTGTGAGTCATGCAGACCTAAAGTAACAATGACTTAAATAAAATTAAAAGGGTTTAATTCTTTTTCATGTAAAAGTCTGTAAGAAAGCAGGTCAGGGCTGGTGTGCTGAGCAGATTCCATGAAGTCCTCAGGGACCTAGGATTCTCCCAGAACATCACTCCACTGTGTCTAGGATGTGGCCCTCGTCCTTACGGTTCATATTATGGCATCTGTGTTCAAGGTGCCCAGAGGAGGAAGGCGTGAGGAGGGAGAAGGCAAAATGTATGTATCATCTGTCTCCTGGGGAAGAGTCTAGAAGCTGCCAAATACATGTTGGCTTGTGTCTCCTTGGCTAAAACTCAGTGTGAGGGACCCTGGGACATAGCTTTTATTCTGGGTAACCCAATGCCACCAGGTCATAATGAGGGTTGTATTACTATGGGATATTGAGGGGCAGTTCAGTCTCTGACACAGTAAGGCAGTAACCTTCTTTACCATTTAACATGAATTTTTATTGGATTTTCTGTTAACGTAGCCCAAGAGATGGTGACTAATGGACACCCTTCCTAGTGTATAATAAGTAATACTCTTCTTCCCCAGTCTACCCACAAGTTCAAGTCCCGGAGACCTTGAGTTAACAGAAGTAAGAGTTTGTTTCCCTCTCTTGTCTTGTGAGATGAGTGGCTAGTCTAAGTCAGTGTGGAAATATATTTTGCACTAAATGCCAACCTCTCATCACACTAACGCTTCAGGGAGCAGGGACTGTATTGTGTGCGGTTATCGTGCAGCACCGATCACAATGCCTGGCACATAGTAGGTGCTCGGTGAACATTTGTTGAATAAACAAATGACTGGATGATTCTAGATCAATGGAGATCGCCCGAGGAGCTGCCGGGGTTCTTGTCCCAGAATCAAGAAGGGTTCAGGAATCTGGAAAAGGGGCTGTGCGTAGATGACATAGGAATCCAGAGACTAATAAAGAGTCCGGAGACGAGATATAATTTTGAAAGGCATTGGGGGTCAGAGGACCTTCAGCTAAAGGAACTGAAGACTCCCTCCTTGTCTAGGACTCTTGCTTTTATTAACACAATTTGTCCTAAGGCAAGGTGGAGATAATACACTTCAAAGGGTAAGGTTTCAAAGGGTACAGAGTCCA
>NW_005370042.1:2785817-2788000 GCF_000412655.1 Myotis brandtii
GGGGGCGGGGTCTCAGGGAATCAACAGGGTGGAGCAAACAGCTATGGCTGATCCTCAGTCCTACCCTAAGAGGCCCCGCATCTCAGTGTCCCGGTAATCGCTGCAGGCACCTCTGAGAGAAAGCCGCCCCTGAGTTTCGACCAATGCCAGACAGTCCAGTTTCTCCCAATATGAGTCTGGGTCCCCAGAGACTTGCCCAGAACTGGAGTTCAGAGCAGTCCGGAGCTTGTGTCTCCCTCCCAATTGAAAAAGACAACCGCGTTCTCAGTTGCCAGCCCTTTCCACGTGGGCCTCTGTACCTCTGCACTTTACTTCCGTACCTCCTCTGAGTCTCAGTGTGCTTTTCTCTTTCCTTCTAGTTGTAGAATTTCCACTCAGCCAGCCTTCCTGTGGTTCTGGATGATGTCCGTTTTGTCTTTTAGTTGTTTTTTTGAAGTGGTTATGCGAGGCAGCAATTTCCGATCTAATAATTGCTTTATATGTTTAGGTTCGTCTATGTTGGGTGAGTAGATATTTGTGTTTGTTATATTCTCTCCTGTGATTGACCCCTTTGTAATTATACAATGTCTTTCTTTGTCTTTTTTCACGTATTTGTTTTTAAAGTCCATTTGTCTCATGTGAGTATTGCTACTCCAGCTTTCATTCATTTCTACTTCTACTTGCATGAAATATCTTTTTTTTTTTAATCTCTGCACTTTCAGTCTGGGTGTATGTTTCAATTTGAAGTGTCTCTTGGAAGCAGCATATGGATGGATCATGTTTTTTTAAGCCAATCATCTACCTATGTCTTTTTTGTTGTTGTTGTTAATCCTCACCCAAGGATATTTTTCCATTGATCTTTTAGAGAGAGTGGAAGAGAAAGGGAAAGACAGAGAGAAACATCAATGTGAGAGAAACACATCAATTGGTTGCCTCCTGCACACGCCCCAACTAGGTCTGGGCAGGGGAGGAGCCTGCAACCAAGGTATGTGCCCCTGACTGGAATCAAACCCACAGCCCTTGGGTCTGCAGGCTGATGCTCTAGCCACTAATCCAAACTGTCCAAGGCTCCATCTATGTCTTTTTATTGGAGCATTTAACCCACCTACATTTAATGTAATTATTGGTAAGTATGTACTTATTGTCAGTTTGTTCATTGTTTTTTGGTTGTTTTTATAGTTGTCCTCTGTTCCTTTCTTCTCTTGATCTCTTTCCTTGTGGTTTGCTGTTTAATGTCTTGTTTAGGTTCCTTTCTCTTGGTTCTTTGTGCATCCTTTGTAGGTCTTTGGCTTGTGGTTTCCATAAAGTATATATATATATATCATTCTTTATCTGTAGCAGTCAATTTTAAACTGCTAGGCATTTAAGTTCAAATATATTCTATAAGGATTCCATTTTACCTCCTCCATGCTTTATGTTACTGATGTCAGATTTTAGATATTTTTGTATTGTGTATCTCCTAACTACTTACTATAGTTTAAGCTGAGTTTAAGCTGAGACCTTCACCATCTCTTGTAAAACTGGTTTAATGGCCCCCAGAGAAAACCAAGATGGCGGCATAGGTAAACACCGGAAATTGCTGCCTCGCACAACCACTTCAAAAAAACAACTAAAAGACAAAATGAACATCATCCAGAACCACAGGAAGGCTGGCTGAGTGGAAATTCTACAACTAGAAGGAAAGAGAAAAACACACTGAGACTCAGAGGAGGTGCGGTGTGGAAGTAAAGTACAGAGGTACGGAGGCACACTCGGAGAGGGCTGGCAACTGAGGACACGTTTGTCTTTTTCAATGGGGAGGGAGACACATGCTCCCGCTCTGAACGCCAGTTCCGGGCCAGTCTCTGGGGACCCAGACTCATATGGGGAGAAACTGGACTGTCTGGCATTGGGCGGAACTCGAGGGCGGCTTTCTCTCAGAGGTGCCTGCAGCAATTACTGCAGAATAGTGAGACCCGGGTCCTCTTAGGGCAGGGCTGAGGATCAGCCATAGCTGTTTGCTCCACCCTGTTGAGTCCCTGAGACCCGCCCCACCCAAGCTGTGTGCAGAGGCTTTTGCATATGAATGCCCTGACCCTTTGCAATCTGAAAATTACCTAACAAACTGCAGCTTGGTCAGAGAGACCCAGAACATCCAAAAAGAAGGCCCAAGACCCCAAAGCAGCTTGCATTGCTTCACAGCTGGGCCTCATCTGGGCACCTCC
>NW_005370042.1:2788053-2788394 GCF_000412655.1 Myotis brandtii
GAAGGGGAATCTGCAGATCTCCTCGTAGCTCCTGCTGGGTAGCCTCAGGCAGAGGCTAAATTAGCACCTCCTTAGATCCAAGAGCCAGTGTACCCAGTGGTCAGAGTGGGACCATCCAATTACAGCTCCTCAAATCCATAACAGACACACTCAGGGGGGCAGACTCAGTGAGCACCAAAACCCCAATGAAGCAAGTCTTGCCTCATAAGCCCAGAAGGGGCACAGAAGTTCTCCCACTGTAGACACAGCTGATTCTCACTGCCAGTTGGCCTGGAGGTCAATTCCTCCCTTCCTCCCATACAACAATCAAGGCTTAACTACAACAAGACTGTGCACAAAGC
>NW_005370042.1:2789284-2834230 GCF_000412655.1 Myotis brandtii
GACAGTGGTAGGGGGAAGGGCAGAAGGTGGGGTGGGAACTAGGTGGAGGGGAGCTATGGGGGGAAAAAAGAGGAACATCTGTAATAATCTGAACAATAAAGATTTAATTTAAAAAAATGGTTTAATGGTGATGATGTCCTTTAGTTTTTGCTTGTCTGGGAAGCTCTTTATCTCTTCTTGAATTCCTTGTGGGGTAAATTATTCTAGATTGTATTTATCTCTTTAAAGAGGTCCTAACCACTCCCTTCTGGCCTGTAAAGTTGCTGCTGAGAAATCAGCTGGTAGCCCTGTAGCGTCTCCTTTGAATGTAACTTGTTTTTCTCTTGCTTCATTCAAGATTGTCTCTTTAACTTTTGCCACTTCAACTACAATATGTCCTGGTGTGGGTATCTTTGGGTTCATCTTGTTTAGAATGCTATGCTTCTTGGACCTCAATGTCTGTTTCCTTTCCCAGGTTGGGAAAGTTTTCAGCCATTATTTTTTTTAAATAAAATTTTTGTTCCTTTTTTTTGCATTCTTCTCCTTCTGGGATCCCTATAATGCAAATGTTTGAGTGCTTGGTGTTATCCCAGAAGTCCCTTAAACCAGGGGTCCTCAAACTACGGCCCGCGGGCCACATGCAAATACAAATATTGTATTTGTTCTCGTTTTGTTTTTTTCACTTCAAAATAAGATATGTGCAGTGTGCATAGGAATTTGTTCATAGTGTTTTTTTAAACTATAGTCCGGCCCTGCAACGGTCTGAGGGACAGTGAACTGGCCCCCTGTTTAAAAAGTTTGAAGACCCCTGCCTTAAACTATCTTGTATTTTTGTAACTTTTTTTCTTTCTGATTGGTTGACTTCACCAGTCTATCTCTGGGTCACTGCTCCATTCTTTGTTAGCTAATCTACTGTTGATTTCTTATAATGTGCTTTTTATTTCAGTTATTGTATTCTTCAGGTCTGCTTGGTTCTTTCCTATACTTTCTGACTCTTTCTTGAAGTTCTCCCTAAGTTCTTTTATTCCACTCAAGTTTGGTGAGCCACCTTATGACCAATTCTTTGAATTCTTTATTAGGCAAGTTACTATTTCCTTTTCCCTAATCTTCCCCCAACACCTGGGAATTCTTGTTCCTTCATTTGAGAGATATTCTTCTATCTTTTCATTTTGTTTGACATTTTGTTTGTTTATTTAAATTAGACAAAATAGCTGTCTCTTCCTGTCCTGGAAAAGTGTGCTGGGTGGTTTTGGCAGGCTGGTAGAAGCCAGGTGGGTTCATAAGGTGCCTGGGGCACTGGCCCACCCAGTGGAGCCAGAACAGTTTCAGATGGGGAGGCCAGGTGCAGGTAGTACTGTCCTATTGATCCTGCCTGCTCCCTTTGCTGGGGTTGGAATGGACTCAGGCAATGTGTCCAGAACACACTTCAGTGACCCTACAGGCAAGCCCAAGCAGCTGGACAGAACCCTACCCGCCCTATGGAGGTGCAGGGGACCTAGCAGTGGTGCTCACTAACTTCATGACAGGGGATCCCCACAGTCACCAGCCTTCCTCCCCAGTCTCCCTCCTCCTTCTCTCCAGTGGTCCATGTGGAAGCGAGCCCTGTGCTGGCTGTAAGCGCCAGAAGGCTGTAGGTGCTGAGCCGCGCATGTGTTTAGGGGCCAGGGCAGGGCCTTTGGGGGGTTGGGGAACAGCTGTTGGAGGGGAGACCAGGTGGGTGTGCTGACATCTGATGTTCCTGCTGCTCCCGTTCTTCAGAGGCCAAAGCTCCAGGCTACAATGCTGTGAACGCAGCATGGTGATACTGCAGGAAGGCCAAAGCCCCCAGCAGCGCTCCCACTGCCCCATGGAGGTGGAGGGAACCGTAAGCAATGGCCCAGGGAGTTCCCATGGCCCCCAAGGGCTCCCTCCGCTCCCCAGCCTTTTCCCTTGTTTGTTGTCAGAGCTGGCCATTCAGTGTTAGGTTGTCTTACAGGAGCAATTGCTACCTACATGAGTGTATTTTTTATTTTGTTCACAGGAGGGGTGAGTTTAGCATCCCCCTACACTGCTGCCATCTTGTACTCTCTGGACTTGAAAATTTAAGTTCATCTTCAGCTCTTCTAGCAAGACTTTGTCAAGTCCAGTCCTTTCCTCTCTATGTCCAAAGCTTCCTTCCTGGTCCAACACTTGTAACTTTATGGGGAAATACTCCCATTTTACAGGTGTCTAATTCATGCCAGGTGGACACAGCATTTGGTGTGGTGTATTGGGTAATGCGTGGAAGAGTGAAGACACACTTCACGGTGAAGGTTGTGGGCATGGGGGTCCTGGGCAGGAAGTGTCACTGGTAGAAAAATGTCAGGTGTGATGTCAGTCACCTGGGTACAGGTGGGCCTGCTGGTAAATCCGTAGAAATGAGGAAGAAGTTTCACTAACAAAGATGTTCTTCAAGTTAGACGTCCATATCACCCATTTTAAAGATGGGTTTTACCACCCGGTAAAGGTGAGGGAGTCAGGCAAGAGGCGTGTAGGGATGGCAGCCGCTGGGCCGAGTGTTGTGTTCGGAGGAAAGCATAAAGAACAGGGCGGCCCGACTATAAAAGCATCAGAGACTTGGGTTTTATTAGTCGGATTAGTTTTCCGAGTGCTCTTCCTGTGTTTCCACTTTATTCTCTTTTATGACTTAGTAAAGACTTTACAGGTCTTGGCTTGTATCCGTGCTGCAAGGGGACAGAGCAGACCTCCCTGGAATCCGCATGGTGGTGGCGGTGGATGGGCTCAAAGGGAAGGTCCCGAGTCAGAGCAGCCCACGAGCTTGGGAGGCAGTGGATGAAGGGATGGAAGATGTGGCTGTACAGCTCAGCACCTGCTCCACCACTTACTACCTGTGTGACCCCATCCAGTTACTGGACATCTCTGAGTCTCAGGTTCCTCATCCACAAAATAATGATGATGATATCCACTCACTGGGCCGGGAAGATTAAATACAGGGTGGGCAAAAAAAGTAGGTTTGAGGTTGTTCATATAGAAAATAATGTCATAATTAATAAATAATAACAAGAATAACTGTTTCATGTACTCAAAACTATAAACCTACTTTTGCCCCACCCTGTATATGAATGTATGTCAAGTGCTTAAAACAGTGCCAAGTATATAACAAATATTATACCACCCTCTCCTCTTCACCAGGAAACTCTACTTTTGGTACTAAATTTGGGAGGTCCTGCCTTTTATTTTGTGAACATAAATGATAATCTTATATTCTTTATGTCCTGAAAAATTTACTAACCTCCATTTGCCTCTCTGATCGAGATTTTCTAGTCTCTAAACCATATATTGCATCTTATCACCAGAATACTTTTCCTCAGGGCCCGCTTTCACCATGACCTTGGCTGTATAGTCTGTGGAGTGTCACCTTTTTCCTTACCTCTCCTGTGTTCAGGTTGGTCTCATCTACTATCCTTGTTCCTACCTCAGCTTTCAACCATTTTATGGGCCACCTCCATTAGGTATTTCACCTGTTTCTTGAACTCGGTATAGTTACATCTGAGCTCTTTCTCCTTCACTCCTCTCATTCATTATCTTGTATTTCCTCTCCTATTGCTGGTGGGCAGGGGTGAGTTGAGGGCACCTAGTCATGACCCAATAGAAACTAAGAAATCTCAATAGAAATACATAATTGTTGACACTTCTCATCCCTTATATCCAGTATCAATTGGCTGCCTTGTGGTTTTGGTTCTACATCCTAAATAATTCCACATTCCATCTCTCTCATTAGCTTTTGTCTTGATTATTGATATAGACTCCTATATTCTTGCCTCTAATCTTGTTCTACTTCAAACCATCCTCCACACAGCAATTAAAATAATCTTACTGATACACAGATGAAATTGCCCTGGTCTCCTCTTCATACTTTAACTAGAGGCCCGGTACACAAAATTCGTGCATGGGGGGGGGGGCCCCTCAGCCCGGCCTGCCCCCTCTCCAATCCGGACCCCTCGGGGGATATCTGACTGCTGGTTTAGGATCGGGTCGAAACCGGCAGTTGGACATCCCTCTCACAATCTGGGACTGCTAGCTCCTAACTGCTCATCTGCCTGCCTGCCTGATTACCCCTACTGGCCCCCCTGCCTGCCTGATCACCCCTAACTGCCTTTGCCTGCTGTCCTGGTTGCCCCGAACTGACCCCCCCGCCAGCCTGGTTGCCTGCAACTGCACCTCCTACTGGCCTGGTCGCCCCTCACTGCCCCCCTCTGCCGGCCTGGTCGCCCCACACAACCTGCTGTTCAGTCATTTGGTCATCCCTCACTAATCCCCTCTGCCGGCCTGGTTGCCCCACCCAGCCTGCTGTTCAGTCGTTTGTTGTCCCCCACTAACGCCCTTGCTGGCCTGGTCACCCCACGCAGCCTGGTGCTCAGTTGTTTGGTCATCCCCCACTAACCCCCCTGCCAGCCTGGTCGCCTCACTCAGCCTGTTTGGTCGTCCGTTCGGTCATCCATTCGGTTGTGATGGCCCCTGGCTCTTTATATACATAGATGGCTTTCTATTGTGTGAAGCTGGAGTCCCCTTCCACTTGCCATCTAGTCCCTGCTTCTCCACTATTCTCATCTCCCGTCATTGCTCAGTGTCTACCTTGTGCTTCAGCCGTGAATGAACCATCATGCCATTTCCTGATCCGGTGCCTTTGCACACTAAGTTCCTTCTACCGGGAAGACCCTTCACTCATGAGTCTACTTGAAAAACACCCTCTGTCCTCCAGTGTCACCTTTTGGTGATGTTTCTTCTCATTCTCATGCTCATGTTAAGCACTATCTACCTACAAATAGTTCAATCTTCAAAGTAATAATATACTTATCTGTCTATATATATTCCCATGCACACACACTACATTGAAAGTAAACCATTTGTTTACAGGTCTGTGTCCCCTACCAGACTGAGTTCCTGCTGGGTGGGATTGCAGGTTAGTCATCTCCCTCTTCCTTCTCATGATACTCCAATGTTATAGGTGGTCCAGTAATCTTCACTGAATAAATTAATAAACAGAATAAATCATACCCTTTACAATGAGAGTGTAAGGTCTGCAAGGACAAACACAGGCCTTTTATACACATTCTTACATCTCACTCATAGTCTGAACTTAGGAAGTAATCAACAAATCCTTATTGACAATCTCTGTTGAACTCAGCCACAGAGAAGCAGAGTCTGTTTTATATTTTGTGAACAAATGTTTTGTGACTCGATGCCATGCTCTCATGATTAGATTTATGTTCCTTTAGAGTAAGGACACTATTCTATACATCGCCAGCCCCACAGTGACTCCCACAGTGCCGTTTAATGAATGCCAATTGATCAAATAACCAGGTAGCTCTTATGGCTTTTATTTTCCGGAACAGTCTCTGGGATCTCCCATTAATGGTTCCTGGTGAAGATGTTGCCGAGGCCTCTGGGAACCACCTTCTTTATACGCCCTGGTGCTCTGCTGGGAATAGCATCTCTAGGTGTCTCACCTGGAGAGCAGCTGGCCATCCCGGTTCACCAGGCGATGGCAGTGCTCGGCCCGATCACAGGGCTGGCACTGTGTCCAGTGAGTGCTGGGCAGCCTGTCCACTGGGAGGCCGCTTTCAATTCTGCCCCGAACAGCAGGGCGCCCTCCGTGTTTCCTTATCTGCCAACCAGAAGTGATAATCGCCTCTTGTCTATCTGGATGAGTTGTGAGGCGGGGAAGCAGGGCCATTCACTGGGAAGGCAGCAGCGGCTGAAAGTGCTCGAACAGCATCAGTGCCGAGCGGAAGCCGAAGACTCCTTGTCACCAGGGTTAGCACCTGCTGCACCGGCGGCTGGGTGGTGAGAGTGGTGACCAATTGGGAAGTGGAGATGTGTTCCGTTAGATAAGGATAATTATAGGTTATGGATATGAAACACATTTCTTTTTTTCTTCCGTTTTAATACATTTTAATCCAACGACAGTATTTGTCATCATGTATTTAATTAGTGATGTCAAAGCAATGGGTAGTATTTTATATCCAAGTCTTATTTCTTAGATGAGTGGACAGGGGTGCTTCCCGAGTAAAACAATTGCCTGGGTTAAAGAGTTGTTGGCACATGTGATCACACACTGCCCCCTCGTGGTCTGAAAGATGACTACATGGTTTTTGACAGCAATTAGAAGGATGAAAATGAAGTCGAAGTGGGAGGGAGCGGGATGGGAGGGAATGAGGGGAGCTTTGCAGTGGCCATGTTAAAATGAGGTGCCCATTGTACAAACATACAAATGCAGATGTTGAGTGATCAGCTGGCTCTATGAGACTGAAGTTCAGGCGACGAATCTAGAGATAAAGGTTTGGGAGCTGTCGGTATGTAGATGATGTTTACGTTCGGGGCAGTGACGGCCTTGAGAAGGAAGATATCACAGAGAAGCCCTGGCCTGGCGGCTCAGTTGGTTGGAGCATCGTCCTGTTCACCAAAAGGTTGTGGGTTCAATTCCCAATCAGGGCACATACCTAGGTTGTGGGTTTGATCCCCAGTCGAGATGCATATGGGAGGCAGCTGATCCATGTGTCTCTCACTCAAAAAAAAAAAAAAATAAAATCAATACAAACATATCCTTAGGTGAGAATTTAAAAGAAAGGAAGAGAGAAAAAGAAAGATATCATAGAGGAGACAGTCATCAGTTATGTCAAATAATGTCAAACAAGATGAGGCTGAGAATTCACCTTCGACCCAGCAGCATGGAGACCGTGGGGACCCTGACAAGCCTCGTAAGGACAGCGCAGTGTGGGCCGAGGCCGCATGGAGAGGGTTCACGAGAGACGAGGAGGAGGAAAGGGCAGTGAGTGAGACAGTGCTGCACAGGGGAGCTGGGGACTGTGCCAGAGGCTGGTGGGAAAGTGCAATAGGATTTTTCTAGGATGGAAGAAGTGATAGCATGTTTAATGCTGGTGCTGTAGAAAGAAACATGACATAGGAGAGTTCCCGGAGCGATCCGTCTGAGCTGGTGAGAGAAGCTGGGCCTCATGTAGAAATGGCTCGTCCCTGGCCACAGCAGAAAAGGCGGAGCAGAAGTGTGAGGGGCGGGGGATGCGTTGCTGGGGTCCATGCATATCATATCCCAATTACTTCGTTTCTCAGTGAGTCATCAGCTGGGTGTGAGGACGGGGAGGAAATGTTAGAAGTGTGAGGAGGTTTAAGAGAATGTAAAGAACTAAAGCGTGGTTGCTGGGAAATGTGAAGGGCTTGCTTGGGGCTTATGTTCATGAATTTAAAGGAAGGCCAGTCAGGATAGCTGTGTTCATCTGCATGGGGACAGGTGTGGGCTCGGTGGAGAGTTAGTTTAGTAGGAAAAATACGGCAGTAGGATTGGAATAGAATAGAGCACAGCATTTATTTTTCCTCAAAGACCTGAGTGCTTGCTGCTAACCTAAAAGTTAGCAGAAAGGCCCGCTTCTTGGATGTGGAAATGGATGGCCTCTAAAATATCCATCATGCCCTTGCTGGGTTGCTCAGTGGGTTAGTGTATTGTCCCAATATGCCAAGATTATAGGTTCAATCCCTGGTCAGGGCACATACAAGAGTCAACCAATGAATGCATGAATAAGTGGGACAACAAATTGATGTGTCTCTCTCCCTTCCTCTCTCTCTAAAAATAAAAAAATAAAACATCCATCACATCCTTATCCCTTGACACAGGATGGACTCCACTGGACTGTGGGGGCAAGGAAGAGAGAAGAGTTGATTATGACCCAAGAAGAGGGAGAGGGGACAATTCCATGACCGTGTGTGCCGTTGCAGACCATCATGGCCTGGCTCACTGTCTGTCATAGAGCTTGCAGAACCGAATTGATACCTTATTTAATGGGTGTTTAGGGAGTGAGGTACCATATTCATCACAAACAGTCTGAAGAGACTTTGGGGGACCAATGGATTTAAATGAGTGTTCATAAACCTTGCTCCTACCTTGAATACACGAAGGGTCTGTGGGAGCCTCAGCCGTGGGGCTGGTGTGTTAGGGAATTATAACCTGCAGAGGTGGTTGATGCCAACATGCACGGGAAGCTTTTGTGTGCTAGTTTTCCTTTTTACCCTTTTGTTCTTTTACCCTTGAAAATAATGCCTGTGACTCTAGTTACCACCAAAGTAAGCCAATCAGAAGCTGATTGATATTTCAAAAAAGGGATCACGGAGCTCCTGTTTTTAAGCATTTGTGTGCATAGTGTTGCAGGGCTAGATTTTCCCCACAAGTACAGATGCTCAAGGTGGAGACCAGATGGCCTCAACCTTCAACTTGGCTTGTTAGCACTGCCATGGATGACAGCCCAGTTTATTTTTTTTCATAAATCCATGTGGTTTCAATTATTTATGATTTCCTGCTAAACTGGACGTGGTTCCGCTGGTCCTGTAGGACCATCTGCGCCATGGGCAGGACCCGCTGTACCCATGTGTGCACCGTGTGATTGGCAGTGCAAATGCAGCAGGAGGGCAGGGAGGCCGCACTTTCATAGGCTGGGGAGGTGGCCTGGGGCCAGAGGAGCCTGAGGGGGTGCCAGGAACCTTCCAGGGTTTTTGAAAGGGGCTCTCACCCTCAGAACAATCAGTTCGGTCCGAATCTCTGGTGCCTCCATCAGTCCTGAAGGTGTTTAAGGGGACCAGATCAAAGACACCTCCCGCCATGCAGGCCTTAGAGAGGGACAGAGAAGAGAGGCCGCCTGCTGCTCCAGAGGGGAAGGGAGCCAGCATGCACTGGCTTCCTCAAGCTCTAATTACTGTCTCTTTGCTTATTTACTTGTTTGTTTATTTTAGATAATTTTTGTGAGTTTGAGCCAAACTGATGACATATGCCAGGAAGCAAGGTCTCAAACGCTCCAGGTCTTTGCTGCTGAGACAGCCTAATCCACTGGCCATTTGCAGATCTGGACTCCGGGCTCAGACCCATGAGGGGGCAAGAGAACAGACCAACCCTTGATTAGTTCACAGAACTCCAATTCTTTATTCATCACAGCTTGCTCACAATGACATACAGGAAAGAGCACTAATGAAGAGTAAATATGCAGGCAGCAACCTTGGGGAGTTGGGAGGTGGGGAGAAACGACTTCAAAACTGTGATAGGTCCTGACGTGGGTGTCTGGTGATTCTTAGTTGGCACAGTGCCCTGCCTACCCCCTTCGCTGCGTCAGCCCTCGCAGATGAAGTGATATATATTTTTTTAATCGGCAGGATTGCCTCACACTGGGGAAGAAAGACCAGCTTGTGTGAAAGTCCGCAGTGTTTCTGACTTTGTGTATGTGTGTGTAGATGTGTGTGTGTGTATTTCAACGCAACGACCAGCTCACAGTTTCCAAGTGAAAACTATTCAGTAGCATCATGTACTTGTACTATAGGTAAGAGCTTAAAATGAACATCGTCCATCATGGCATCCACAAATAAGCCACCTGACACGTTAATTAATTCATTCCATCAACAGAACTTAAAGGAGAGAACTAAGCCCACTTCATGAAGAGCGATTTCACGGCTGCTGGAGCCGTTTAAAACAGCACTTTAAAGGGTCCCTTGTTTTGCTTCCACCCAGATTGATCTCAGGCCTGTCTTCTCATCCATCCCTTTCTAAAACCGAAGCACGTCGGTAGCACACAATCCAGTAGAAGCGAATGTCAATGCTATGATTGGTGGGTATTCTTAGCCTGGTTTTGCCGTTTCTAGGCAGTAAGTAGGTTATGAACGAACAAATGTAGAGTTAGGTGTGGAGTCATAACACCTGTGGTCTGGGGATGGGCTCGGTCAAGTTCAGGGATGACAGCGCTGTCTAGGTCATTAGGCAATGGTGGATCTCTAGCACCATAGACTGTCTACTGACCTCGTTTTTCTGTTGGAATGAGAAAGGCAGGGACGGTAGTCAGACGTGGGGAGCTTCGGAATGAACAGACCCAGCGATTTCATTTGCGTGGAAAGACACAACGTCAAAAGCCTGTTACAGGACATGTAAGGTTATGAAATAACTTGCATAATGCAATACTTGTATTTTTTAACAAAAATGTAAGTATTTACAAAATAAGAACCAAGGTATTTTTTTAAACATCAAGCAAAACATTCTGCAAAGAGACCGCATTGATTTCTTTTATTTTTGATTCTGTTTTTGTGTGTTTTTTAAATAGTGAGTTCTTCTTAAACCATGTCATACATTTCTCATACTGATATCGCAAGATCCCTTATGCTATAGGCAGGGGGACTTCCTAGCGGCGGGGCGTGCCATACCCTCCGTCGCCTCAGCCGGACAGTTCCACCTGCAGCTCCTTGTTCCTGCGCACCTCCGCGGCGTGCCTCTCCTGCAAGACACCAAGGGACAAGCTGGGTCACGGAGCCCGCTGTCTGCTCCACGCAGAACCAGGGGGACCCGCCCGCTCCTTTGCATGCGGTGTGCTTGACTGGAAGGAACCTCGTTTGACATCTACCTTCAGGAAATGTTCTCATTTCCCGAGAAAGGAACACATGGAACCCAATACGTGTCACATTGCAGAAGCTCTTAGGAGACTTACGGCATCTTAAAAAAACAACAACCATTGTATTCAACCGAAACTATGACCAGAAGAGAATTTTCACTGTTATGGCCACTGTGTAAATCCAGACGGTGACCACTGCTCAGGATTCCTGATGTATCAGGTGGGGAACTTTCTGCAGGTCGAATTGAGAATCCTGCTGTGATGAGATGAGTGTGCCCATGCCTAGCAATGCCACGTAGGTTTTTTTTAGGGCATAGGTAGGATGTGAGGTAAAGGTGGAGTCACAGTGATCCTGAATGGAACACAGTGGTTCTCCGCTGTCCATGGTACCAGAACCTGTCAGCAGGCATCTCACCAGTTGCGTGGGAAAGTGGGGACTGAGGGTACATGGAGGAATGTTCAGGGTCATGAGTCTAAATTTTAGCCAATGGAGCTTTGCTCTCCTGCATCTCAGTCAAGCGCTCACTATGGTACCACCATATGTAACCTGCAGCGAGCTGGTGTCTGGTGCCTCCTCCGAATGCTGACCTGACCCATGTACTGTAGGTGGAATAGTTCTGAGAGTATGAAAGGACTGGGCTTACATAAGTAAGGGGAGGGTGACTGCTCAGAAAAGGATTGAGGCAGACTGTCTCAAAGACCCTCTTTCACAAGGCTTAATCTGATTTTTGAAAATGGACAGAGTTGACTACTCATATTTTGAAAAGAAGGTTTTGAGGGGTGGTAATGGTGGTGGTGGTGGTGGTGATTATGATGATGATGGTGGTGATTATGGTGATGGTGATGCTGGTGATGGTAGTGATGATGATGATGGTGGGGGTGGTAATGATGGTGGTGATGATGATAGTGGTGGTGGTGATTATGGTGATGGTAGTGATGGTGATGATTGTGGTGGTGGTAGTGATGGTGGTGGTGGTGGTGGTGGTGATGGTGGTGATGGTGATGATTGTGGTGGTGAGGTAATGGTAGTAATGGTGATGGTGGTGGTGTGGTGGTGATGATGGTGATGATGGTGGTGTTAGTGATGGTGGTGATGGTGGTGGTGGTGATGGTGATAATGGTGGTGGTGGTGATGGTGATGGGGGTGGTGGTAGTGATGGTGGTGATGGTGGTGGTGATGGTGGTGGTGGTAGGGATGGTGGTGATGGTGGTGGTGATGGTGGTGGTGGTAGGGATGGTGGTGATGGTGGTGGTGATGGTGGTGGTGGTAGGGATGGTGGTGATGGTGGTGGTGATGGTGGTGGTGGTAGGGATGGTGGTGATGGTGGTGGTGATGGTGGTGGTGGTAGGGATGGTGGTGATGGTGGTGGTGATGGTGGTGGTGGTAGGGATGGTGGTGATGGTGGTGGTGATGGTGGTGGTGGTAGGGATGGTGGTGATGGTGGTGGTGATGGTGGTGGTGGTAGGGATGGTGGTGATGGTGGTGGTGATGGTGGTGGTGGTAGGGATGGTGGTGATGGTGGTGGTGATGGTGGTGGTGGTAGGGATGGTGGTGATGGTGGTGGTGATGGTGGTGGTGGTAGGGATGGTGGTGATGGTGGTGGTGATGGTGGTGGTGGTAGGGATGGTGGTGATGGTGGTGGTGATGGTGGTGGTGGTAGGGATGGTGGTGATGGTGGTGGTGATGGTGGTGGTGGTGGTGGTGGTGATGGTGATGGTGGTGGTGGTGATGATGGCAATAGTGGAGGTGGTGAGTGGTGGTGGCCCTGGCTGTGTATAGCACAGAGCCCACAGAAGGGCAAGAAGGAACATTTTGGGGAGGATCTGCAGCACCACTCATCCTGACTGATGGGACAGAGTTTACATTCAGTGGAGAGAAGGGCACCAGGGTATGGACGTGAGGAAATGAACACCTCCCCTTTGCTCCCCTTCACTTTGGCTCCATGCAGTGTTATCACAGCCAAGCTTTCCACATAGATGTTCCCAGGTGGAGAGAACAGGTTCCCCCCACTCATACATACTCTGTCCTTTTCTGACAAATACATTTTTCCAACTTAATATTGATGTACTTAACATTGCATATTAATTAGTGGTTAAACTAAAATTAAGCATTATATAGTATATATGTATGAAGCATTGCATGGTCCTAATTTAATATTTCCAATAGGTTGGCTCTGAAGGTTAGTACAGCGGTCTTTCCTACATTAGAAAAGCATGAACTAGCCCCCCCTTAACCCATTCTCCCTGGAACTTTGACACAATCCCAGCCTCCCAGTGGGGCCCAACGCCCGGCCCATGGTACAGCCCCACTAGGTCTGTCTATACACTGAGGCCCGAGCACGGGGTGAGCTGTGCCCGCATGCGCAGGCTCTGACCCAGTCTCTGGTGCCCGATTTGCAGTTCACCCAGCGGTGTCTGAGGAATGCACCTGCTCAGGACCCCGAGGTGATTACCTTTTCCTGCAGACGTTCAATGATAGCGGCTAGATTAGCCTCACGGTTTTCCTTAATCTGTTCCATCTTCAGGATCAGCTTTTCCTCGGCCATTTTGCTGAAGTTGTTGTTTTCCTCCAGTGCCTTCTGCAGGACTTCCCGCTCATGCTCCCGCTTCTCCGCCAGCTGTTTCAGCACCTGGGCCTCCTGAGACTGGGCGAGAGAAACATGTCCTCTTAGGCACCCAACGCGAGCCTGGCGGAGGAGTGGCCCAGACCCCAGCGCGCTCTTAGCAAACAAGCAGCGTGTCTGGCTGGAGCACGCTGGCCATTGGGCCTCACCACCATGCCTCAGGGTTTCCTACAGGCGGGAGCTGGGAGCTGTGGCTAGCTGGATATTCAGATGTGAGCTTTCTGGACAGGCTGTCTTAGAAGAAACATTTAACCCTCACTGAAGAGTTTTTGTTTCTGTTGTTTTTTTTTTTAATGAGTTGCTGCTATGCATTTATGCAACAGGGGATGCTGTAGTTAATCACTGGGTAGCAACATCTACCGAAGCCTGAGGACAATAGGTAGGATTGGAGCAAGGTCGGTCTTCTTTCTGCCTCATTATTTTAGATCGGCTGTAGGCTGGGTGCTGCAATGAACTTTTGCTTTCGCCAATCTAATCACTACATTTACTTCCTGGTTTAATTCCATGCCCCTCTCCCCCTCCCTAACCTCCCCCCCTTTTTTCTTGTGCCAAGTTATCCTTGGAGACTTGTCTATAGTGCAAACTTAAGGTCCACATGGCCGCAGACAACAGGAAGTCTTTGTTCTGACCTCTCTGTGGCATTCTGAGGTCACCTAGGTCCTTTTTGAAACCCTGTGGCTGCTTAGTGATCTGAGCAGAAACACCAGGAGCAGACACCCCTCACCCCTGCATTTGCTCTGCATTTTCTGGTCTGCCATTCACCTGCAGCAGCAGGGGGCAGCATAGTTCTGCGCATGAATGTTAACAGCCACCAGGGAGCTTGGTAAACAAGCAGAGGCCTGGTCCACCGCCAGAGATTTCGATTCTGTGGCGGTTTGGTGAGACCCAGGAACCTATATTTTTGACCAGCATCCCTAGTCATTATAACGCAGGCAGTTCTCAGTGTATGTTTGAAAAGTACACTGGCACAGGCCTGTGTTCACATTTTAGCTGTGTTGGTGACCCTGGATGTGTTAACTTCTTTCCACATTCATTTGCTCCTCCACAATTACATAGATGTTTTTATACTGGACTTTCCAGGGGTAAGACTAAATTATTACACGCTCATTGTTTCTGGGCAATTCCCTGGGATTGGCTGGTCCTCTGAGATGGATTAAATGTGAGTATCTACACAATGGTAGATAAGAAATATATTCCATGGGCTGTTAAGTATTAATACCACTGAAAGCATCAATAGGAAAACATTTTAGTTGAAGGTAGTGGTCATGGGGTCTTACTAAATAAATCTTGATGTATAAACAGTATGAGATTTGACAGGGATAGAAACTCAGATAAAGTTCTACAGGTGTGGTAAAATGGTGATATTCTACAGAAAGCCTAATGAGTCCTGTGGATGTGTTTATTCTGACCTTTATCAGGAACATGTTGATGATTTGTGGGAGATTAGAAAATCCTGGGAACTGAGCCCACTTCTAGTTTTAACCCCATAATGGTTTCACTGACATCTCAGTGGGCCACATTCCTGCTTCGTTATAGTTTGCCATAAAACCGATATGAAAAACAAGGAGAAAATGTTAACACAAAACAAGTTCAAAATCAAATGGAGCTTTTCTGGAGAAACATGAAAAGCATTTTCTAGCTGGTTCATCCTCCTGCGTGGACTTTGCTTCTTTTCTGCTACCAGGGCTACTGAATTGTTTCAGAGAGAAAGAGACATTGATAGAAGGTGTGTGTGTGTGTGTGTGTGTGTGTGTGTGTGTGTGTGTGTGTGTTTAAAGTTTTTCTCTGAGAATAGTCTTTACGCAATTATTACCTTTTGGCATATGGATAAAGATAGTGCCTATCTCATAGGATTGTTTATAAGCATCAAATGAAATGTTTGCAAGACACTCAGCTAGTGTCCGGTACAGAGTAAGCTAGTACTGGGCAAATGGAAGCCATTATTATTGAAACCCAAACTCAATCCCCGGTGACTGGGAGATGATGGCAATTGAAGCTACTGGTACAAACTCAGGTGTAAAATTCTGGCTGCCTCCTGTGTGCAGGATATTTGTGTGCAAACATCTTGAGTTATTGACATCAGTGGGTTCAGGGTCCTCATGGTGATGATACAACCCTTTCCCATCTCCCTCCTCTGTACCACCCTCATCTGCTGAATGGGCTGCAGCGATAGAAAATGTCACAGTCAGTGAGCACCTCAAAGAAACAGGAGGACACCACTGATCCTTCATCTGAGACACGCAGTTCAATCTGTAACCCCCAGACCAGAGCACTTCCAGAGGGAGAGAAGTCTGGGTTATCACAAGTGAGGGTGCCACGTGTCTGAGAACTAGAGGTAAGATTGGAATCGAGGTTTCTCTTGTAATGGACAGGAAACCCTGAGGCAGCGCCAGGAAAGAAAACCAAATAGATAAAAATAAAGCCCAACAAAATGTAACTTCAAGCCCTCTCTGTGGACAGGGCTTCTGGGTGATTCTTCTCTGGACAGGGTATTAGCAGGCCCTCCCCTCTCCCTCCTCAGTACACCCAGCCTGGTGGCCTAGATAGGAGCCCCCTGGCTAGATGAGCGCCACCTGGATAAATGGGAGCCACCTGGACTTTTTATGGACATTTTTCTGCGGAGAGAGTTACCACGGGTAGTTATCAAGGGGTAACTGCGTAATTTTTAATTTCCAAGTGCTCAAGTTAACTTTGGATCTTGCATTCTTAATTTTCTTCTGCAAAAGAGCTGATGACAATCAGGAGACAGCAGGGGAAAGGGCCTGAGAAAGGAAGCCCTTGGAATTAAAAGGCTAAAATAGCAACACACACCTTTGCCAACTTCTTGCCCTGGTGGGGCACCCTGGGTCTGTGGGAGCAAGTGCCCGCGGGCCCCACTGTCAGTGGTGGAGAGAGGCCTGCTGCATCCGGGAGCGGCGTTTAAGGCGTTAGCATTTCTGCACCCACTGAGGCTAAATGAGAGGCCCAGCCTGGGTTCGAAGTGCGTTTCATTAGCGCAGCTCACGGGGTGAGACAGAAACCGGGGCAGCAGTGCAGTGTGCGCTCACGTGCGGCCACTGCTACGCGGCAGAGACCGGCACTGGAAGGGACGGCGACAGCCACTGTGTCTCAGCGAATGCACTGCTACGACCTGACACTTATCTGTGTCTCTGAAAAACTGCAGGCTGAGACAGCGATGATGAAATGAATGCCTCGCTGAGAAAATAGTTATGGCTCCCTATTTCGGTCCTTCCTCATAGGCACTCAATTCTCAAACAGCTTCTTCAAAGAGTCTTGAGGGCCTTTCCTTGGGCCCCAAGTCTCTGTCACTCCCTCACTGCAGAAAATCGCATTTCTTCTTCCCTCTTTCATAGCCTAGCGCCCAGATACCACTGCCAAAACTTTAACTCCCTTCCTGGGAGAAACTGATTCTCTCTTGAGTCTTGTGGAATCTCCCAGGTCACAGCCTCCAGGAAGAAAGCTGGTTCTGATCCCACTATTTCTATCAATGAGCAAATCGGCATGTCATCCAGAAAAGTGCATGAAACATGACACACAATGAGTACAGGGCGCAGAATAAAGGCGTGACCTATAGGAGTGGAAGCATTTGCCTTCATTTTTGCAGAAGTCGGGCTCCTGACATGGTCGCATCGGCCCTCTCGCTTTGCCCTTCGCTTCTGTAGATTAGCAGAGAGCGAGGGACTGACTGACACAGGTGGGATTTGCTGAAAGCTGTTAAAAATAAATTGTCCAAGGGAAAAGGACGTGGCCATGGAGGGACAGTTCTGAATGGCATGTGCCTCAGGTAGAAGGTCACGGCGATTCTGAAATAGGAAATTAGGGCATGGGAGCGATCAGCTGTTATCAAGGCAAATGTATTTATAGACCCAAGACCTCCAGTGGGGCATCCTGGGAGACCGCGGAGCCCTCTCCATCTGCTGTGAGGATGACAGGCACATGATCGTCAAACGCCTTTTCCAGGCGTCAAGCTGGACTCAGTATCATTGGAGTGAGTACACGAGAGGCACGCGGAGGGAGAAATAAGGAGACTGGGAGAAGAGTGATTGCTCATGTGGGAACACTGCAGCATTGCCCAGAGAGTTCATTACCATTTCTTATATTACTGAGCAGAAGACTTAATTACTGTGCAAGTGAATGGAAGATACATTTGAGTTGAGGGGTATATAAAGCTCCCTTTATGTTAGGTACACAAAGGAGATTTAAGACCGCATGTAGGAAGGGCTAGTTTTCATTCACTTCCGAAGTAAAATATTTTTCTGTCCCATTATTTTCTTGTCCCTTCTCATCATTTGGGTGTGTTACTTTCCATCTAGCACCATTTATCAGACACTCATGATATCATCTAATGATTGATTTACTGTTAACAATGAAGAAAACATTAACCCAATTAAAGTTACAAATAATGTCTTGTTAAAATATGACAACTGAATGGAAGTGTGTGAAACGAAAGGGTGCAATATTCACTTTGTGTTGAAGGATCAGAAGCAGAATAAAAAATTTAAAATGATTAAAATCCAAAGTCTTTAGAACGAGCCCTTCTGCGAAAGCCTGTACCCATTTATTGGGTCAACTCCTCGGGACACAGCCCCCGGGGAGCTGGACACGCGTGAGGAGTCTGTGGCCATGGTAACGGGAATTTCGAATAACCCTGCCCTTCAGTTCAGGACCCATTGCTATACAGTCCACCCCCTCTTTCCCTGGGTTCGACATTAATTGCCATCTACAATGTGAGATGCCAACAAATGCAAAAGATAAGTTTATCAAGTTTGGTGACTAATGACCTACTTTTATGCCATTTTATGAAAATAAGCAACACATCTTTCTTTCAGCAGTTCAGTGACTTGGGAGTTCATTGTGCCAGTATTGTCAGGATGCCAATTATATGTCACAGGGCTGGTTTGAGTGGCATTCTTCATAATTTAATCAATTTTAACACGAGATTTTATCAATGTCATTTAAATCCTTCAGCTTTCATCATTTTCTCATAACATTAAATTTTCAAGCCACTTATCAAACTATTTTTCTTTATAATTGGATAAATAATATTCTCAATATTTAAAAATATTTATGAAATACATTGTATGGTAACATTTCAGTATTTACATTACTGAGGAACTTCTTTTCTTTATAAAGTTATGAATTTGCTAGAACATGTTATCTGTGAGGTCAGGAACTGGGTGTGTTTTTGCTCAGTAACAGCTACCAGTGCTTTCCCGGTGCTGGTTATATGTCTTTGTGTGGAGTAACTAACTCCTCCAATTCTCACAGTGACTCCATGATGTAGGCCCTATTATTTGTCTCACTTTACAGATGGCCAGAATAGGACAGAGAGTTTAGTGACTTGCTCAAAGTCACACAGCAATTAAGTGGTGGAACCAGGCTTTGAATCATAGACATTCTCTTAACTATATGCTCTTAACCACTATGCTTTAAGAAGCACTCGTATACACGGTGCTTGGCTTAGGATGTCCGTATCGTGTACTGTCCAGACCAGGACACATAGGAGACTGAAATAATACTGATGATATCAGAACAGCAGGAGTGAAGCTGACGTTGTCCTGAGCCAATGGGGCTGCACGGCTAGCGTGGCTCTTCTGCCTCCTGCTAAGTGATGTTTGTTGAATGAATAAATGGGAGGGTGGAAGGATGGATGACTAAGTGTTCCTACCATTTTGCCCCAGTGGGTCAGCTGCAGTATGGAAACTTTGATTTCAAAATATGAGCTTCAAGCTGACCTCATGAGAGAATATGGTCTCACGGAGGTGAATGTGGATTCCCAGGGAGAAAAAGCAGGAAAGGTCTTTTTTTAAAAATAATAAACAGCCACCAGCTAATCAACGGAGCATTAATTCTGGTTCAAAGGAGCCTGAGGGAAGATGGTCCAACAGAGTAACCAGATGGTCAGAGCAGCAGTCGGGTCAGCAGAAGGGGCGAGGAACCGGGGAAACTGTCAGAACACTTAACACAGAGTGAATTCCCGGTGCGTGGAGGCGCCTCGGGGCAGCCCTCCAGCTATGAATCCAGAGGCCCCGCAACACAGCCCAGGTCACCGCTGCCCAGATGTGGTCCCTGAACTCTCAGGAGCAGGGACTAATGGAGGGGAACACATAGTTTTTTGTTTTAAAAGCCCTACCAGAAATCATATTTCACATCTATGTCTACAGCTATCTCTATATTTACTTTGAGTTAGAATTATATCAATTTAGTGAGAAAATGTTTATTATTTTATGATGGTCAGAATTATTGGCAGTTACAGATTCCTTTGACTATAACCATGACACAGGAATTTATTAATACTTATTTAAATGTAGTATGTTTGATAGGCTGAGTCTTTAAAAATGTGTAATATATGGGAGAGGCAATGGGTCCAGGGCAGTGGAAATGTAGCTGACCACTGGGCGAGGCTGGACATCTGTAGTTGTGAAAGCCTTTAGCGACTCCTTGTTTCTCACATAACGGAATGTGAGCACCTGGCTTGGCATTCAAGGCCCTCCACAATCTCACCTCACTGCTCACCACCCCCCACCCAGATCCACTAGTTCAAGCTGCTGGTCTACCCGCTGTCCTGAAAACACTTCCTGCATCCTCTCTGGGCATCCGTAGTCCTGGAACCGTTCATGTCTTCTCTATTTATCTAACACTCTGTATTTTTCTAATCACCCAGCTTTTTAAAGCAGACATTTCTGTGAAAAGAAGCTGCAATTCATATCAAGTAGTGAAATGGTTTTATTTTCCTCAGTGGCCTTCCATTTACTTGAAAGTCAAATTCCTTAAAATGCTCAATGTCTACCAGTCTCCCCCTGCTCTTTCTGCTTCAGCCACACTGTCCTCCTTGTTATTTCTCAAACAATCCTAGCATCCTCCTACCTCAGGGCCTTTGCACTCACCATTCCCTTTACTTCCAATGTTCTACCTTTCATGCTGCTTTTCCAATGTTCTCATATTCAAGAGGCCTTTCCCAACCACCCCACATGAACAGAGCTTTTCACTCCAGTACTACCAATTCCCTTTGGCCTGCTTTATTTAGTATCACCTGACATGTACATTTTTGTACTTACTGTGTCTCCCCCACTGAAATGTAAGGTTGGTGAGGTATCCCTAATGGATGGAACAGGGCCTGTCAAATAGAGCATGCTCAGTACATATCTGTTGATTAAGTGATTTCCCCCAGACTGAGAATTCTTTGGATTGTAGAGTTTACTTACTGCAACCTCAGAAGGTGTCATTTGGAAACTTACTTACTGTTATTTTGTTTTATGATGGGAGGATGAAACAAAAAGTTACATATTGCCACTTTAGCATTTGTTCTGCAAGTTATCACTTAAAAATATTTGTAGTACTAACTATGGCCAAGCACTATTAAATAGAAGATATAACCCGTACTTTCATGGAGTTTATAATCTAATTAGAGGCCCAGTGCATAACATTTGTGCATGGAGGGGGGCGGTGCCTCAGCCCGGCCTGCACCTTCTCCAATCCAGGACCCGTTGGGGGATGTCTGACTGCCGGTTTAGGCCGGATCCCACAGGGGTCTGACATCCCGGCAGTCTGACATCCCTCTCGCAATCTGGGACAGCTGGCTCCTAACCGCTTGCCTGCCTGCCTGCCTGATCACCTCTAACCACTCTGCCTGCCTGCCTGATTTCCCCTAACTGCTCCCCTGCTGGTCTGATTGCCCCTAACTGCTCCCCTGCCTTCCTGACTGCCCCTAGCTGTCTCTGCCTCGGCCCCTGTCACTGCGGCTTTATCTGGAAGGATGTCTGAAATAACGTCTGGAAGGTTATTTGGCTGTCTGGTCTAATTAGCATATTACGCTTTTATTAGTATAGATGGGGATATAGGGCTAAGTAAATATGCAGATAAACATATGCTCACCAATTGTGTGCACCAATTGTGCTAAGGACTGCAAAGGAAAAATAGTCCTGAGCACCTATGACCATGAGAGAGAATAACAAGTAAAAGGGGCTTGGAGGAGCCCCCTCCTCATAGTGAGGAATTGACAGATAGACTGAGACCTGGGTGGGCAAGGAAGGAAGTGTGGGATTTAGAAGAGCCCACCCCTTTCTGTAGGTCCTACACTCCACCTGTGCTGGTTTGTATAATGCAGATTGCAATCAGAGCGTGGAAGTTTCTTTGTGACTTTATATCAATGTAATTATTAGAGAATATGTAAGGAAAAATATAAAGTTAAATCTGAATAATTATCTGGTACCACTTTGAAAAAGTTAGGCCTACACTACAAGTTTCCAGGTCTAATCAGCTGTATCTGTGCCATCCAGCTGGGTAGCCACAAGTGGCTAGTTTCATGTTTCCTTTTTATCTTCTTAAATGTGACTGCTAGAAGAACTTAAAATACATCTGTGGCTCACATTATATTTCTGTTGGACAGTGCTGGTCTATATAGCTGCATAGCTGGATTTTTGTTTGTTTGTTCTTTTTATATGAAAATATCCACACAGGATGTCAGCAGGGCTAAAGAAGAGAATTACAAAGTGAATAGTGCATGAGCAAAATCATTATTCTAATGGTCATCTAACATTTGCAGTTAAAAACTGTGGATGCTTGTAATTGTTCTTGTCAACATCCATTTCCCTTTCTTCAGGTAAGAACATGTCAGTAGTTTTTATCACTTCTCCTCACTTCTAACTTCAGAGATCTTAGTGATGTCTCTTCAGGTCATGTGATCCAGGCTAGCCAATCAAAGTGTTGCCTCCCCTGGGTCGGGCATGTGATCCAGGACAGACCATCAAGACTCAATTCCAGGGCTTTTGTTAGAACTCTTAGGAAAGAGGAGCTCTTTCTGTAGGAGCTGCTAATTTTTGAGGACAATAATTTGGGATGACTCTTTGAAATTAAACACTCTTACTATTGAAACCAATTGGAAGCAGATGGAAAGAACGTTTTCTGACAATGTTGCTCGGCCTCCTGAATCCAGCTGGTTTGAAGCTGCAACCCCTCCTAGACTTTTCAGTCACACACCCTGCTCTGGTGTTAGCTAGTTGAGCCGGGTTTTGGTTATATGCATGTCCTGGCTTAGATAATTGCTGAGATGTATGCGCTTGCTGAAGGCTTTTTAAAGAGAACGAACAGTTCTTCAAATGAATACTAATTAAGTCAGTACGACCCATCAGAATAAAATCAATTAATGATTTTTTCGGTTGATACTTTCTGTTAATTAGTTGTATTTTCTTCTAATTAAAGCCCTACTGCCAGGACATAATCTATATAATGATTTTTGCGTTGAAAACTGTAATAAGAAGTCATAGCAAAAATGCGGGGGAATACTGATTTTAAAGGGTTCCAAAGAACGTTTTTCTTGGGAGTCATAATGCGGATGGTCACACGTGTAGATGTCTGTTAGCCATGTGGCCAATTTCCAGTTCAACTCAATTGTATAAATGCCTCATTGCTGATAAGTTATTGTTGTTATGGGGCAGGAATTTTACCAGAACCAGTAAGTAGTTAACTCAGGGAGTTTTATGAAAACTCCCAGTTAACACTGATCATCTTTGTGTTGTTCTTCCTTTTCCTTTAATGATTTCCTTCCAATTAAATGCCCAATCTAGAAATACCAGCAACACCCTGAACTATGCTGCTGAATTTTCATCTCTAAGTTTCCATTTTAGCTCAGTCACTGAGTTTGTATTCTAACCAAGTCACAGAACCTGCCTATGTGAACCTAGGACCGATACCCGTGTCCTCTGATGCCAGTGCATGGGGCGGACTTAACTGCCTGCATGCGGCCCGCTCGCTGCTGTTACAGTCATTATTAATATCTGTCAGCAGCCAAGTCTTGGTGGATGGTCACGGATGAAATTAACTTAGCTCGGCTATGCAAGGAAAGCTATAATTAACAACCCCCAAAGCGAACAAATATTTTTAAAGCAACGTTCTATACATATACTCAGGTTAGTAGCTAGTTTCCTCCTTTAAAAATTCTGACTTAGAGCAACAGTAAGTGGGCAAATTCAATAAATATATAAGTAAGAAATAAAGAAGTCCCCCTCAGACATTCGAGAACATCACCCTGCAGTGGAAAGGGAAATCTCGATCAGTGTTACAGGACACAGCAAGACGGTTTTCAACCACAGGGAGATCGTGTTGTTTCTCACCTTAAACAGAAAGTCTTTTCTGGTTCAGAAAAGTTAGCCTGAGGACTTCTAATCTTCGAGGCTTGTTATTTGATACTACATACATATGTATATATCTGTATGTATATGCACACACATATACCTATGTGCGCACACACACACAGACACGTGTTTGTCCTGCACTCCCTGTTAGAAATTTCAGTTTTTAGAAGGACTGTCTTCATTCTCTTTATACATGTCACATAGAAGTGTTTACTGGGTTGGCTTTTTATAGACAACATCTTAATAAAATTAAAAGTTATTATAAATGCAGAGTTTCTATTCAAATCACAAGATTGGGCATAGAACATATTCTTAGTGACTAAATAATCCTAGAAACATATGATGATAAAGTCCGTGGAAAATACAATATAGGTATGAATTAGCTAAAGTAATTCCACTTAAAGGTATCTTCATGGGATGGATGCCCACATTCACATCGTTGGTACAGTACATGCAGACAGAACTTCTGCCGCTGTGTGCAAAGTCCTTGGGGTTTCTGAGTGCCCTCCATTTTTAATACCCTTGACTTTTCTTGGTCATCTGATTATGAAGAATTAAAATTTGGCAAAAGAAAAGGTCTCTAACACAAACCAGTGGAAAAGGAGAAAAAATGCCATCCAGGTTTAGAAGTGAGCACAGGAAGACACTCATAGATCCCAGGGCAGATCCTGCCCGTGGGAGGAGCAACTTCACGGCAGGCAGCTCAGCCGGGGAGGGGAGGGCAGGGCCAGCGCCTGGCACTCATCCCCGGGGAGCATCTGGCAGGAAAAATCTCAGAGGGAGGAGGGGTGGTTCCTAGTTCCAAGGAAAACCGCAAACTACACTGGGGGTGGGACGCAGACCTGAGGGAGGAGCACCGACCTGCACGCCTCCCACCACCAGCCCTGGAGTAAAGTTACCTGAGGCTGTGCCTTCTCCCTTAGGGCGAGGGGCCCACGATGGGGGCAGGGCACCAGGGCATGGAGCTCTTTAGTGTCTGAGACCTCTGGCTCTAGCTAGTCTAAAAGCAGCAACCTTTACTTGAAGTAGGCTGACTCCAGGCCTACTGAGGGCCCTCACGTTTCCAGGTGCCGTCCCCTGGAACCTCAGCCAGGGGTGTGTGTGTGTGTGTGTGTGTGTGTGTGTGTGGAGAGAGAGAGAGAGAGAGAGAGAGAGAGAGAGAGAGAGAGAGAGAGAGAAACTATTCTAACATATGTCAACCATAACTAAGCATACATTTTTTAAAAATGTACGGAAAGTTACCTTTCTCCTCTCCTCGGCGGCCTCCAGTTTCTTCTGGATCTCCTCCAGGGACAGGTCTTTCTTCTTGGGAGAAGCTAAAGTTCGAGGGGCTTCTGAGATGGGAGACGGTGGCTTTAAGATCAGCTCGAAAGCCTGGCCAGAGGCACGTTTGTTGATCTGCTTCACTTCCATGTCTGAGAAAGGAATGTGTGAGGATGGTGAGCACAGAGCTGGAAGCTGGGCCTTGTTTTAATCACCCGAGTGCCGGCCATTGAAAACAGCCCCGCTGTGTTGTCAGATAGGGACACAGAGCTGCGTAGGACCCTTTGCTCCACCTTGCGTGGAAAATACAAGACCTCTTTCTGCGGTGCGATTATGGATATATTTTAAGAGAATAAATATTTACGCTGTTGGGAAACTCAACAATGTCCACAGGGCGTTGAGTAATGGCAGACATTCTTAGGAGAATATAGCCTGAATTGATTTTAACCTAAACTTGATTTTTTTTTTTTGCATAAATATGGGCTTCACATGAAAACCGAGTAGCACAGACTTCGATGGTTTTGTGTGGAAATTAGCAGGCCGGAGGCACTTTCAGGCTAAATGATGAGAAATAACAAAGTCCTCCATTCCCACAAACAGTCCTGTTAGCGGCCCCACATCTGAACTGTTTTGAGCCATAGACAAGCAGTAAGGCCTGATAGCTGGACCCAGCACCTGAGGAGCGAGCTCCACCAGCCGGGGATTCGATCAGATGAGGAGCTGGGAGGGAGAAAGGACAGGACCCCGCCATCCCGAGGGCAGCCTTTCTGGTGTGAACTCACCGTCGTAAGTGTAGATGCTGATGTTTCGGGGCTCAGGGTAGAAGCAGGAGCAGATGAGCGAGAGCATGGACAGCTCCTTCATTTTCTCCTTGTAGGCTGGAACAAAGGGCACGGTTAGACTCTCTCCTCCCTCAGCTTCCTCTTTTAAAAAACATTTTTATTGATTTTTAGAGAGAGGAAAAGAACAGGAGAGAGAGAAACATCGATGTGGGAGTGGGACAGTGAGCAGCCAGGAATTGAGCCACAACCCAGGCCTGTGCCCTGACCACTGGGAATCGAACCGGCAACATTTTGGTGTTCGGGATGCCGACCAACCAACGGAGCCACACCGGCCAGGGCCCCGTTTTCCTCTTAATGCTTCATTTAAGTTCAGTAGTAATAGCCTTCTCCATATACGGCCCGGGACCCTGCTCTGCTCTCTTTCACAAAACATAAAAGGATGAATGGTTAAGCCCGAACTCTGAAGTGCATGTTCTTACACAGGACATAAATGGCGTGTTCCAGCTGGTTAGGTAAGAAGGTGGAGAAGGGGATTAAAGGAAGGAAGGTGGAGGAATGAGATCGGGCAGGACAGGAGGGAGCGACGGGAAAGATCTGGAGGAAGCAGGAGCAGAAACGAGCAGAGATGGGGGCAGTGCAGCGCCCGCGCAGGCCTGTGGTTTGTGAGACCCAGGAGGTGCCCTGAGCCGGCTCAGCCCGAAGGCCTTCATTGGAGACGGCAGAGAACGCACCGGGATAGCTAGTGAGCAGATACACCCTCCAGGGACCCAGGCTGCTGCTTTCTCGTCACCCCCAAGGGCACTTTCTTACGTCTCCCTCTTTCAACAGACACCGAAAACCTGGCCTGAGACCCAGCGTGGATCTCCTTTGCTCTCTGTGGAACCCAGTGTGGGTGCCCACCTCGCCAGGTGGCTGCAGGAGCTCAGATGGGCACCTCCTTCCTCCTTATCTCCCCTTTCCATTTCATTTTCCCCTTTCCCCTCCAAGGGGTGCCCTGCCCAGGCGGCCTTGAGGGCATTTTACCACTGTTCATGGTTACCAGGACAGTGATGGCCAGATGTTGATTCTTTAATTAGTGAGATTAATACATTAAGAAAAATGGGAGGAAAATGATAGGCATATGGTGCCCTAACTTGGAATAAGGTGTTGAACTTCCCGGGTAACACATGCCTCTTGGCAGGGTCTTCTGATCACCACTGTGACCCAAGGGAGAGCGAGCATGTTGGGGAAACGCAAACCCGCAGAAGATACCGTTGCGCTCTAGCGGCAGGTGTACCTTTGTTGGCCAGCGAGAAACAGATGCAGCACCGGGTGCTTTAGAGCTAAGAATGCTAGATTGGGAAAGTCCCAAGGGAGCATTTAGTCAACTGGCCCACAGAGGGCAGTCATCTGAGGCCAACGACAAAGCTGGGCCTCTGGATGAAATGCAGTAACGCGACGTCAAGGTGGTCAAGGTCGCCAACAGGCCTACTCCAGCTCAGTTTTCAGGATGAGGTTCACTGTGCCCAGAGAGCTGGGCCTGCCTGGTCAGAGGAGGATGGGGTGGTGGTCAGGAATGGTTTCACAGTCAGGTTGCTAGATTTAGTAAATACACATATAGGACACCGAGTCAAGTTTAATCCAAATATTGCATGAGACCTACGAACTATCTTCCTTTGCTTTTCTGAAATTCAAATGGAACTGGGTGTCTTGTATTTCATATGGCAGCCAGAGAAAATGGAGGGAAGGACATTGAGTTGGGCTCTAAAGAGTCCATGGGAGATTTTCATGGACTCTGGGTTCTCAGAAGGTTGAAAACTCCACGAAGTATCACCCACTTCCTGGTATCTGTGAATGGGGACCTCTGTGCCCCGGGAGACAGCGTGGCCACAGGCTGTGCTACCATGGTAGGAAGTCTTCCTGGGAGCCAGTTCTGCTCCAAGGTTTCCGGTAAGATACTTGGAAATTTTGCTCATGGAAACGGATTGTGACTTACAACATCATATTTGCCTGGAAACAAGCATGGATAGATTTTATCTAAGAATGTTAGAATATCATGAATTTTAAGTGTAATCTTAAAAGAAACATAAGCTTAGTTTTGGTTTGGTTTTGCATCAACCCTTAGGAATATTTTTGTGAGAAACTTTGAGAAGCAGAGGTGGCAGTGGGCTGGTTTAAGCCCATCAGTAACATCCCCTCTCACTGTCAAAGTCTGGCCATGACATTCATCCTAGTAACAGGGAGCCACTAAACCTTTCCAAAGCGGGGCAGATACCTGACAAAAGCCTCTCCTTACATTTATTTGGCCACTTTATGCTGGAAAGACCTGCCACTGGGAGACACACTTAAGAAACGGCTGGATGGAGTTTGAGGGCACCGTGGTTGGCGTTGGAAATGGTAGTGCCAGGGGCAAAGGACGGGAAATGCAAGAGACTGTGTGAAAGAAGCACCTTGATAGGAAATAACATCTGAGTGAGGGCCCAGGGCAGAGGGGAGGGGGGCCCTCCCGGGTGGTGGTCAAGGGAAGTTTGCCAGAGAAAGTGTCCTGAAAACGAAGTCCCATGAGAGAGTTGTTCTTGCAGAAAGTAGGGCATGGGTTGAGGTGCTGAAATGCACATAAGTTGGATAAACTTTTGTATGCACAATAAAAAAATCCCAAGCAATTGCAAAGGCTATTAGAAACGCGCTAATAATATCTCACTATTGATATTTCATACTTTGAATTGACAACTGTTGTTATCGGTTTTTGAAAATCAGCCTGTATCAATCTGTTCACAGCACCCCAACGCATGCGAGCAGGGCTGGATGCGCATTTGCCGGGATGTGGGAGGTGACCAGCAACTCCATGTAATCTTCTTCATAGTTGGTTGCACTTACGATTAACAATTAATGCTTGCAAGTAGGTGTATTTCTCCAGTGACTTCATTTAAAATTCAGCTCACGTGATGCCTAATGATTCTACAGCAATATCCACGCAGCCTAGCGATGTACGGATAGTGGTAGTTTTGCCACTCTTCCGAAAGGCTACATGAACTGTGCGTACTGGTAACAGCTGCCATTCGCTAAGCCGTTTGCATGCATTTTCTCATTTAGTCATCTCAACACAGCCAGGGGAGAGGTACTATACTAGTCTAGGCTCACAGATGAAGCAAACACTCAGAGAAGTGGAGGAACTTGCGCAGCGTGCGACAGATCAGAGTGGAGTTCAGTTTGAACGTAACTATTCACTTCCTCCAACAATCTGCTCAGATTTGTAACACACACTTGCACCCTCTACATACAGCTTCTAACCAGAAAGGATTACTTTTTATTTGTTGGTATATTAGGATTACTGATGTTTAAAATAAAGAATCCAAGACTTTTTTTATCTTCCCATTTTCCTTTGGCGTCTGTTGTTTAATTGGCACAAGTAAGTATAGAGGTTTATAGAAAGAAAGAAACCTTTTTTTGAACTTGTGGATTTTACTTGGTGCAGATGGTGAGAAAACTCAGGAAGAGTTGCTGAGCAGGGACTCTGAAAAAAATATTATATATTACATATATATAGTATATATATACATATATATGTGTATATATATATACTATGTGTATACATATATATATACATATATATACACATTTAAAATTCAGCCACATGATGCATATATATAATATGTAATATATATATTGGTTAATCCTCACCCGGAGGATATTTTTCCATTGATTTCCAGAGAGAGTGGAAAGAGAGGTAGAGGCAGAGATAGAGAAACATCGATGTGAGAAAGACACATTGATTGGTTGCCTCGTGCACGCATCCTGGGGGATTGAGTCTGCACCAAGGTACATGCCCATGACCAGAATTGAACCCTGGACCCTTCAGTTCACAGGCCGACGGTCTATCCACTGAGCCAAACCAGCGAGAGTCCTGAGTGTATATTCTTATTATATGGGTAAGTATATCCTTACATGCTCATGTCACAGTCAAGGAGATAGAGAAAGTGATGTTATCCTGTTATTTTAGGAAATCACTTTTGCACCAGTTATTCAGGTGTTTGAAGAATGATAGATGTTGGCAGGCAGTTACCTGAAATTTTTCTGTTTCTTTTCCCTGTGTGTATATAAATGTGAGGAGTGTGTGTTTTTTTCTTTGAGGAACAGAGTAGTGGAGGAGAACAATATAATTGTTCTTGAGACTTAATCATCAGATTAGATCGTGGGATAGATTAAAATGAGATGTGTTGCTTACTTGGTAAAATATGAAATAGACACACACATTTATAGTTATTTCCCCCAGTCTTCTAAGTCTACATCACAAGCTCTGAGCCCTTTGCTCCAACTTTCAACTACCTCTTAATTTTATAGATGTTGTGTTTCAACAAGAAAATATATTATTCATGCAATATGCCCCGCCCCATTATTTTGAAAGGCCAAATAAGTAAAAATTGTAAACTTTCTACTTCACTTGGCTGGTGTGAGAACGCACGCACCAACATGAGCTCTCATCCCTACTATCTCGTTGTTACTTGATTTGGAATCAGTAGTGTCATAAAATACTTTCCGTGTATTCATTCTGGGCAAAATTTTATTTGTCTCCTCAGTTTTGGCTACTGCAGAGTGGGGCGTGGCTATCTGTGTTAGATTTCCTGTTACCAGGTGAGAGCTAATAGGAAATGCTCTGGGAATGTTCGTAAGGTGCCACTTTGGGAGGAAATATCTCATACTGTCTGAGTGGACACTCGAGTGCGTGACCATAAGGACAGTCACCAGAGGCCTGGACGTGACCGAGGACGTGTGCCCTGGATGGCTCCGGCAGAGCGAGCGCCCAGGTCTGTTAGCGCCTTCTCTCTCCCTTCCTTTCTCATGTTTCCTGTGAAGCTAGCGAGGGCCGGAGGTTCTTGGCTTCAATACCTAATTTGACTCAACCTGAACGCCTTCTTCCGAAAGCCTCTGGGCAGAGTGCAGGGCACAGTGTGAGGAGATGGCGAACGCAGGAGACGGCGCCTGCGCTTGGTCTCACAGCACTCAGATCGCACTGGCTTCTGAGGAATTTCATTGAAAAATTTCCTTATTTGAAACTTACCCATTTTTATAAACATGGACTAAAGCCACCCCTTTTCTCAGGGAAAAAAAGTTGTCATTCCCGGTGGAGGTACCTTTAGCCCCCGGCACACTGGGGAGGTAGCTGTGGGCCTGGCTGCCTCTCCCCCGAGCGAACTGCAGACAGTGGCAGAGCCAGGCTTTCTGCTAACTGGTGCTGAAGACCTGAACCTTCCACCCACGATTACTAGACCTTGAACCCACACTTTCCCACCGCTCTCCTCACTGTACCCTCTTGGCCTCCCATTGTCCGAGTCTTAACATAGATGGAACCAGCGGCTTCTCAGCTCTTTTGTGCTGCCTTGTTTTCATGCCACAAATTAAGCTCCTGATGCTCACTTTAACTTGATTTTGACCGTATAGTATGTGTGCGTGTGCACACGTGTGCGTGCATGTGTGGGTGTGGGTGCATATGTGTGTGTGTGTGATGTGTTTGGTAGTTTGATTGCTCTGTGGTCCAATAGTCTGAGGCAGTTTACTTCCTAAAAGTCAAATCGGTCAACTCGTTTAGTTATATTTTTGGAACCTCTTTCACTGATTTTCTTCTTGAAAGATGCAATAGACTAAAATGATTTCATTTAAAACACATACTAGATTGGCTTGAATGTGGGCCTTAAAAAAAGAACTTTGGTTGATGAATATGTAATTGAGGATTCAACTCATTTAAATGAAAAATAAATCTCAGATTTAAAAAAATCCCAGCAGATCTCTGATATGAGGTAATGTCCTAGATATTTCTGCTACGATGATGTCATGCTATTGGGTTTAGTATAAATGAGGATCCAGTTTGCATTCATCCTACACACCTTCCCCACAAGAATTATGGTCTCCTAAGCTGTAATGACCAGGAAGGTTTGGGAAGATTAATATTTGATCGGCTGAAGCAGCATCCTGTTTCCGTAGGAATAGATATCGAGTCAAATAAAGCCGGACAACCCATTATTGGGTTTTACAGAAATACACTGAGTGGCCAGATTATTATGACCAGCCCATCAGTACTTCGTTGGGCCACCTTTTGCCTTCAATACTGCGGCGATTCTTCTTGGCATTGACTCCACGAGATGTTGAAAGGTGATGCGAGGAATCTGACACCACTGTCCAGTTCTGTGAGATTTGATGGTTGTGGAACCAGCTGCCTGATGACTCTTTTAACTTCGTCCCACAAATGCTCAATTGGATTGAGATCTGGTGATTGTGGAGGCCACCTAAGCAAGGTAAAGTCTCCCTCATGTTCTTGAAACCACTCCTGCACAATACGAGCACCGTGGCATGGCACATTGTCTTGTTGGAAGAAGCCATCTCCATTGGGATATGCCATCAACATGATAGGATGAACTTGATCAGCAACGATACTTAGGTATATTGTGCTCTTCAGACGTTTATAATGACCTGGCCCTCTAACAACTTCAGCATGAAATTATAGCTGATTTTCCTACAAATGTCAGGTGGTCATAATAATCTGGCCACTCAGTGTATATGAGGCTCTTACATTTCAATTAGATTGATTCTTGGCAAAGCATCCTGAAGAGGAAAATAAACTGGATGACATGAATCAGTCCTTGTGATCAAAACTGTGCTAAGGAAAGTGCTACCGACCTGGGACCTCACCTTCCTGGTGCTGTTAAAAATTCAGAGCACATTTCCTGAATAATTTGCATAAACGCCTATTTCCTTGATGGGGGAACTTTCTATGCATTCCAAGAGGTCTGTATTGTTGCTGTAATTCTGTGTGTGTCTTTCAAAATTGTACAACTTACAATACTTACTAGCACCAACTGTGACTGAGAGAAGTACTTTAATTTGGTGTTTGTGCCAAATAGTACTCATACGGTTCCAGGCCATAGGATAGAATCCTTATCTGGGTAAGTCTGTCGTCCGAGGCTTACAGCATTCTCCCCACATGCTTCCTTAGGAAATAAAGGATATGTAGTAATTCATAGACAGCAAGTATTTCAGACAAACGCCACGAAAGCCTCAGGTAGGATTCACGTGCGTTCAAAACCCTAGGGAGAATTCTCGCCTCATTCAATGAAACTTTGCAAGATGCACATTATGGAACATTTACTCCATAGTGTCCTAAAAATTGGATTTTCAAATCACATTCATTGAAGGTCCATTTCAGTCATCCATTCAAAAACTGTGCAGTGCCCGGCCGGCGTGGCTCAGTGGTTGAGTGTCAACCTATGACCAGGAGGCCACAGTTCAATTCCTGGTCAGGGCACATGCCCGGGTTGTGGGCTCAATCCCCAGTGGGGGGCATGCAGGAGGCAGCCGATCAGTGATTCTCTCTCATCACTGATGTTTCTATCTCTCTCTTCCTCTCCCTTCCTCTCTGAAACCAATAAAAATATATTTTAAAACAAACAAACAAACAAACAAACTGTGCAATGATGCTTACGTAACTGGTGTAGTGGGCAAAAGCGGAGCAGTCAGGGAATAGCTTTCTGCTGAATGAAAACAAGTGTGCGGACTTTGTGAGCCCTACTTAAGCGACATGTCCTATAGTTGCTTTGTCTCAAGGAGAATAGAATGAAAAAATATACATTAAAAAATAAAACATATAAATATTGTCAAGGCTTAGAACTGCTCAGAATTTAAAAATGATTGCAGTGCTATTATTTCTGAGTATCTCTGGGAGGAGGTGAGAGTGACGGAGACTTGGCAACGAGTGTCCAGCATCGTAATGTCACAGCTCCCATGAGTCATTACCGTCAGCGTCCATTTTTTGAGGCGGTTAATAGCGTGAAAGTGATCCTTCAGGATAACCTAGACATGCCATGAAAATGGCTTTTTTTTTTTTTTTTTTTTTTTTTTTTTGCTTTGGAAATCAAAAGTGACTTCCTCAGGCTTTGGTAGGTAAAGACTCATTTTCTGAAATAGGATTCATCAGAGCACATACCAGAATCTTTTAATGAGCATAATTTCCTGCAAGGCACGAAAAGCAACATGCAAAGCAAGTCACGTCTTTGCCTGTGAGTCCCACTGTGAGTTTCCTGTCCTCACGTCACAGCAGGATTCAAACGTACAAGACAACCAAGTGCGGGGGACGCTTCCTACATTTGCCTTCGTTCACACTTCCTGTTTCTTCTGGACATATGGAAATAAGAGGTCTTCCAAGAAATGGTAAACCGAAGTTCTTCACGCTCACGCTATGATAGATGTAGTTTTGTTGAGTTGCTATTTTTCCCATGCCAAAATATCACTTTGCTTATTTTTGTAATAAAACAAACGGCTCCAGAGAAGAAAAGAAATTGAAAATTGGGTTTTGGTTTACCGGAAATAAATAATTACATGGCACAAAGAAACTCAGATTTAAAAAGTAACTGTGTGTTCTCGCGCAGGTAGATTTCTCAATATACGGAAGCCATAAAATAAAAGAAGAATCCCTGAGACCAGTAGAGTTTGCTCAGACTTTCAGGAAATACAGGATGGGGCAAAGGTAGGTTTACAGTTGTGAGTACACAAAACACAGAGTTTATTCCTGTGTTATTATTTATTAATTATTCTCCATATGAACAACTGTAACTCTACTTTTGCCAAACCCTGTATATTATAAAGGATTTTTAGTTTGATTTGGTTATTGCATTTTTTTCTACTTTTATGAAACCTGATTGACTTGGATTGGTGAGCAATATTAAGTTACTTTAAGTCCATCAATTTATATGTTTAAATTATTAATAAGTTTTGGCTATTTGTTATTTGTCAAGACGGACATCTTCCCTCTCAGTTGGTTTAGGTAATTAGTTTATTCTGTTCAGCCACGCCAGCAGGACCGAAAGCCCAGTGTCTCTCCCAACCTCCATTTGCCTGCATCTCCTCTCTCTAGTAGGTTGTTATATAGCTTGCTGCAATGCATCACCAATACAGAGCAACTGTGTTTTTTAAATTTCATTTAAAGAAAAATTTCAATAAAAGGAATCCAATTCTTTCAAAGCTGCTTAACTCAATATTTCTTCAATGTTAGTCCTAAACTAAGAAAGAAATGTTCATCCTGAATTTCATTTTCTTTTATTTGCTCTACTACTAAAAAGATTTTTAACCAAGTTTTTGGTTGATAGAAGCAATGCCATTCTTTTCTCTCTTCCTTTGAGAGAAAGGCATTTCAAAACTTTGTTAGTTTTTTTTTTTTTTTAGTGAAGATATGTCTGAATTTTCTTTAAGGCTGAGCTTCCCTCCTGAGGGCAATATATTATGACCTTGGGAGGATTTAAACTGTATTGATGCCTTAAGTCAAAGCTCCTCCGTTGTCATCTCATTTCTGAGAAAGTGGGTGTCTATCTTATCTGTATTTGATGGCGTAAAATGTGAAACAACATAGAGTATTTTTTATATCTAGATTGTTATCATCCAGAATATCAACTTGGAACAAGGACTCTACTGTATTTGTAAATGTAAGCACATATTTCTATCACTTATCTGCATTTGTCATAAAGGTAATTCCTAGTTTGTGTACCATACATGTATGTGAATTGATATTTTGGAAACAAAACCAAAGTTAAAATGCTCTTTTATTTCCTTAGTCAACTGTCCTCCCTTAAGCCTTTGGAAAGTCAGGTGCCAGATGCGTGAACACTAATTTGATTTCTCAGGATATCTTTCTTACTCTAACAATTAGATTCTGCTAACATCTTAGATTTTTTTGATTGGTACCAGAAACACTGTTAGTTGAAAAGGTGTTACTCTCGTGAAAGACTCAGAAATAATACTAAACTCTGAGAATCCATATCCTTGCCCCCACTATAGTCATCTAAGGAACATTCTATTTGAAGTTTGGTTCTAGGATCTTCCTTATGGGTCTCTATTAATGGGTTGAGGGGAGGAAGGCTAAACAGATCTAGATAAGAAAATGTCTGTGAAAGAAATGATGTAGCTGAAGGAAGGGTGTTGAAAAGGGAAGTATTAGGCAGGAGAGAGCCAGGCAGGGAGGACACTGGAGAGGCAGGAAGAAGAGATGATAACAGCCAAGAGGTGTGGGATTTGACTGAAATGGATGGTTTAATAATATTTTAAGAATCAGAGACTGTGTGTGTGTGTGTGTGCGTGCTATAATTCTCCTTTTCCTGCTATTGCTCTTCAGGAGACGTCTACATTTTAATAACTCTGGAATTAGTTTTTATTTCTACTAAATGTGACATTTTATGTTGATGAGCCTTACTGGGTAGGTGAGAAGAGTCAGTTTTATTGAAACTGTTTTTATTGAAACTGTCAATTATATATATACTAGAGACCTGATGCACAAAATTTGTGCAAGGGGCTTGACCCTTGCAGCCCCAGCTTCGTCCAGAAGGTCATCTGGAAGGTCGTTTGGCTGTCCGGTCTAGTTAGCATATTATACTTTTATTATTATAGATGTATATACATATACATATATACACATTAAGTATATATATATGTATGTATATATATGTGTGTATATATATATATACTTAAAGTGGGATGATATACAAAATATGACAGAAAAACATAAGATGAGAAATAAATGCAGGAGAAATGTGCTTTTAATTCTGGCATTACCCAGAGTGGATTTGTCTTGGAGATACACTATATTGGCAGCTGCATCATAAATATAATATTAGCCCGGCCAGCATGGCTTAGTGGTTGAGCATCGACCTATGAACCAGGAGGTCATGTTTCGATTCCTGGTCAGGGCACATGCCCAAGTCCCAGGTTCAATCCCCAGTGTGGGGCATGCAGGACACAGCCAATCAACAATTCTCTCTCATCATTGATGCTTCTATCTCTCTCTCCCTCTCCCTTCCTCTCTGAAATCAATAAAAAATATATTAAAAAATAAATATAATATCAGTTCTCCCTCTATCACAAGGAATTATTGAGTAGTGATCAGTTCCTAAATTCTAAGTAATTTCTAGTAGATTTGTTATTACATGTGGAAATTACCAAGTATTGGAATTTATTAAAACATATACAAATATCAATCATGTTATATGCATGAAACTAATATAATGTTATATGTCAAAGATATCTCAAATAATTTAAAATTTTACTTTATTTATTTATGAAAACATTTTGAAAAGATGGTTTTCTTGATTTTAGAGAGAGAAGAATGGAGAGGGAGGGAGAGAGAGAAACATGAATGTGAGAACAAAACATCTACTAGTTGCCTCCAGTACACATCCCAACTGGGGATCGAACCCACAACCCAGGCATGGGCCCTGACTGGGAATTGAACCCCCAACATTTCAGTGCACAGGATGACTCCAAACCAACGGAGCCTCACTGGCAAGGCTAGATTTTTACTTTAAATTAATATTTTTATTTAGTGTTTCCATCATTCATATAAGGGGTCTAGAAAGGGGATTCATATTTTTACTATAAAGTGCTTATCCTTTAGTTGTTACTTAATCCTCTTAACAACTGCGTGATTTATTATTATTTTCCCCCTTCATAACTGAGACACTTGTGGTCCAGAAATGATAATTTGCTCAAGGATTACCAGGTAGTGAATAGGGAAGCAGGGTAACTCTCTCTTACACGGAATAGTAACATTCCCTGACCTGACCATTTTTTGGTGGAATTTATTAGTACTGATTTTTTTTAAAAAAAATACACACAGTCTTTATTGTTGAAAGTATCTCCTTATCAGAGAGCTTTTCCTTGTTTGTAACTTCTGGGTGAGCTTTAGACCAAGCCTCCCGTGCACTTGACCGTCTGTCTGGTCCTGGGTGCTTTGCTTGTGCGGTTGCTCGGGGGTGACTCGGAGCAGAGAATGTCAAAGTGATGTGGGCAAAGGGCAAGCGTGGAGCCAGGAGAAAACTCTACTGAGTTTTGCCTTTGGCTTGTCTGCCTTCTTCCATTTTCTGTGTCTGCTTGCTGAGGCCTTTCCCAGCAATTCCCTGCTTTGCCCAGCAATTCTTTCCACTGGCTGCTGCCACCGTGGGCCACCTTCCCTTAAAGGTTGGTTTGGGGGAAAGTTAGTGGCGACTGACTGTAATAGAACTTCTCACCTGAGGACATTTTTTCCATTGATTTTTTAGGGAGAGTGGAAGAGAGAGGGAAAGGCAGAGAGAAACATCGATGTGAGAGAAGCACATTGATTGGTTGCCTCCTGCACAAGCCCTGACCAGGGCCTGGGCCTGGGAGGAGCCTGCAACTGAGATATGTGCCCCTGACTGGAATCGAACCCGGGACCGTTTGGTCCTCAGGCCGACGCTCTATCCACTGAGCCATATCGGCTAGGGCTGTAACAGAACTTTGGATGAGTTATTGCTTCTTCTCAGCCAATGTTCTTTTTTTCTTTTTTTAAAAGAAGAATTTTACAGAAGAATTTTAAGTTGAACCTAAGCACAAGCCCTTGAAAATATCAGACACTCTTGTCTGAACAAGCCACTCAACTTTTATTTCAATTTTTATTTATCATTTTTTGTTAATCCTCCCCAGAGGATAGTTTTCCCATTGGTTTTAAGAGAGAGTGGAAGGGAAGGGGAAAGAAAAACATCAATGACACACAGTGATTGGTTGCCTCCCGCACACACCCCAACCGGGGCTGAGGATGGAGCCTGCAACCCAGGTACATGCCCTTGACTGGGAATTGAACCCGAGACCCTTTGGTCCACAGGCCAAAGCCCTGACCACTGAGCACACAGGCCAGGGCTCAATTTTTATGATTTGGGAAGTATTTTTCAAAAAGCAAACGACTCAGTTTCTGACTGCGCTCCTTGCTCCCCGTTACTCATTCTGAATGCATGTGCATTGAGGTTTTCATGAATAAAATGTCCAGTCATTCCACCTAACTGATCATGAAAAATGCACCCCTTGAATTTACGTGGTGCCTGGCAGATCCAAATCACTTTCCCATTTGTTTCATTTTAAGACAGAGCAAGCTGTGTGCTATGCCCATCTTCTAGGCGTTATATGAAGATTAAAAAGATTTTTCTAAGAACTACAAGGTCTAATATAGGTCGATCCTAATTTTTCCTTTTGAACATTTTTCAATCTTTTGTGTCTGTTCTTAAAAAAAACTATAAAAGGAAAATGTAGCCCTCAAGTCCAATGAAAAGATGATTTTTAAAGTGACAGGAGTCTTGGATCATGTATAATGTGCATCAAAAGACTAGCATTGGCTCTGGTAATTTGTGTTCTTGAACAAAATGACAGTGCAAAGGATGCTGACTGGCACCTCTCAGATAAAGCTAGGACTTAAATAACAGCAATGGACGCCAGTGTTGGGAGTAAAAAGCTCTAGGCAGCAATAAAGACAATTATGTAGATGTCTGGGGCCCCTCCGTTCGTCTGGAGGTGAGAACAGTGACATCTTCCCGAGATTCTCTGGTCTCAGCTTTGCAACAGCCAATACGTTCTAAGTGGAGCTCTGCCTCAGGAGTTTGGTTTCTGTCCACTAGGAAGTCCAAACGGGGAGATTACTATTTACTAGTAGGTTTACAATGAGTAGATTTGTTGAGTGAAATTAAACTATCTGGCTGCAGTTTGTAGGGGGGAAAAAACAGGAGGCTAAAATTGAAACTTTAATGCTCTCCTGTACAAGTGTTTGTGGGACTAGGTTTCGATACATTGCATCCGTTTCTTTTAATCCTGCCATAAAGACAAACAGCTAGAAGACTGACAGATTCTTATTACTGACGGTCATTGTAACAGGAAGTCCTTGTTGCAATGATGACTACAAACTCTGACATCAAAGGCACAGCTAGCTGCTCCGGAAGAAAAACTGCCACATAAGCCCTCTTACCGGTGGTGCTTTTGCAATGATATTGCTTTTTAAAAAATCACATTCTTCTTAATGTACCTTCCTGTGCCATGTAAGAACCGTAATGATCTACTCTGATTACAAAGCAAATTTTTGGAATCTTGTACTTTTTCGAAGCAGTAAATATTGTAACCTAGAGGTCAGCAAAATTACTAATAAGAAAAATCTTAAATTTTTTTGCTGTGGTTGGATAGTATAACATGTGGCCTCTTCTATTAAGTACGATTCCCGGCGAAGCTGTTTCCATGATGAGCACAGGGATTGCGGGGATGCATTCATTAACCTTTACAGCCACATAAAAGTGTTTTGTACGAACGAGTGTACACCTAATGTTATCTTTAATCACGGCTAGTAAAGTGGGTTATACAAACACAGGTTCCACGGCTGCCAGTGTCTCCTTGACAAACGACAGGCGTGCTGCCTTCACTAAAAGGTAATTAAACAGTGCTGCACGGGGTGTCACAGCCTTCCCGCGACCTCTGCCGCCTGCCGGCTTCAGAGGCAGTCGTATCGGGAGGGGCTTGGAGCAATTCCAACGACCGTATTAAATGTGGATGCCTGGGATGCATATTTCCTTTAGATTTATTTCATAAGACAAAATATTAGAATTGGATATCTACGGTCAATGGAAGGATCCATTTTGAAATGCGTTATCCAAGATGACACTGATTAGATTAAGTCCAGGGTTTATTTTCCCCCCAGAAACTGGTCATCACAGCATGTCCACATCAGAAATCCCTGCTGCCTCTCAGGGCGCCGTTCAGAGAGCCACGTGCTCCATACATTGCAACCCCCCCCCCCCCCGAGATCTCTTAACTCTCTTTCCCCACAAGCCCAAATCATGGCAATTTTTTTAATAAGTCCCAGGTGAGCTACTAAAACTAGTCATCGATTTGAAGGCGTTTCCTCTTCAAGGCGAGTCTGCTCAGAGAGGGTGAGACCACCCCAGGCCTGTGAAACTCAACGGTGGCCTCACAGGTTTGACCTCCCGTGGGGTCACCCCGCCAGGAAGCAGGTCCAGGAGCATCTGGTGTTGGTTAAAGGCGCGGATTCTGGAGCCGAGGGTCTGGGCCCAGATTCCAGATCTGACAGACTATGGTACCTTGGCTAAATCACCTCACCTCTCTGTGCCTCAGCTTCTCCACCTGTTCTATGACCTACTTTTAAGGATTATTAACATAGGTCACATGTGTAAAGTGCTTTGTGCCTAGCAAGTTATGTGAGGGTTGAATCCATCAATAAAAGTCACTTGTTATAGAAATCTTTGTGCCAGAAAAGTGATTCTTGGAAAAAGCAATGTCACAGTAAAACTGCTGATTAAAGGGCCAGTCAAGAGGTTTCAGCTCAGTCTTCGAGGTCGTCAGGATGAGATTTCTGTTCTCTCCACGTGAGGGGCCCCTGCAGCCTCACATGGCCAGGGCCCACTGTTGAAGCACAAATTACGTTCATGATGCTGTTAGCAGGTTTTCTTCTGTCTTTAATGGACCAGGAGTTGCAGAACAGAAAGTTTCCTAGCTTTTGAGAGACCCTGAAATGAACAGTTAACAACAATAACAAAGGATGGAGAAGGAGGCTTAATCCAACTTCATATTGAATAACAGTGTATCCTCCCCACTCGTGGCCAGTGTTAGCCGGGGTGCTTTCAGTACCCTATTTGGGAAGCACTGGATTTCTCATTTGATTTACTTCATGTGTAGTATTGTTTTGCAGGATAACATTTCCAGGAATGTGGTCATGTTTGCGGGCAGCCACCCACTGCAGGCGAGGACTGACATGTGATGTCTTTGCTGATGGTCCTCACAGACCCATTTCCCCTCTGGCTTGACTTCCTTAGAAAGTATTAAGAGAAAAAAGGGGGGGTCCTTTCCTGGCTTAAGGAAGCAGGAAGCCCACAGGTAATCTGTGTTCTGATCTGCAGCCACACTCAGCTCTTGGCTTCCACATGCGGGTCGAGGAAGACACGCTGGCAGAGCTTGGGTCAGCAGTGAGTATGGGGCAGTGAGAGGCAGCGTTAGTGCAGCTCACCCTCTGCTTTTTTTATTGTGGTTAATCTTCACCCAAGGATATTTTTCCATTGATTTTTAGGGAGAGTGGAAGAGAGAGAGAAAGACAGAGAGAAACACATTGATTGGTTGCCTCCTGCATGAGCCCCGACCAGGGCCTGGGCCAGAGGGGACCCTGATACCCTTGACTGGAATCGAACCCAGGACCCTTTGGTCCGAAGGCCGGCATTCTGTCCACTGAGCCAAACCACCTAGGACGCACCCTCTGTTTTAATTGCTTCGGTAGAAGGAGGGTTTGCAATGAATTAGTTGTATGGCAAATGGAGTTTCAGACTTTTGTATATTAATCCACAACTAAAAACTTCCAAGTTGAACTCATTGTTTTGTAAATAACAGTAAGCTAGCGATGCTGAATATTGATTTATCAGTCCTTCTCAACTGTACCACAAGCCACATTCATTTTTTCTTGGACACACGTGCGTGCGCGTGCACACACACACACACGCACACATGCTCCTTTGGGCATTTCTCCTGAAGGTCTTTTGCTGAGTCCTACATCCTGCAACAGGAATATATATTAAAAATCCCATGAAGAGAGATTGATGGCACAAAATATGTAACTCCAGAAGAATGAACTTCCTAAGCATGTGAGTTTGGAAGTGAAATATTTTGTGAAGTTGGCCATGGATTTGAAAATGGGAAGGCATCATACTGGAGCTGATTATGAAAGGGACGTGTATAGCACACATTTTGTTTCTAAAACTGACCCGTTTGGTGGTTAGAATTAGCATCCAGGGGAGCTTGTTAGGAATGTAGAATGTCTGGTCTTAACCAGATCTCCTAACAGCATTCACATTTTAATGAAAATCACAGGTGATTCTTGTGCACATTAAAGCTTGAGGAACACAGTCACATGAAACTATCAAATACTTTACAGATGGATTATAATTACATGAAATATAAGAGAAAAAAATTCCCTACTAATGCAAAGGTGGCCACGGAAGTTGGCCACTGAAATTCAGGTGTGGCCCAAACATCAAGCACATTATAAATAAATGAATAAGTAAACAATGTTTTTGTTTAATTTATTCCTTTGTTTAAGCATTGATGTGTGTTTTCCTAGTATTTTTTCTATTACTATGGACCATTTTCCACTATTTATCCACCTCCCCCCAAATTAACATAAAATGATATTGTAGTAACAATGTAGTGAAACTAGAAAGTAAAATTGTAAGAGAATACATTGTAATTGACCAGGCTCACAACCGTTTTTATTCCACTGGGGTAAAGCATAGCACTAAAGTAGCAAATAAGCAACCGAATAAGCCAATTAAAAATATTTCATTAAAAAAAAGTATTTGAAGGTGGGTTAATCTACCTTTTTAGAGCAGCGGTTCCCAACCTGTGGGTCGCGACCCCTTTGGGGGTCGAAGACCCTTTCACAGGGGTCGCCTAAGACCACATATATAATTACATATTGTTTTTGTGATTAATCACTATTCTTTAATTATGTTCAATTTGTAACAATGAAAATACATCCTGCATATCAGATATTTACATTACGATTCATAACAGTAGCAAAATTACAGTTATGAAGTAGCAACGAGAACAATTTTATGGTTGGGGGTCACCACAACATGAGGTACTGTATTAAAGGGTCGCGGCATTAGGAAGGTTGAGAACCGCTGCTTTAGAGACTTCGATTGCCCTCTAGTGGAAGGAAAAGTTAATGCAGACTCCAAAGTTTCCATTTGAGAGAACCAGGAAAGGGAACTGGCCTTGGTACTGGAAACATCTGGGTCAGTGGCTAGCTTGGTATTTTTCCCCTCGTCTGACAGATTTCTTGCATTATTCATATAAGGTCACACATCCTGTGACCACAGAATAATGTGTGTTTTTCCAAAACCAAAGAGGAAAATGGTGTGAGCTAGAGTTAGCTTGCAGGGGCTTGGGGTGGCCACGCCCAGAGCCGGCAGCCACCTTGGGGAGGCCACTGCACCAGCCTTAAGTGAGGAACCAGCTACAGGGGTGGGCGGGGTCCATGGTCAGTCCCATACCTTCGGAGTGAGAAACAATGGTGATTGATAAATCAGGATTTTTTTTTCTAAAGATGGTCTGAATTTATCAATGAGAAATATCCCCAATTAAATATGTAATTGATTCATCTTCCATTTACTTTTTAATTGTACAGATTTAACTTAAAATTATTGTTGATAGCAACTACTGAATATTCACAGAATTCAGAAACTAATCTGATCCTAAATTATAGGGAGGGAAAGTATTTTATTGTGTGACTCAGCTTTCTGGCACGCTGAGAGCAAGTCTTGAATCGGAGTGAAATGCTGCATGCATATTGGGCCAAATGATAAAATGTTTATTCCAAATCTATCCATTACTAATGGGGAAAACCCGGCAGTAAGTAAGTGTTTTTAATGCAACAGATAAACCCTGCTAAAAATGTTAGTGACTAAGGGTGGAAGCAATTTCTCTAGCAATGAAAACACACCCCTCCCCCTTAGACTAGAATAATTCACTGCAAACCTGTAAATCGCATCACAAAACCATTGTGAGTTTTGGCTAAACAAAATTCTAGATCTCAATATTACAAATCATCCCATCTTAATTTACTATTTAAAAATATACTGGACTTTCTTTCAGAGGATGTTAACACGCATACATGCATAGGCAAACAGCACCAGTGTATTAATTTATACTGTCACACGAGTGATCTGCATTGGGCCAACAGGTCACACAATGCTTGCTGCAGGCTCAGCTTATTCACCTGATATACATACATACATACATACATACATGGGCAAAAGTAGGCTTACAGTAGTTGTTCATATGGAAAATAATACATTAATAAATAATAAAAGAATAACGGTTTTGCTTACTCACAACTGTAAACCTATTTCTGTCCACCCCTGTATATATTTCTATATGATTAATTGATAAGCTAGTGCTATTCAATTCAATTTCATCCTGAAATCCTGACCAAACCCTGGTCTTCTCACTTCTATTACTTACCTACCCATGTAGAAGGTGCCCCTTCGTTAAGGAGGCGTGGGGAGTATTCTGTGCGCCTAGACTAGAGCAACCACGCTGCATACAGCAATTGCTCCTGAGTCAGGAAAGAGCACCCGCCCCGGCGATCGATCGATTATGCTTTGCAGCTGGAATGATTTCAAAACCCAAGACTTTAATATCGCGGAGGTTGCGCCCCTTCGTGATTTGCAGACGCAGCGCGCTGATGGCGGAAGGACCAGATCTGTCCTATTTGGGTGGGGTTTTTACTAATGGCACACTGGCTACCATTTCCCCAACCACGTTTCTGTGTAGAATTGAGACTGTATCAAGAATCAGCAACGGGAAGAACAGATTTGGGGGGGGGAGAGTTAAGATTTTGTGCAAAACCTATATTTATGTGTGTATAGATGTCATCTTATGGACTGCATGCCAGAGATCCTATCTCAGCGATCCGTGCGTCTTCCCACCGCCGCAGCCACAGTGCTCTGGGGAGAATGTTCCAGCAACCTCTAGCACACAGCCCTGCCTACCGCGAGCAAGCACCCGCGCACATATCCGACCCACAGGCACACACATCATCTCGAGAAAACCCGAAAACACGTTTTTCTAACGTAAAATGAGCAACGAGACAGAATTCCTTTTTGGGGTGGGGCGGGGGTTAGGGGTGGGGAAGGGAGGAGTAGGCGGAAGGAGAGTGAGTGCGACAAGGGTTCATTCTTAACCCAATTCAGTCATTCAAGCCTTCTGGACAAGAAAGGCCACGGAATCATGAAATAATAATGACGATGATTTGAAATAACACGAACACGGACGAGCAGGGGTGTTAGCCGCATCCCCTGCAGCAAAAGCGCTGGGCGCGGGCGCGAGGCAGGGCCAGCGTCCCCGCCCCCATCCTCAGACCCTCCGGGACTGGCAGGGGAGCCGGGGTTAGGGCGGAGAGGAAAGC
>NW_005370042.1:2834743-2835215 GCF_000412655.1 Myotis brandtii
GGGCAGCTTCCAGCCTCGGGCCCCGGGCCCCTCCCTGGCTGTGCACCGGGGCCACCAAGCCCGGGAACCAGAGAGCGCGCCAGGCACGAGGCCCGCTGGAGAGAAAGGCCCTGGGTGCGCTAGGGCTCCGACCCCACGCAGCTGGGGTCTAGGCTGAGCCTCGGAAAACGGCCAGTATTTGGCCTCGTCGGACCTACGAATGGGATATTCACGTGGCTCAGTCGAAGCCGCTGACCTCTTTTGTATCTGTTATTACGGATACACATCTGTAGGTTCCAGAAGCTCTTCCTCAAAACGAGCAAAGGAGTTTAAAAAGCCTCCATCTGCGTCTATGCTGATCACCCTTTGCAACATGGTTTTGAAAAGAAAAATGTTCACCCGCTTTCCTCCTCCCTCTGCAAAACCGAACAATGAGGCCAGGGTGCGGACGGGGCGGGGGCGATGGTCAGGTCGCCCTCCCAAACCCAGGCTC
>NW_005370042.1:2835443-2868801 GCF_000412655.1 Myotis brandtii
TGCAGGAGCCCACCCGAGCCCTGCAAGCCCTCCCGACCTCCTCCTTCCCCTCCCTTCCCCAAAAACAAAGGAGCTGGCTCCCCACTCCCCCACCCCCGGCACCGCACCCCAGGACTAGCGGTTTCTCCAGCCCCTGAGACAATAAAATCTGCCCATTTGTTCTCCCCCACCCCTCGTCTCCACCCATCTTTCAGACAGCCGAGACGGGACCGCTTTGACTTTGCATTTTTCTTTCTCCCACCCCCTTTCTCTCCCTCAATTTCTCCCTTTCTCTCTCTCTCCCCTTCCTTCCTTCCTTCCTTCCTTCCTTCCTTCCTTCCTTCCTTCCTTCCTTCCTTCCTTCCTTCCTTCCCTTCTCTTTCTTACTAGATGAGAGATAAGGACGTTACAAAGCACTTTCCAAAATTCCCCTTAACCTCATTTAAGGCAAATGTTAAAGGTAGCCTCCCCCCCGCCCCCCGCCGAGCCTTAATTTTAATGATTAAGCAACATAATGATTCCCTACCCAGGGGGAGGCAACTTACCTGCGTCTACTTCTAAAAAGAAATTCTTAGCTTTAGGTTTCCAAGGGCCCTCCCTTCCTCTTGGCTCTCCCCAAACCCCCAGCGTGCGCAGCCCTCCCCGGTTCCGTGCTACCCTTCGTGCCTTTTTGTCTATAAAACATCTCCGAATGCCTGCCAAGCTCCAAGGCAGAAGGCGAGGGTGGGCTCCAGGTCAGGCTCGGGGCGGCGGCGCGCTACCTTACCCATCGCTGTCTTAGCCATTGCAGGGAGGTGCAGACGCGGAGCGGCGGCGAAGGCGAGGGGTCCGCGACGGCAGCAGAGAGCGCGAGAGAAGACTGAATAAGGCACTGAGTCTGCAGCGTGGGACCGAGCGAGAGAAAGAGCAAGAGGCAGGAGCCCATGAATAATTATCACCCAGAAGCTCACGCAGATTGGCTCCCCAGGTCCCCTGACATGACTCGCGCAGAGTCAGAACCTCCGAGCATTAAATATTGATTGGCCAGTGGTGCTGGAGTACAAAGTAGCAGAGTGCAGTTTGAAATGGAAATCAGTCCTTCCCCGGCGGCTCCCCCCGTTCCGGGGCCCTGGTAGTACAGTCCAAGTAGAGTGGCGCCTGAGCCCAGAGGGCTCCTTGGAGCTGAGAACTGGGCTGTGCCCACCTGGGAACCAGGACGCGTGACCCCATTCACACATGTTTCTTTGCACAAATTAGTCCTAATCCAGGGAAAGGGACTCCGAGGCGGAGAAGTCTTCCCAACCTTTTGCCGCTGGAAACATCTGTCTATCTAAACGCTGCTTTCACTCGTTTGTCTCTTCTCTTGGCCTCTGGCCTTGTCTTTGGTAGATTCTAGTCTCCCAGGGTGACCCCATGTCCTCTCTGGTGGCCACTCAGAGCAGAACTGCAGTCTTGCCATTTGTCTCTGGCACAGCTGGGCTCAGACACTCTGGCCTCTTGAGGGTCCCTCGGCAAAGCAAGGCCTGATGCTTTCTGCTCTTGGCACAGAAGGAAGGGGCTGTGTGGGAATAGGGACAAGTAGCCATGGTCCACCTGGCAGCCTTGTGGAAGGGGAGGAAGGTTCGCCTCCTGGGCCTGTGTCGGTCCCTCGGCAAAGCAAGGCCTGATGCTTTCTGCTCTTGGCACAGAAGGAAGGGGCTGTGTGGGAATAGGGACAAGTAGCCATGGTCCACCTGGCAGCCTTGTGGAAGGGGAGGAAGGTTCGCCTCCTGGGCCTGTGTCCTGTCCATCTGGTGACAGGCAGAACCAGGTTGACTGGGCGCCCTGAGCATTGGAGGAGCCAGAGGTGGGGGGCTGCCGTGCTGGCCTGGAGAGGATGGATTGCACGGCTGACACCTGAGCAACACGTCCAGGTCTCTAAGGAGAACCCTCCCCACTGAAGGCCGAGGACACAGAAAAGGCAGGGTCTGAGAGCCAGACTCCATCGCTATGGGCCAAGGAAGGATGTGTTCGAGTTTCTTGTTGAGCAGCATGGTATGCAGGGATCTCTGAGACCAATCAGAAAAAAATGACTTTTCATTACAAATGGGCATTTATTCATTCACCCCCAGTCACTTACCTAATATCATTCATTAATTCATTTATTCCCACTGGACTCACATAAATATTCACTGAGCACTTACCAAGCCCTAAGGAAGGATACAGCTGTGAGAACGACAGTAAGACTTGTTGTCATGGAGCTTTGAATCTGTTAGTAACACTTCCGTGACTTTACTGAGCCTCCTCTAGTCTAGATCCACTCAGAAACTGTGATTTTGACACCTGACAATAGGCAAAGATTCACTGGAAGCTAAGAGAATAGTATAGCATAGAAATCATGAACATGTACAAAACCCTGGCAAGTTTTTATTTTACAGAAATTACTAGAATTTTTCTCATGAGTGAAATGAGTTCGTAGCCACAGTCTATCAAACCCCATTTCAAAATTTCTTTCTAGCCTCATGAATAATATGCAGTTTTGAATGCCTAAAACCATTTGAAAACAGCAGGGCACTCTCCTTGGTGCTGAAATAAAGTTCTTCACCTCCTATTAACTTGTAACACATTTTAATCCCATGGACATCTTGGAACTGAGGCTGTTCTGACCTGCTGAGTCACAGGAAAAACAAAAGATAAAGTGCAGATCAATAAAATCATTCCTTGAGCAGGAAGATTAGAAATTATTTTTCCTGTCATTGTATAGGTCTGTGACTATGATACAGCAAGAGCACAGTATGGAAGTTGGCAGGGTCTGGAAATAAATAACCATTTTCTCCCTCTCTATAGTCATTTCCCACTTTAAATGTGAGAGCTGATTTCCTCTCAATGGAGTAGTTGCCAGTCAGGAGGCGAGGGATCTTCAACAGATCTGTGTGACTAATGTCTTTACAATACTGATCCTTCTCCTACCCACCACGCCCTTTCCCCTCAGGGTAGATGTCATCTCTACACTTTCTTTAGCCTCCTTGGAGAGAAAGGTCCCTAAGTCATGGCACTGATGTCTTCAACAACTACCATTGGCAGTTGAACAAGATTTTTTGCACTTTTTACCCCTATGAGTAAAACAAAACAAAACAAAACACACATTCTACTGTCCAATCTCTCATTCTCTAGTGATGTTGCTTACTGATGGATCGGACTGTGAGAGGAGGTCAGTATATGCAGGGGCAGTGTCTGATGTGGGACTCTTCTGTTTCTGACTTCCTGGGTGCTAGGCACCTACACTCAGATATGTATGATTTTCAAATAATGTCAAGCAGGGAAGAGGGTAGGTTAGTATGATTTACTATAGAATGTAAAGTAGCAGGCTGTCCTGGTCAGGGTAGCTCAGCTGGTTGGGCACTGTCCTGGGCACCAAAAGGTTTTGGGTTTGATTCCTGGTCAGGTTTCTGGTTCAATCCCTGGCCGGGGCATGTTAGGGAGACAACGGATCTATGTTTCTCTCTCACATCCATCTCTCTCTCTCTTTCTCTCTCTCTCTCTCTCTCCTTCCCTCCCCCCCCTTTCCTCTCAAAAATCATATCCTTGGGTGAGGATTTAAAAAAATGGCAGGCTAACATCAATGGGCTAAGAAAAATTACATATACTCAAAGATCTGAGTTATAATCAATTATTATTTTTTCTTTTATTTTCTTCTCATTGTCAATCATGTGTCTCAGCCTGAGAGAGTAGGGGCAAAATAGGAAGAGAGAAGTTATCTCATATTCAATCATTTATTCGTTATTCATACATTTGTTCAGCTATTTCATTCATCAAACAAATCCTTATTTAATAAAACTTCAGACTTTAATATTATGAAATCAGCTAAGTTTTTCCTTAATGTCTAAAAAATATAAAACGAAGGAAAGCAGAAGCCACAACTCTTTAAGAAAATAATACTCTTGGAGGATGACTATCATCCTGTTTATCAGTTAGAGTCCTTTTGGTTGCAAAGAATAGGGAAAACAAACAACACCCCAAGCCGACTCCTCTGATTAGAGGTAGAGTGGACGCCAGGGGTCTGGATCTGGGAGTCCACTTTCCTGAAGGTAACAGTCTCCATGGGGACAGCTGGATCTGTACCTTGTAGAATAAAGAGAACCATCCCTGTCTTGCAGTGTTTGGGTAGACTGAAGGGCTAAGTTATCAAATAGAAACTGCCTGTGGCGCCATAGATATTTAATAAGTCGTCGCTATAATGTTTATGATTGTCAATATATTTAAAGTTTGTAAGGGTAGGGGCTGAGTAATGTACATATTTCTATCTTTTTCGGTGTTTGGCTTCATGATTCAAGGGTAGATAAATGCTTGTGAAACAACAACAAAACACAATGGAAACTAATTCAAAATGACTGAGGCCAGTGCAGCCACAGAAATGCTCCCATCACCCTCTCTGCTCACCGGGAGTGGGCACATGGCTGTTCACTGTCGTTTCTCCATATCCTGCCCCTTTCGCAAAAGCACAGGGTGGATAGAGCTCATGTCAGCAGAAGACCCTTGTGATTTTTTAAACGTTAACAGCAGTGAGAGGAGGTTGTGGAGATCAGAGCCGTGCGAACAGGTTTTAATTACTGCGGGTCACAGCCTGTTATGCATTCTCTCTGCCTGGAGGCCCGAGGTGTTGATTTCTTTCCAAATCGGAGAGGAGCAGCTGCTTTGGAGGATTAGCTGATGTCATCTAATGTAGCTCTCTGATTTCTGCTAATCATCATCACGCACCTGGAGAAGAATCCTACAGGAATTATTAAAAGTTAGTAAGATATGAAAACTACTGTTAGAGTTGGATTAATTATTTTGACCTGATCTCAATTGATGACAGAGGAAGTTTGTGAAAAATGAAAAGCCACTGAATTTTTTAGGTGGTTGGAAATGCAGTTACAGTTGAAGATATCTAGAGATACATCGAAAGTAGCAACACATGAAAAATAGTTAATTGACTGGCAGTTTGATGGTTTTGCCATATTTAAAACCCTATAGATTAACACACACACACACACACACACACACACACACACACACACACACACCCCACAGGGTTGGATATGCCTTAATGGAGTCATCAAATGTGGTTTAGTTAAAAGGAAAGTTATTCCAAGAAGACGTGAGTGCCCCTCACTAACAATGGGGTCTGTGGGGTGTAGGTACTTCCCTGTTCGTCAGAGTTGTTTCTCTGCGGAATGAAGACATCTTATTACTTTCCTTTTAGATCAGCTATTTAAAAATGAAGAATGCTTCATCATTGTCTCCTTATTTGTGCCTAGGGTTTTCTTTATGTCCAAATGGAACTTGTACATATTAGTAAGTAGTATCATTTACCTCGAAGCAAACTGACTTATTTGAAATGAGCAGGTCTTATTGATGGCTTCATAATTGAACTTTTCTGGAAATGAACTTGCTCTAATCATAAGAAGGGCTTGATAGAAACTTAATAAATCAAATCTTTACGTTAAATTGGTAATGTTGAACAAGTATTTGCTCGAGTGTCTTGGCACCACTACGGTAACTCTTTCCTTCTCTCTGAGTTGATTTCCAGCCGAGTCCCAGGAGAACATTAGTGGGACACCATCGGGGGTTCGCTCAGCGCTTCAGTTCACAGCGCTGGTGAGACCTCACTGAGTGCCTGGAAGAGAAGCCCAGGAGAAGAGTGACTCACCACTCTGTACCCGCGGTGCCTATTCTATCTTATATTTCAAACAGAAGCCCCTCTGTGAACTGCAGTTACCATTGGTTGCCTCAGAATTTTGTTTATCTTAAATCACAGCTGGAAGGAGGTGGAATTAGGGAAGAGAAAAGCCAAAGCACTTATTGTACTGCCTTCCCAGATATTTCCTATTAATTGTTTAGTCACTGATCCTCTGACCCTCTGAACTTCCTCCACCCCTATCCTGCTTTATTATCAAATTAGTACATGTAGGTAGTGCTTTTTAAAATTAACTTTTAAAAAAACATATTACAGGTGTTCCCCATTCTCTCCCCCCACCTTTATCCCCTCCATTCAGCCACCACCCCACCCCAGGCCTTCACCACACTACTGTCTGTGACCATGGCCTATGCATATATGCATGTAAGTTTAATCTCTTCCTGTCCTCTCCTTCTCCTCTGAGATCTGTCAGTTTGTTCCATGCATCCATGCCTCTGGGCCTATTTTGTTCGTCAGTTTATTTTGTTCATTAGATTCCACATGTGAGTGAGATCATGTGATCTTTGTCTTTCTCTGACTGGCTTATTTTGCTTAGCATAATAATCTCCAAAACGCTATTTCATAAAAAATTTAATTTGACAGCAACATTAGCCTTGAGTTCAACTATAGACAATAGAATCTCATTCTACTTTTTTCTCATCTTGATGGACTCTTCCTTTTTTAACAAAACTGCTTCCTAACTCCCAGGCTAAGCAAGTCCACCTACCTTTTCAGGAATTCAGCTCAGCAAGCAGAGAGCAATATGCAGATTGGGAGCCAATGCTGTCTACTGCGGCAGGAGAGGAACTGCCCACAGATTCACTACTTGGCTTTATTTAGAATGTGCAGGAAATGGTCTCTTTGGAAAGAGGATTCCAAAAACGAGTGCATACATATACAGTATATTAAACATATACATCAAAATATAAGAAAATCTTTGTGATGAACTGTTTCAGATGGACACGAAGAGAGAGCAAATAGTCAACTTGTATCAATCAAGTAAAAAATTATCAGGATTTACTTCTATTCCTTTTATTTCTTTTTTTTCATATTTGCTGAAATCTTTAGGAGGAAATCTCAGATATCATTTACATTCTTTTTACATACTTAAGTATCTCTAAAAACTTTTCGGCCATAAGTACAATTCTATGATTACACTTAATTTTAATAACAGTGTATTGGTATCATCTAATACATGGTCCATAATCACATTTTTATGATTTTTACAGTGTCTTTGCAGTGGGACTCAAACATGGTCCACACAGTCTGTTCGGTTTTATGTGCTCAAATCTCTTGATCTGGGGCAGACCTCCCTTCTTTATTTTAAATTCCCACCATTGAGCCACTGCAGTCACTGGATCAATTGTCCTGTGACTTTTCTTACATTCTGATGTGACTGCTTCCATGTGATCACTTGTTCCTGTGTTTCCTATAAATGGAAGTCTGATTATGGCGATTGCTGACCTCTCCTCCTTAGATAAGCCAAGACTGCACCATTTCTATGTTATGGTGACTTTGCCCTCCTTCAGGTCAAAGTCAGCTGAGTGATCCGGGATGGCTTCAGGTTCTTTGAAGCAGAAAGCATCAGCTGCTGTCAACCTAGCATAGTGGCCCTGCAGTGATTTTTTAGGCCCTTGCATATCATTCAGTAGAAAAGGCAAGAGGTCTGAGGACAACTGTAAATATAAAAAGAACTATTTAGAATACCACCTTCGTTTTTCATTGGTTTAGAACCAGCAGGAGTACAAGTCCCCTGGATCAGTTTGGTCAACATTCAAAACTATATGCACCCCCCACCCCCAATCAACAAGTCCACTTTTCCCAAAGTGTTTACACAGGATGAGTTATTGTACTGACTCAGGACTTGGTTGGCCTGTAAATAGTGAGGGTGCTATTAGCTGGGGCTATTGCAGGCAACAAATTTTTGTGGGTTAGGTGGACTTCTAAAGTTTTATCTCTTTTATTGTCAATGGGTTATGGTCAACTATAAATTGTGGGTCACACATTTCAGTCGGAGGAAGAAATCCTCGAGATATCTGGTGTCTTGGATCTTTTCTGATAAGTTACCATGTCAGGCTCTCCACCAAAAATGTGAGATGGGGAGGGAGGAATCTAAGTACTTGGAAAAGCAGTATGATCTTGTCAAAGTGTAGGCCATATTTTGAAGTCATTAGCATGCCATTAGCCCATCTAATTATATAGGAAAAATCCTCCCTTGGGTGTATATGGACATGTCATAAAGATAATCAGTTGGTATCAGTAACTGCCTAACTGTAGTTGGTTTAATTGAGGAGAACAAATATTCTCCATAGATTTAACAAATCATGTAACGGTTCCCAATTGATTTATGACAGAATAGTTGAGTCATAACTTTCATTATTAGTCACCTGTCCCTTTCTCTTTTTTGTCACCTGTCCCTTTCTATCCTTGACATCCCATGGAGGACCTTGAGGCTCTGGATGTATAACTAACAGCAGTAATTGTTGGAGGCCTAGAGTTCAATTGAGTCACATGCCATTAGTTAATACTTTTTAGAAGGGTCTGGGCAGCTATGGCAATTTACAATATATAATTGTTTGCTTTATTTCTGTGAATTTCCTGCTTCTGGAGGGTTTTAGGGATCCCAGGATTGGATATGCAATGGGGATAGGTATTCAGTAAGTTTGCATTGGGAAGTATCAATACATGTTCTGGAGTTTAAGAGCAACATTAGTGGTTTGAAACACTTAGAATGGTCTTTTTTAATGTAGTTCTAAGACTGACCTTCATTGGCGTATTTCTGTGACCAAGTTTGTATTGTACAGTGGCCTGTTCTCTGGAATCTCTTTAGAAAATGTGCTTCGTACCTGCTGGACTCAGTATGTGATACTAAGCTTTGAAAACACCTGGCAAGATCAGAATGTAATAAGGGTAATCTGGTCAGCAAGAAAAGTGAGTTTATGGGGATTCTGTGATGTAGACCACATCATAATTGAGAATGGAGAATAATTTTAGGATAAGAAAAATTGAATTTTTTGGTAAGTATTAACTGTTCTGATTTTAAATACCATTAGTATATAACTTTTAAACACAGTGCTTTTATTATATACTCCTAGTTTAAAGACAACAAACTGCAAAAAAACAAAAAAAACAAAAACAAACCCCCAAAACCCAACACAAAACAAAATAAAATCAACGACCTAGAAAATGAAACCTTGAGTCTTGAATACTTCTCAATTGTTTCTTATTTGTACAGTACAAGTGTGGAAATCCTGGAACCATTTCGTATATGCAGCAGGATTGAGAAACTGAGTACATACAATCTTATTGTTGGGAGCTAGGAGGTGCAAATATGTATTATAGAAGGTAGAAAAGAACGTATGGTATTAGATTGGAATTATAGATATAAGAAATATATACACATTCCCAATTCATGACTTAAACATATACTATATTTATAATACAAGTCTGTATTTCTTAGTTCTGTCCACTAAATAGAAGCAATTACACGCTGATATAGTGAGCACATCCAGCATCCATGTTCTGGTTTTGAAATAAAATTTTCCATTAAATTCTAGAGCAGGGTGATCTTGTCAAGGTATAGGCCACATTTTTATGTGGCCATCATAGGGTGACCATCTATAATAATAAAAGCATAATATGCTAATTAGACCAAATGTCCTTCCAGACGTCCTTTCTTCTAGACAAAGCTGCAGCAGGCACTGGGCCTCTAGTCTAATTATAAGATTCCCTAAGATTACGTATGTGTGTGTGTGTGGGGGACATAACTTTATTGATATAATTGTAGAGAACAAACAGTCTGGATAGATTTAAGAAAACCATGCCATGGTTTCTCAACAGTTTAGAGGCATGGTTGACCTCTGGGCTGGCACAGAGAGAAGTCAAGATGAGTCTGAGCACCTGATTGTGTAAAAAACTAAGGAAGTTCTTTAAAAAAGGGACATTTTGAAAAGGACACAGGAGCCAGCTTGAAGGGGCGCTGATGGCCAAATCTGGGACACTGTAACCATCAACACACCTATAGCAACAACGAGAACTCATTAAAGAAGATAAGAATCCCTGGGTCTCTAGTGACGCTAAATAAATAAACAAGAAAAAAGGAAAAGCTCCTTTTTTAAAAAATATATTTTTATTGATTTCAGAGAAGAAGGAAGAGGGAGAGAGAGGTAGAACAACAATGATGAGAGAGAATTGTTTGGCTGCCTCCTGCACACCTCCTACTGGGCATCAAGCCTGCAACCTGCAACCTGGGCATGTGCCCTTGACCGGAATTGAACCTGGGACCCTTCAGTCTGCAGGCTGATGCTTTACCCACTGAGCCAAACCAGTGAGGGCAAGCTCTTTTTCTTAATCATAGGATGTTATATAATAAATGTAGAAGGAGAGAGAAGGTTGGAAAAAAAAATCACCATTCTTCAACTACCATTGTGGTAATTGACTTAGGCAAGAATCAATAAATGCTAAAAACTATTAGGTGAAAGTTTGACTGGGAACAGAGAACTAAACTGTCGCAGATTATTTCCCCACAGATTACTTATTAATTACAAAGGGAATATTGATGATTTTACATGGAGAAAACTTATGGAAGCCATCCGAGCCAAGTGATGGAAGTTAACATCACTAACAATATGACAATCTAACAGCATGTGCCTCTTGACGCAGGTCCCTGAGGACACACACCAGCAACTTGTTTTCCTGCCAAACAATTTTGACAAAACATCCAAAAGCCCATATGGATGGAGAGTCCATAGAACAACTAGCTGGTATCCTATATAATAAAAGGCTAATATGTAAATCGTCCACTCGACTGGGAGTTCAACTAGGAGTTCGACCAGGGGGCAGGGCTGGTCGGCCAACTGCTCGTGGCCCCTCCCCCTGGCAGGCCCCGCCCCAGACATGCATGAATTTGTGCACCGGGCCTCTAGTTCTTAAATAATATCAGTGTCATCAGAGCAACAACAGGTGAGAAACTACTCCAGATAAACTAGAGAGACATCACACTGATTGTAGTGAGTGATACTGGATTGGTCTCTGAATAAAGGAAAAGACTATATAAAGGACATATAGGGAATGATGAGTATATTATGGTATTATATTAATATTGGGTTTTCTGAATTTGGGGACTATACTGTGGTTATGTAACAGAATGTTCCTACTTTTAGGAGATAAACAGAAATATTTAGGAATAAAGGGTCATGATATCTGTAACTTTCAAGTGTTCAACATTAGTGATAATAATTTTATTATTTATATGAATATAATATACATAAAGAGTGTAAGGGAAAGAGAGAGATAGAAAGCGAATGCATAAAATGGTAATTAGTGAATGTAGGTGAACAGTATGCAGGAGTTAATTTAACTGGTCTGTGACTTTTCTGTAAATTTGGTTTTATAAAAATAAAGATTAAAAACACCGTTAATTCATTTAACTTCTCCATTTGCTTTGGGGCTGAGGTCACTGAAGGTTGTTTTAAAGGAAGAATCTTGTAGAACTTCTGAAGCATTTCACCGGGAAAGAGGGCAATAAAATGAAACACACAACATTTCCCCCCTAAAAGTTATCATGTTGGATTTTCAACAAAGAAAGCATCAATCTAACCAGACAATTTAAAAATTAGTATGAAAACCTACTTAAAGCTTTGTGATTTGGGCAACTAAATGAAACCCACTTGTAAGTGCTCAGATCATCCCGGGGTGGGGTGTGAGTCATGCCTCACCTCTATAGTTTCACCTGGGTTACGATCATTACAGGGAAGGCACTGTTTGGTCTGCTGTTAGGTTTCTCGGGAGGCATTTCCCCACCAAAGTTTTTGAAAAGTTTGGACCAATCTGCCTTCGCCATTTCGAGTGGCTGTGCAGCATGTGGCTGTGCAGCATGTGCTGGACCCGGCGTGGGTGCCGTGGAGTGAGTGCCTCGGGAATGTCCACATTCATTGCTGGGTACGAGACAGTGCTGGGATATCGTTTCTCTCCCGTAGGGACAGATCGTTAGATTTGAATAAATACTTCTGATTCTAACATGGGTTCGTGAAATCAAAGGGGGAACTTTCCTTCAACACCTAGAGAAGCTCAATTAATAAAGCGGACTGTTGTGCTTGGTGGTTTATTGAGGGAGTCACCCCTGTGTCTTCAGAAGTGTGGGCTTTAATTCATAGCTGAGGTGGCCTTTGTATGTTGGACAGCTGCTAAGAAGACATTTGTGCCTTCGTGTTGGGTGTCACCGGGAGTTAGAAAGCCTCTCACTTTTCATACCAGGCCTGTCGTGGAAATGACGCCCGCGTCCCCTGTCAGGACGGAAGGACCTCGTCCTCCAGCTGTCGCTCTCACTAGACATTGTTCTCTCAGATGTTTCAGACAAGGTTATGTTCTCTTCCGAGGGCGGCCTACTCCAATCTGGTAGATTCAGAGTAAAAATGCTGGGTCCTCCCGATAGTGGAGAACAGTGCTGCTAGGCCGCTGTGTCACAGCTCTCCGTGGGGTTGCCTGAGGTCTTGGTGGAGACGGTGTCACAGCCCAGCCTTAGCCTCTGCCCAGTCCTGGGTCCTCTCCCTTCGCTTTCAGAGGGCGGAGCCCACGTGTCCGCACAAACGAATCCCGGTCTTAGATGCTGATTCCAGGGCAGACATCACCTGAAGTAGTGAGTGATCCTGGATTGGATTCTGAAAAACTTCTAAGACATATCTATCATCATCAAAGATGTTCTTAAGACTTTAAATAAGGTATCTTGTAAAGAAAGTGTCCAGTACAAAAATATATATTGATTGTTTTTAAGGTCTTCGTCATCAACAAATACTAGTAATATATTGGGCTTTCTAGGAGAATGTTAGTCAAGTCAGGACAGGCTTTATGGGCATTATGTTAATTCTAATTTCTCCAGCTTAATTGAGATAGAGTTGACAAATAACATTGTAACTTCAGTACATTTATATATTGCAAAAATTACCACCATAGCTGTAGCTAACACCTCTATCACATCACATAATTACCATTTCTTTTTTTGTGGTGAGGACATTTAAGATCTACCCTCTTGGCAACTTTCAAGTATATAGTGTCATATTGGACCACTGTTAAATGGTAAGAAAATCCATCTTTACCAAAAAGGGGAAGTAAGGCAGCTGGGTTTAAACTGGTGCGGCGATCTAATAGTCTATGGGGATCAGACAAAGTAGGATTTATAGGGGGTCACAGGGCTGGCTGAGAGGTGTGGGTGTAGTTTTGGAGTGACCAGGCCCGTATTCTATTAGGGAGTCATAGTGGGAGGCGGAGCCAGAGACCCTGTTGAGACTTCGACTACTACGAAGCCACTGCCTCTCCACCTGTAACACCATGGCTGAGTCTTCGCTACAGGATCAGGGAAAACGCTAAGGAGAGCCCCCGGCCCAGGATAAGGCTCCAGTTTGGGAGGTGAGAACCACAAAGCACACCTTTTTCTTTGACCTCCCATGAAAAGCATTTTATATATCTGGGTGCGTGACTTCAGAAGTTGTAATGTCTGCTTAAGAAAGGAAAGGACTTCTGATTCTAGTTTGCTTTTACAGTGGTTGAAACAATTAATATAGGAAGAATATTATATTTTAATTATATTCAGCATTTACCCTTTATAGGTAGAGCAGCAAAACTAGTGATCCATTTGAGCAATACCAAGAACTATTTGAGTGAAAAAGATATCAAGAGTCTTATTATTCTGAATTTGGGGCCTATACTTGGGAAAGACACTATCAAAAAGATTCATTAGAGGAAACTGGCCATTATGTCAATACTAGAGGCCCAATGCACAAAATTCGTGCAAGAGTAGGCCTTCCTTCCCCTGGCTGCTGGCAATGGCTTCTCTCTGGCACCCAGGACCTATGGACACAGACAATAGGGTGGCAAGGGCCTGGGGTGGGGTGGGAACAGGGTGGAGGGGAGCTATGGGAGGAAAAAAGAGGGACATCTATAATAATCTCAACAATCAAGATTAATTAAATAAAATTAACCATAAAAATGATTTAAATTATATGTACTTTATTGCAATTGAAAACAAATTAAAAATTTAAAAATTATTTAAGAGGATGACAAAAGCACAAAAATTATACTCAAAGATCAACCTTTTTATGAATGATGATTTATAAGCTCCTTTGTTTACCAATGAAAATAGCTTTGTATGTCTGCATTTAAGCATACACAAATACACATAAAATTAGGTAGGTGTTTAACATTTAAAAAACATTAGCCTCACCAGCATGACCAGGTCAGCTGTATTATCGCTGGATGTGATACCAGATAAAACACATTCACCATTTGGTATAACAGTATGTCTTTGCAACTACTGTATCATCTCTATTAGCTTAGGAATATTATCCAAACTTAAGAAATTTTTCTGCATTTATATATCTAACTAGTGGCCCAGTGCACAAAATCATGCACATTAAAAGGGAATTAATTAGAGGAAATATTTTAATATTGCTATTTGCCCTTTCTCTATAATAGAAGTGTCAGAGATGAAAGAAAATTAGTAAAATGTATATGAAAATCCTCCTCCTGTCAGAATCTGGGGCATGCTGCAGGACCCAGAGTCAAGTCCCTGCCCACCTGTGTGCACCTCGAAATCACGCGAGTCCCAGACACAGCCAGCACCACCCCCATTGGGCGAGATCCAGACCCGTCTGGCCCCACCCCCATCAAGCTCTGCCGGGTGGAGGGCGCAGCCTCAGGTATGCTGGCCTGGTGCTGGGCAAGGGGCGCAGCCTCAGGTCCCCCGTCAAGCCCTGCCAGGTGGAGGGCACAGCCTCAGGGCCCCTGTCAAGCCATACTGGGTCGGGGCACAGCCTCAGGTCCCCTGGCGCACCCTCAGGTCCCCTGACCCAGCGCTGGGGTGAGGGCCATGGCCTGAGTTCCCCCATCAAGCCTGAGGTACCCTGTCAAGCCCCATCAGGCGAGGGGGGGGGGGATTTGCAGCCTCAGGTTCCCCGCCCCGGCCCAGGGCCATGCAGCCTCAGGTCCCTGGTGATCTCTTGTTAAGACTCATTACGGGAACCCTGCTTCTGCTGTGGGCATAGCCATCTTGTGACGGTGTGATGGAGTGAGGGTCAATTTGCATACCACCCCTTTATTATATAGGGTATTAAAAGCTCTTCAAATTTTATTTGAAAGGACTAAAGTTCTACTTAAAGAAAGACAAATTTGCAAGCCTGGTATAAAATGACCTCTATTTGCTTTTTATCTTGTAACTTAGCAACCAAATCTGTTAATATGATTCATGGTTAAACTTGCTCCCTTTTTTTTTATTTTTTAAAAGTTAAATTTTTTGGGGTGACACTGCTTAATAAAATTATATAGGTTTCAAGTATACAATTGTGTGCCCACCACCCAAGGTCAAATAAACTTGTTCTTTTTCTTTCTTTCCTTATACATTTCAGCTTTCTCAAGTTCTTAAAGGGCCAGCATTTTAAAAGCATTTTTTACTTTCCTTCCTTTCTTAATTAGAGTTTTTTCTCCTAGGCTAGTTTAGATAAGGACTTACCAGTCTCTATAAACTGATCATAATAGGAGTCCCCTTCAAATTGAGAAAGTTTAGAATCTAATTTGTTAATAGTCTCTGGAAAAGACAAAGGTACAACAATATGTTTGTTTAGAACAGTGGTCGGCAAACTCATTAGTCAACAGAGCCAAATATCAACAGTACGACGATTGAAATTTCTTTTGAGAGCCAAATTTTTTAAACTTAAACTATATAGGTAGGTACATTGTTATTAACTTAATTAGGGTACTCCTAAGGCTTAGGAAGAGCCACACTCAAGGGGCCAAAGAGCCGCATGTGGCTCGTGAGCCACAGTTTGCCGACCACGGGTTTAGAACATAGTTCATATGCAATGAAAGAACCTTCTCACATTCGTGGGAAATATTGGGATCGATCTCTTACTATGTGCTCTTTTCTGTGGTATTTTTCTGGTAGCACCTGAGCCACAGTAGGCTTTTGGAAATTCTAGGCTTGAAGCTCTTCCTTATTTTGACCTCCCTGATGGTCAGGCCCCAATCTGCTTCCAGGATCCCCGCTCATGCTCACTTCCTGTGGCAGGTCCTGCCTCACTTCAGGGGTGGAGTTCCTCTCAGAGCCTGTCCTGGTGCTGGCCCAGTACAGCAGTCCTTCCCTGTCCCCTCACACCCTTTTCAGGACTGGGTGCAGGCCCTGAATCATAACCACCATGACCTTGAACTTGCTTTCTACTGGTCAGTCACAGCTCCACCCTGGGCCCACCTCTCTTGTCCTCTGAGTCCTGAATCACCATGCTGGGCTATCTCTCCTGTCCTGTGACCATGAGGGCAGGCGCCATTTTTGTCTTGGTCCCTGGCACATAGTAGGTGTTCAATAAGTCATTTGTTTTTTTGAGGCTAATATCTGCTCTAGTTGTCTTGCCCTGACTGGTTCAACTCCTCTGATTCTGGCTGTCTGAGCTCTGACCTCGCTCCGCTCATGGATCCCCAGTGCTGATGTGTAATTTAGTTGGAGCACCACACCAATTGTTATTTATGGGAGCACTGAGCATTTTTCACCAGCAAAATGTCTCCCAAATTCAGTTAATTAATCAACCACAGATTTGTGTGGAGGTGACTGTAAAATCCGAGGTATGATGATAAATCATTGCAAAGAAGCACAACAGGAGAAGATAAATGGAGGATCCTTTCAGATGGACTGTCGTGAGGATGTCAGCCCCAGGGGCAAGTGGTGCCCCCCACAGTCCACAGGTTAGTGTTGCCCAATGAGTTGGGATGCCTGGGTTCAAGCTTGAACCCACCAATAAGTGCCCGAGGGTCTCAGCAGGTTTATTGACCTGTCATCTCAGTTTCTCTTGTATGTGGAATGGGGGCTATGATCACATCTACATCAGAGAGCCATGAAGATCAAATGACACGTGGAACACCAAATACTATGCTTGGCACATGGTAAGCACAGTGATTGCGTATTGAAATGGTAATATTTTGCATATATGGGTTAAATCAAATATATTATTGAAATAAAAAATAAGCCACGTGCACAGCATTCACTTTCACATAAAATTTTTGAAAGCTTGAACTGAGAAAAACTTTTCGCTGTTTATTATTTATTTACTAGATGCCCAATGCATGAAATTCATGCAAGAGTAGGCCTTCCTTCCCCCGGCTGCCGGCACTGCCTTCCCTCTGGCACCCGGGACCCAGGCTTCCCTCGGAGCCCCGGCTTCATCTGGAAGGATGTCCAGTCTAATTAGCATATTATGCTTTTATTATTATAGATTTATTTATCTATTTATTTATTTATAATTTATCTTTATTGTTGAAAGTATTACAGATGTCCTCCCTTTTTTCTCCAATTTACCCCCTCCACCCCCATGCCCAGGTCTTCCCCACACCGTTGTCTGTGTCCATGGGTTATGCATATATGCATATAATTTTTTTGGTTAATCTCTCCCCATCCCCTGACCCCCGCCTTCCCTCTGAGATTTGACAGTCTGTTCCATGCTTCTAAGTCTCTGAATCAATTTTGTTCAACAGTTTATTTTGTTCATTAGATTCCAACATGAGCGAGATCATGTGCTACTTGTCCTTCTCTGACTGGCTTATTTCACTTAGCATGGTACTCTCCAGGTCCCTCCATGCTGTCTCAAAGGGTGAGAGATCCTTCTTTTTTACTATTTTAAATATTCAAACTCTTTTTCCTCTAGTGCATGAGTCCATTGTTTTCAAGTTTTTATTTTGATCATTATAACCTCAATAAATGAACCTATTTCATTGCCATCAAAAGAAAACACACACCCTTATTACACTATAGAATCAAAAGGGATCCTGGATAATTATTCATACAAGCTAGGTCTGCAAGGCAATTAGAAAAGCAATTCACTTTCATTTTTACTGTGTCTGCAAAATTCCTCCTCTGTCTCTGCTATGTTAGCTCTGTGCTCCCAAATATGAAAAATGGAAATAATCTAACTTTCAAATAGAAAATGAGAGAGAGAAGAGCTGCCTACAAAAATTGAATATGTCTAAAATCAAGTGCATTATTCCGGGCATATCTTACTTCAGTCTTTCCCTCCTAACCTGTCTCATCATTTGAGAATCAAATGAAGTCACTGGACCATTTTGATTTGGGGTCATTTGTTGGGCAATTGAGGCTACATTGGGAAGTCGATGGTGCTGGCCTCTAGCCCCCTTTTTTGTCCTCTCCTATTGCCACTTGGGGAGGAGCCCCTATCAGGGTGAAACACCAGTCCCTCCTCCTCCCCCTACCTCAGAATGCCCCCCACCCCAATCCAGAGTTACCTGTGCCTTTAATTCTCATCATTTTAGAAGGCACTAGACTAGCAATTAAAATAAATAAGTTTGTTCTGAGAAGTCAATGGCTTTTTCCTACTGAAGGGCAGTAATTCCTTATTTTAGATGGCATTTTAGAGTGTGAAAAGTACTTTTTTATGCACTATTTGTCATTCATGGGAAATTAGTGAGCAGATAGTTTGTTCCTTATATTGCAGAGGAAGAAACTGAGAGGTTAAATGACTTTATCAAGGTTAGGTACATAATTAGGAGGTAATCTTAATTTTTATTCTAGACCTTTCCCTGATTCTATAATTGCCCTGGCCATGGGTAATATAGTGTCTCCAGCCAAAGAAGAGAGTGTAATTTCAGAAACTATATTAGGCCCGTGGAGGGTTGTAATATTGAAAAATCTCGTTGCCACAACTCTCAAATCATATCACATTGTTAACGTCTTTTGCCTTTCCTGGTTATTCTCATTTAGCAGTGTGCACAGCAATTACCTTTGATGTGGAAATAAAGCAGATACTTGCAACCCATCTTGGACTGAATAAACTAAAGCTTCCAGGAGATGGGAAAATTGCTAGTTTAAAAAAGTCTACTGGTGACTATTAGGCCCATCCCCGGTTAAGAAGCATTAGCACAGACCCTGACCAGTAAGTAATTTTTTCCTCATCTGTGCACAGGGCTTAGAGGTAACCTTCACCTAACCTCGGTCAAACTCATGGTGGAGCCAGATACCCCAGCACCTTTCCTATGTGTGATACAAAGTGAATGACAGTGGACTAGTGTTCTGTAATCAATTCAGGCATGTAACTCATCCAACACCACGGCTGCCTCCCAGCATCCCGCTATCAACAAGTTAGGGAATGGGGTTCACTCTACAGATTTCTAGGACAGCAGGGTAGCTCCAATGGAAACAATTTGGAAGTTACATATTTCTATAGTTGTAGAACACTAAGCTAATTTAGAAGACTAAGGATTTGTTAGACAGAGGTCAGGGTGCTAAAAACTGCAATCGGATGAGACTGAGAATTAATATAACACCATACTTTAATTTCCTTTGCTTTCCCCAATGAAGGCATTGCTCTTTATCACTCCTCTTTAAATGAGCGAATGCTACTTATTTCAGAGAATAATAGTGTGTTGTTGTATCAGTTATCTAATGCCATGTAACAAATTAGAAAACGTTTATCGGCTTAAAGCAACAACTTTATTTGCTTATGATTAGTGAGTCATCAGTTTGGGCAGTTCTTCTAATGGTCTTTCCTGGGTCCTTCTTTTGGCTGTGATCTTCTGGCGGCTTACCTGGACTGGGTTGTCTAAGGTGGCTTTACCATGAGAGGTGGTGAGCAGGCTGTCGAGGGGTGCTCTGCTCCACCCCAATGCACTCCCCAGTGGGCCACATTCACACTGTGGTCTGAAGGGTCCAGTTGGGGTCAAAAGTGAGGAGGCCTCAATGTGCAAGTGCTTTTTATGTGTTTGCTCATTTCACACTTGCTTAACATCTCACTGGCCAAAGCAAGTCAAGTGGCCACACCCACATTCACAGGGTGGAGGAGAAAACTTCACCTTTTGATCCAAGGTGAAGCAAAGCGACATTGCAAGATGCACGCGGACAGGACTGGGTGGGATTATTGAGGTCGTCTTTGCCAATGACCTACCACAGAGAGTAAAAATTGCTATGTATTTAAAACACAGAGAACTTCAAATTGTATCCTAAGAATTAAAAAACAAACAAAACAAGCACAGAGGAACAGAGTAGATTATGAAATGAGTTGAAGCATTTATTCTAAGCATCAAGCCAATAAAAATTATTTATTATTTATTTATTAATTTATTTTGAGAGAGAGAGAGAGAGAGAAGAAGGGAGAGAGAGAGAGAGAGAGACATTGATTTGTTGTTCCACTTAGGTATGCATTCATTGGTTGCTTCTTATATGTGCCCTGACCGGGGATTGAACCCACAACCTTGACATATCAGAATGATGCTCTAACCAACATTGAGGCCAGGGCCACACATACAAATTTAAATAAACATTTTCAAGTTATCATATGTCACTCTATCCAAATCTTGCTTTTTTTCCAAAGTGGTTTTCTCTACTGAGAAACATTATGTTAAACATCATTTAAATATTTAAGCCCTAAGGCACACGGGTTATGAATTGTATTAATTTGTGCAAAGTGAGAGTTTGCATAAATGCCAAAACATAATTTCCATCTTCGACCATTTTGTCATAATTATGAAACAATATTAAAATATGAGTGGGTCGCTTGCGCGAGCTGGGAATGTGTTGCAGGTCAGTGCTCTGACTGTGAGTGAGATGAGAAGCATTTACTAATGAAACCTTCACCCTCGTAATGAGGCACATTGATTCTGGGCAGGGCTTCAGGTGTCACTCTGAATTTAATCTGATCCTTTGATTCTTCTCTGCCTGTGAAACATTCATGGACGAGGGTTTGATGTGTCCTGCCCGTGTTTCTGTTAATCGCACACCTGGCAGCTAATTTGAGAGGTATTTAAGAACAACACAGGCAGGGGAAATACTTGATCTTGCTATAAAGAATGAAGTACATGACCAGAGAGAGCTCATTAAAGTCAGGGAACACCTATGGGAAACTTTATGGGCGTCACTGCCTAACTCTACTCATGGTAGTCAACTTACTTTGGAATAAAAATACTACACAAATCCACTCAACCAGCGTGGCTCAGTGGTTGCACATCGTCGACCTATGAACCAGGAGGTCACGGTTGGATTCCAGGTCAGGGCACATGCCTGGGTTATGGGCTGGATCCCTAGTTTGGGGTGTGCAGGAGGCAGCCGATCAAAGATTCTCTCTCATTGATGTTTCTATCTCTCTTTCCCTCTCCCTTCCTCTCTGAAAATCAATAAAATATTTTAAAAATACTACAAAACTCCCCCTTTCTTCCTCTGTCCTTCCCAAGCTCTGACATCTTCCATGGGTGTCTCTGGTTTCCTCTTTCCTGCTTCCTCCACACTTCAGTCCATCTTACCTGTTCATTCCCTTCATGGCTCCCTACACCTGCCCCTGAACTAACCCGTCCCGTGGGTTTTTGCTAACCTTTAGTTCACTGCTAGAAACTTCCCTGCATCTTCAGGTTTTCTTTACCCCTTCAGTGGAAATGTGGCTTCCACAGAGAACACTGTAGATACAGAAACATAGACATGGATAGATAGACCGACAGATGACTTTGCCTTCCTTTGCAGTTCTGAGAACTCAGAAAGGTCAGGCTGTTCCCTGCATGTCAGCGATTTCTGTTGTTGCGGTCCCGGGACGGGGTGTCCTGGCTGCTGCGCACAGGACTCTCTTCAGGTTTCTTTTTAGCTCCCACGGAATAATTAGCAACTTTAATATCCACAGGGCACAGGAGACGCTGAGTCACAGCTCCTTACTGCGCTCCTTGCTGCCTGCCAGGGCCCATCGCCTCCCTAGTCCCGCTCATCGTCCCGCTCTGATCCTGGACTTGGCCGCTAGCAGCCCAGCTCCACCTCTCAGGGCGCCGGCCTGTGTTGACCTGACACTTACCTGGCACCCGCTGAGCCTGCTCTGACCTTCCTCGAGGACAGGCACTCGCCTCCCACTTCCACCTGCGCTGCCAGCCCGGCCCAGAGGAACCAGGAAGATGAGAAGGTCCACATGGTAGCCCCTGACTGACCTCAGCCAGCGTACTTGGGTCTCAGCTTCTTTTCTTGTAAAACGGAAACAAAATAAAAACCCATTTCACAAGATGAAGAGAACTCTCAAAGGGCCGAGTTGAAGTCCTGGTGAAGATTGTTGAACATATGAATCTTATTGAGGTTATCGTGTTTTTAAACAGTTATTTTAAACAACGTATCCTAACACGTGGTCTTCAAAGCACGCCCAGTCATAGCGCAACTATAAGGTGATGAGGTTTGTGGGCGTGTGGAAGGTTCTGGCTAACCTGACCAATGTGTCTGGCTAGGGTCTGCTCTGTGGCTCCCTGAGTTACCGTCTGGAAACCATCTGGGCACGTGGATTTAGTGCCGTCCTCGCCTCTCTGTGGACCACTGCTCAGTGTGCCTCTGTGCTCTCTGCTTCGGCTCCTGGGTCACAGGGTGTTGCCGAGGAAAGTCACTTGGTTGTGAAATGGCTTCTCACACTGCAGATGAACGCTGGTTGAGTGGATTCTTACCACTACTTGCTTCTTTCCTTGTTTGCTCCATAGGCCACTCTCCCTGAGTTGCCATCCCTCTCTCCCCAAGCTCCAGGCATCGCCCTCCCTCACCAGGCCAACTGATCTCACGAACAGACTCGTGTGTGTTACTGGACTTCGTAGCTTTCCCCCAAGACGGAAGCACAGGGGTACGGAACAAGTGTCAGCAAAGAAAGGGACAGTTGCAGGTGTAAAATGTATAGCTCTGTGTTACATCCAGGGTTGTGGATCCCTAACAGGACATCTGAGTCTATTCTTAGATCACCATCTTACGCCATCATACTTAGGCTGCCAGAATAACGAAAAGGCACATTTCTTGGTTCTTTTCCCCGCCCCCGTCCCCGCCCCATATTTTCTTCAAGCCATAGGCATGAGTTTTCTATTTCCCTCTATCTAATCCCAGGGCATGAAGTTAGAGCCAGCAGTTCACACATTACAAATGACTCTTATGTTGCAATTTTATCACCTCAGTAATATCTCACGTCAAAGTTTGATTACCCTGTGTCACATGCCAGAGATTTTGCAAATTGAGCATTGGTAAAGTTGCCCGGGCAAAATGTACCATAAATCAGATGGAAAGACTCAAGATACAACTTAGTCACATTATTTTTAATTAAAAAAAACTATGGCTGAGTAAACATGATTGTAATGAGATGCAGCTCATGTAGGGACACTAACCGATTTATAAATTTTTTTTGGCTTATTAATAGATTCTCAGGGAAGGGCTTGCAGCTTTATTTTATTTTTAATTATAGGCTGTCAGAATAAGGGCAGGCTGAGGCTTCACTGCACCTTCGGAAGGATTTTAAGGCGACCCACTGAAATTGACGCTGTGTTGCTAATGTGTGTGCTAAAAAATACAGGAATGGGGCCGGGGACCCCTGGAACGGGGAAGGCAGGAGAGTACATTGGGGTTAGTAGAGGAAAGCTAACTGCAAGAAGTAAAACTTTTAGAAACTCATTTGTTAAATATTCACTCGACAGAAAACAAACTATGTTAATTTTGATTTCCTTAGGGAAGAGGGCAAAAAGCACAACTAATTTATTTATTTATTTATGTATTTATTTTTTAAAGAAAAGGATAAAAGTTTGGAATTTCTCTCCTTTTTTAAAAAAAAGCATTTTTTAAAATCGTTTTGTTGAATGTATTACAGATGTTCCTTCCCGCCAATGACCCTTTCTAGCTCACCCCTGCCCCCTGCCCCGCCTTCACCACACTATTGTCGGTGTCCATGGGTTATGCATATATGCAAAGCACAACTAATTTAAATGAATGATAAGAGTGGTCACAGTAATAATAAAACAATTAAGCATGCAATGCAGGTTATAGATAACAAATGTATTTTTAAATGTTAAATAAATAAAATATTAACAGTGTCACCTAGTAGGAACCTTTAAAGAAACTGTTTTAATAAGCAGATAAAAATGAATTAAATTTAGTGGGTAATTTTTGTATAAATGGCACTGGTAGAAACTCTGATGTTATATTGCCTTCCAATTTTGTTTTTACTATACACATGCATGATGCGTAAATGGTTACTAAGTGCGTAATGTTGAGAGTAATTAAATATTTTCTATTTGTTTTTAATTAGTATTCTTTTCAGTCATCAAGTTTACTGTGAGTATTTCCTGGGTATCTAGCTTTGTGCTAAGGACTGTGTAGATATATGATTAAATATAACACTTCTTCAAATGAGTCGAGGTTTCATTGAGGTATTGGGGACCTGAAATAGACTGGCCGTGTTTGAAGTGCTCACTTTGGTAAGTTTCACATACCGGTAGGTGTATATCTGAGAAACCATCACCAGAGCCAAGATCATGAATATGGCCCTAGCCGGGTGGCCCCGCTGGTTGGAGCATCATCCTGGGCACAAAAAGGGTGGCAGATTCGATTCCTGTCAGGACACATATCCGGCTTGCAGGTTCGATCCCTGGTCGGGATGCATCCGGGAGGCAACAGATCCGTGTTTTTCTCTCTTTCTCCCTTCCTCTCTCTCTCTCTCTCAAATTAATAAAAACATATGTCTGTCACCTCCAGGAGTTTCCCAGAACCCTTTGCAACCTTTCCTCTGCTTCCTGTCCCATCAGCCACTGACCTGGCTTTCCCCACTGTAGACCAGTTTGCATTTTCTAGAACTGTGCGTAAAAGGGACCACACAGTACGCACTAATTTTTGTCCGGCTTCTTTCACTCCATGTGATATTAGCTCCATACCCACCTAAGTTCTTGTGCATCAGTAGTAAATTCTCCTATTGCTGAGTAGCATTGTGCTGGAGGGATGTACCACAGTCTGTGTATCCATTCGCCTGTCGATGGACACGACTCGTTTCCAGTTTCGGGAAAGTATGACTAAAACTACTATGAACAGTTTTCGGTGCCATCTTTGCATGGGTATATGTCGTAATTTCTTTTGAGTAAACACTTAATGGCAGAATAGCTGGGTCGTATAGTAAGAATATGTGTCACATAGTAAGAAACTTCTAGCCCTGCAGGAGGTCACAGTTCAATTCTGCGTCAAGGCACATGCCTGGGTTTAGGGCTCAGTCCCCAGTAGAGGCGTGCAGGAGGCAGCAGATCAATGATTCTCTCTCATCACTGATGTCTCCATCTCTCTCCCTCTCCCTTCCTATCTCTGAAATCAATAAAAAAAGCGGGGGGCTTAAAAAGAAACTTCCAAATGATTTTCCCAACTGGGTGTACCCTTCATGTCCCCACCAGCAGTGCGTGTGACGATGGGCCTCACGCTTTCCAGCACTCGGTCTGGTTGGTGTTTTTTATTTTGGCCATTCTTTTTAAAAAAAATTAATATGAGCTTGCGTTTATTGGTCTGACTCACTGATTAAACAGCATTATTTGAGTCGTAAACTGCAAAATCAGGAAACCACCAAGAGATGATGAGATTAAAACATTCCCCAAATAAATATAACAGAGAAAAGTTGAATGTTTTGTTAGAGAGAATCTTTATCTTGTTAGACATACTTAATATTAAAATGCCAACAATAATCTCTAATGGAATTTTAACAATCTATTGCAATCTGAACTGACAAAATAAATAGCTGTTTCTTATAAGCTCATGGCACACATTTAATGTAATCCTTTTACTATTTGTTAACTGTGAAATAAGCAGGCAGGCCTCCAGGAGCCCAGAGGATTTGGGCCATTCTAACAGGTACTGTTATTGATTGACTTGTTCCCCCCCAAAGTCCAAACCCCAGGACTTCAGAAAGTGACCCCATTCAGAAATAGGGTTGTTGCAGTGTAAGTAGTTAGGGTGCGGTCATCTTGGAATAGAATGGGTTCCTCACTGGTATCCTTGTAAACAGGGGAAGTTTACACACACACACACACACACACACACACACACACACACACACACACACACACACACACACACACACACCCACACACGCACACACACAATAGAGAACCCTATGTAAAATAATTCCACACACATACACACACATACACACACAGACAGACACACACACACACAGACACACACACACACACAGACACACACACACAGACACACCACCATGTGAAGACCTCCTATGAGCTAAGGAAGTAGCAGAAGCTGGAGGAGGAGCCTGCCTCAGGCCTTTCCCGAGGACATGTTTTTAAGAAATGCCCAACTGTTTCCTAAAGCAACAGCACCGCTTTGCATTCCCATCAGCACTAGATGAGAGCTCCAGTTGGTCTGTGTTTTCACCAGTAAACCTACCATATAAGTCAAGTGAGAACACCCAAGATGCTACTTCACTAAAATTATTTTTTAATAAAGAAACTATGCCAGAGTAAAAATGATAGCGCTTACTATTGTTCTTGAAAATTTTATTTTCCATTCTAATAGCTTTTCAGTGGCATCGCATTGGGGCTAAATCTGTACTTCCCCGATGATGAATAACATTGAGCATACTTTCATATGCTCGCCATCTTCTATCTTCTGCACTGAAGTGTTTATTCAAACCTTGTATTGGCATCATTCTTAGTGTATCCATTTATCTGTTGGTGAACATTTTTATAAGAATAATTAGGCCATCTGCTCAACTCTGGTATAACTCACTAATTCTTATAAGGAGCCTTGGATAATAGTGAAGAAATGAAGAAACATATAAACTAACATAAAAAAGCTGACACACTAAAAAAATACAATGCGTGAAAAGAGATGCCACATGACCTTCTTCCTGCCCTCCCTTCCCCAGTTGATGTGAGACACTAAGGGTCTATCTTTACATTTGAAAACGTAAAAACATCTCCATTTTACTGAAGATGGCATAATGCGTAACAAGGAGCCTGGGGAAATCTTATGTTAAAAGTCAGAGAACTTTAAAAATTACAGTAGGATGCCCAGACAGCGGCTCAAGCCTCGCTGGTCATCCTTCCAGCTTTTTGACTAGTTTCTCATGTTGGCACCTGTGTGAGTGGGAGCTGTCAGAAATCATTGTCTGAAATATTTCTAACATGCGACAGACTAATCTGCAAATAGCCCAACCTGAGCCCTTAAATTATTCCCACATCTGGTACTGAACTTGCCGATGTACTTGATGCTGTTTATAATGCAGTGTGGGATATACACCTAAGTTATAAAAGTCATGCTAATTAGCCTGTGTATTGCTTGGAATTCTCTTTCAATTTTACTTACTGACAGGAGATTCACATTCTCTAAGAGTGACAAGTTCAGATTGCTGAGATAATTAAAACCTACCTTCGTGTGTCCCCACTTTTGAATGGATGTCCAAGTATGCGCTGCCCGTGCAACAGGCAGCCTTCCACGGGAGACACCGCTTGCATCCTTACGGGTATCTGTCATTCTCGATAATAACAATAGCATCATGGTGACGGTCGGTGCACGTTATTGATGTTAGTGGCAGGAACGTGAGAAGTACCTTAACCAACAACCCCTGAAGGGTCCCTTGCTCAGAACTGGTGGGTACTTTTAGTCTTATTGGGGCACCTTTTCTTTCAGATTGACTGGAGGCTTAGTTCTTGTCTTGGGCAGTATATCTGCTCATCTCAGTGGAGCGCAGACCATAGCGTCCAAGAGGCAACATTGCACAGTTTCTCCCTGGGAAACTCGAGGATGACCGTTTCTGTGCTGCCCACTGTAATCAGCATGAGCATCATCATAGACAGGCTTGCTGGGCGTTTCCTGGGAATGAGGCTCTTTGCAAAATAATCCACGTGTGTGATGCTATTGAACCATCCCAACCATCTCATGAAGTGGATGCACCTAATTTGTGGACCGGATGCTAACTAGCTGGCTTCTGACTTCACCATGAACCAATTTCTCCCCTCCAGCCATGAGAGGTCACTGGGCCTCAGTTTCTTGATCTTGAAAATGGGGACAATAATATGTCAACCATGTAGTGTTGTTATGAGCATTGCATGAGCTACTATATGTAAAGTGCTTAGGAGAACTGTGATGCTCGATAGTCATTGGCTGTACTGGGACTGTGAACACAAAGGTCACCTAAATAATGGAGATTATTGTGGCTACAGTTGAACTTGGCATGGGGAAAGTGTTCTGTGTGTTGTTACACTTGACGGCTTGTGGAAGCCATGACGGTCTTCTGTCCTCCTCTTGGCGGCATTGTCTCCTGTGGTTTAGCCTCTGCAACCCTGGGAATTATAGCAGCTAAAAACGAGAGTCGAGGCTGGTGCTCCAACGTGTGGTGACAAGATTTGCAGTCCATACCCCTGGAACCAAGGAGCATCCCTATTTGCCTTAGTTTAATAACTCACTACAGTACTGAATGCCACTCTGGGTCAGCCAGCAGCCAGATTATTCTTCAGAAACAAATTAAGCCTGAAATTGCGCTATTTTAGCCCCACAAAGATGTCCTCCACTGGGCTACTGCCTGTCCCCGAGGCAGAGAAAAGCCCAGAAGTGATGCATGTCGCCTTTGTTCGGGTTTGATTCTCCTGAACTAGAACATGTCTTAACCGAACTGTGGAAGGGCCAGGGAATGTGGAGGAGAGATGGAGCTGCCGCCCTAGCCTGTCCTGCGCACACTCCACTCCGAATGGCTCCTGAGCGCGTACTGACCGCAGCCTCAGCCTTCGCTCTGAGTGACCCTGCAGCTGTTGGTAAGCAGAGAGGCAGGCGGAGTGACCCCCTGGGTGGACTTCCGATTGGCTGAGACACGTGTGGATCGGACCTAGATGGCAGAGGATGCAGACTGCAAAAAGGAAAGTATTGTCCAAGGGTGTTTTTTAAAAAATATATTTTATTGATTTTTTACAGAGAAGAAGGGAGAGGGACAGAGAGTTAGAAACATCGATGAGAGAGATCAATCAGCTGCCTCCTGCACACTCCCCTCCAGGGTTGTGTCTGCAACCAAGGTACATGCCCTTGACCGGAATCGAACCTGGGACCCTTGAGTCCACCCCCGACGCTCTATCCACTGAGCCAAACCGGTTCGGCAACAAAGGGGTTTTTGTGTTTTGCTTGTACTTGTCCAAGAAGGAAGGGATTTCCCCCATATTACAAAATATAATTAAAAAATTCTGAATGAATGTGATAGCCCAGGATCTCATGATGGCAAGTGTCAAGCCTATGATTGTGTGCATGTGTGTGTTTGTGCACACGTGTATGTGTGTGGGTGTGTAAATGTGTGTGTGCATGTGTGAGCATGCATGTGTGTGTGTGTGTGTGTGTGTGTTGATCTAAGCATTTAAAAAAGATGTTGGGGATTCCTACAGTGGGTCTATTACTATAATTGTTTTCTAAAAAAGATATTGAAGTTCAGAGACATTAAATAACTTGTTCAAAATCTGCAGCTAGGAAATGTCAAGGCTGAATTTGAACCCAGGTCTTCCTGACTTTAGATCACCCTCCATGGCCCCCTCCACACTTGGCACCTTTTGTTGTTGTTGTAACATATCATATGCTAGAATGTTTTATTTCCCATTCCTCATGCTCAATATCTTGTACACTACTTTATTTAACACAGAAGCTCAGTAGATCTGGGTTAAAATTTAAAAATAAAAAATACCTAGTACCCTACTTTATTTAACAGAGGTGCTCAATAGATCTGGGTTAAAATGTGAAAAGAAGAACCATCTAATCTAGCAGTAAGCCTTAAAAGCTGATTGAAGTTTTCTATTATGAGTCTCAGAGAATACCAGGCTGTGAAACGCAGTGAGGGAGGATGCTGGGTACATCGCATCTACTCCCCGGCACAGACAGCCTCCGGCTACATAGAGGGGAGCTGGTCAATTTCAAAGCCACCTCTTGTGAGAGGTTGCCAGTGAGTAGGCTGAGTGCCTCTGTCATGTGACATTGCTCGGTCCCCAGCTGAGCTGATCCAGAGAGCGCATTTGACGTGAGGGTAGCTGTAAGGTGTCCTGGTGTGAGTCTTTGGCCAATGGAGGCCTGATATTTATGCAGAAAGACAATTGGTGGTTTGATAGCAGTTTTGTAGTGGGGGTTGATGTCTGTAAAGAAGGCAGGATGGAAATCAGATGAGAGGTCCTGGTGGTGAGCGGGTGGACTCAGCTGAAGGGGGTGGGCAGAGACCGAGAGCCGTTGAGTCTGGTTAAGGGTGGACGCAAGAGAAATGGTCAACAAACACCTTCTGCCCTGGCCGGTTTGGCTCAGTGGATGGAGCGTAGGCCTGCGGACTGAAGGGTCCCGGTTCGATTCCGGCCAAGGGCACATGCCTGGGTTGCGGGCTCCATCCCCAGTAGGGGGCATGCAGGAGGCAGCCAATCAATGATTCTCTCTCATCATTGATGTTTCTATCTCTCTCTCCCTCTTCCTTCCTCTCTGAAATCAATAAAGAAATATATTTTTAAAAAAGTAAATAAACACCTTCTGCTTAGGGTGGTTGGACAAGATTTCCGCTGAAGCTGTGTTGAATTCCCAGGGATTGTCCACTTCCTACACTGTGTTCCAGTTCCTTCTATAGAATCTGGTGGTCAGACTTTTCCAGGCTAACATGAGGCTGGTCATGTGGCAGGCATTTCTGTCTGCCTTATTTCCATGTGACATTGTTCTTCCCATGGGTGATCCCACTGCCTCTTTTTTAAAACTGATTTTTAAAAAATATTTTTTTAATTGATTTCAGAAAAGAAGGGAGAGGAAGAGAGAGATAGAAACATCAGTGATGAGAGATAATCATTGATTGGCTGTCTCTTGAACGCTCCACACTGGGGATTGAGCCCACAACCTGGGCATGTGTCCTAAACCGGGAATCTAACTGTGACCTGTTGGTTCATAGGTCAATGCTCAACCACTGAGTCATGCTGGCCTGGCAAAACTTGATTTTTTTTAGAGAGAGAGAGGAAGAGAGAAAGAGAGAGAGAGAAACATGGATTTATTGCTCCACTTATATGGTTGTTTCTTGTATGCACTCTGACCAGAGATCAAACCCACAACCTTGGTGTATTGGGACCATGCTCTAACCAACTGAACTACCCAGCCAGGGCACACTGCTTTTTATAAACAAGGCCTGATACTAATTTATTTTTTTATAATTATCCCCCGTCCCCCTCACACACACTATGAAATTGATTGGTTTTGAAATTCAGCAGCTCGCCTTTATGTTTCCTGGCTATAACTGCATTTGGGGGGCAGGGTAGGGATGTGGTTCATATTTATGTCCAGGTTATTTCTGAATGGAAATAAAAACTCCTTTTGGCTCAGTGGATAGAGCGTCGGCCTGCGGACTGAAGGGTCCCAGGTTCGATTCCAGTCAAGGGCATGTACCTTGGTTGCGGGCACATCCCCAGTGGGGAGTGTGCAGGAGGCAGCTGATCGGTGTTTCTCTCTCATCGATGTTTCTAACTCTCTATCCCTCTCCCTTCCTCTCTGTAAAAAATCAATAACATATTTTAAAAAACTCCTTTTACAAAAATAAAAAATACTCTTTTAGTTTATTTCAGCACGTCCACTGACTTTCTTAGTGAGAAAGCAGTAGGTCTTGCTTCTGTATCTGTGGACAGAGAAAATCCTTAGCTCCTTTCTCAGTAGACTTTCCCAATAGTCTCTTCTTCTTTCCTGATCGTGTACAGAGCATTGCTTCCTACTGCTCCAGGGGTCTTCCCCACAGATGAAAAGCACAACTAAAAATACCAGGAGTGAGTCTTTAGTTGTGAACTGAGATTAAACAACACATTGGCTTGGAGCCTAAAAAGGAAAAGGCTTCTGCTATTTTGTTTTCCTTAACCCTGGTGTGCAGAACAAACATTGGATGGAGTTATTTCATTCACATTCTATAGTGGAACTCTATTGTAATGCTGGGATCCGGGCCAAGAAAATGAAGGTTTTCGGGAACACAGACGTTGACTCACATCTGATGGCCGTGTGGAGCTCTGAGAGAGGGACCTTCAGCTGGTGTTACTCGCACCCTATGCTCAGAATTCTTTTTTGTTAAATCCTCACCCAAGTATATCTTTATTGGTGAGAGAGAGAGAGAGAGAGAGAGAGAGAGAGAGAGAAATATACATGTGAGAGAGAAACATTGATCAGTTTGCTCCTGTATATGCCCAGACCAGGGATCTAATCCAAAACCCAAGTATGTGCCCTGACTGGGAATCGAACCTGTAACCTTTTGGTGTTCAGGACCATGCTCCAAACAACTGAGCACCCAGCACCCAGCCAGGGCTGGATTCCCCTATTAAACTTAGATTTTAGTAAGTCTGACAGAAATGTGAGCCATATTTCAACTACTTACCTATTTATGCCAAAAGAATACTCAAAACGTCTTTGAAGATACCCTCACCCTCTATCCCAGGCTGTAGAGAACTGGGAAAGAATTCGGTGGCCCCTGGGAAGTTGGATGGGGCACGTTCAGCATTTATTACAATAGATGCGGATGTTGCTGTTGAAGGGCATGTGTAAGACCATGTCCTGCGGGCACACCTTTTCTTGCCACTGTGAGTTTTCAGTTTGTTCTTAGCAAAAACCTTTTTCAGATTGTGGTTTTCAACATACTGTGAAAGCTGGAAAAGTAAAATGTTGCTTAGAAGTCACTGGTTCAGATTGCTATGACAATGACAACTGTATCTGTGAAGATTTTCATGATTTCAGAAATGTCAACGTGGGAAAATGTTGACAACTATTTGAGGCAGGACGGTCTCCCAACGCTACTGAGACTCTGTGTGTACAATGGATACCTCCTCTCCCCTTTCCGCCTTAGGGATAATTGTGTTGCTCCAATTTCTCCGAGGAGACACCCTAAGTGACTTGGTCTTGCGTTTGAACTGTTCTCTGAACGGAACTGTGGCGCTGGAGTTCTCCTGTGACTTGCTTGTGATACTGGACTGTGAGAGTCACCCAGGCCAGTGCTACAGCTGCTGTTGGTGGGGGTAGCCCGCTGCTTACTGTGACCCGTGAATTTTCCAGGTGATGGACAGCTGGGCTGTCTCCAGGGGCTCGCTCTTCTCAATGTGCTGCAGGCATCCTCAGAGTTGTCCCCTAAAATACACGCGCCAGGGTTTCTTCAGGGTGACGCTCAAGCGGGCCTGCTGAGTGTGGTCCCCGGCCTTTCCTGTGCTGATTGCTGTGTCCGCCTCCCTTCCCTGCGTGTCTGGAGGGGACATGGATCCGGTTCTTAATGTTCTTAAGCAACGGCCTTGATTTAACATCTACACCCAGGGACCTTCAGAGGGAAGAGGAGGTGGGAGAGGGAGGCGGTGGTGCTTCCCAGGCCGCAGGATGAGCCTCAGCTCGCCCCGGGGAGCAGCAGAGGGCCAGGCAGGTCGAGGGCCAGGCAGGTCGAGGGCCGGGCAGGGGGAGGGCCGGCATGGGGAGCGCCCCGCAGCTCTGCTGGGCGTGGGGTGGGACAGGCTCTGCACAGCCCAGGAGTCCACGCGAGGTCACCACTTGCTAGGGAATTTGTACATTTCACAAGGCGGCATTAAACAACAAAAGAGTGTTTCATTCTGAGAGCGGGTGGTTTTATTTAAAACTAAGGAGGCTAATCCGGACCTGGTCCCCACACTCTGGCTTCTCCGGTGAGCTTCAGAAGTTATGTCTCCTTGGGCGCAGAACCGTGGTACCCGCGGCATTGTCCGCCCTGTGCCATACAGCACATCCCCGTGGCTTAGTTGCTGTGTGACTGGAAGCTTGTAGCTCGGAGTCCCCTGCACCGTTTCCACCGCCCTCCCTCTGGCAGCCACCGCTTGGTATATTTTTGAATCTTTAAAGAACTGCTCATGGTGTAAATCCCCTGGGCTCAGCTTAAAACCAGGTTCCTAATGAAGAACGAGGCTATCGAGTTGACTTGCCACATG
>NW_005370042.1:2868825-2881469 GCF_000412655.1 Myotis brandtii
GTGGGGGGGGTGGGGAGAGAGCTGTTACAGATTTAGCAATCAGCATTGCACTGAGTGAGAGACAGTTCGTACGCACAGCTTCCTCGTCAAGTTCCATTAGCACCTCAGTGTATGTGGACGGCGTTAAGTGAAAGGATGGTCTTTGGTATAATTAGGAAGTGAAGTGGGAAAAATATTTCTCTGCAACTCTCACTAGGAGGACCCTGTTAATTCACTGAAGTAAAACTGAATTCTCATGAACGTCTAGGTATTTGGTTGATTTGACCAGTATCATCCAATGGAGTTGTTTGCAAAGATGGACCTATTCTCATGTCAAAGGTGGTAGCCATGAGGCAAGTGTAGCTTATGAGGCTAGCATCGAAGAACTAAAGACTTAATTTAATCACTATAAACAGCCACCTGTGGACAGTATAGACCAGTGATGGTGAACCTATGACACTCGTGTCAGAGGTGACACACGAACTCATTTTTTTGGTTGATTTTTCTTTGTTAAATGGCATTTAAATATATAAAATAAATATCAAAAATATGTCTTTGTTTTACTATGGTTGCAAATATCAAAAAATTTCTATATGTGACACGGCACCAGAGTTAAGTTAGGGTTTTTCAAAATGCTGACACGCCAAGCTCAAAAGGTTCGCCATCACTGACCTAAGATGTACTTGGAATAGCTTTGTTTTTTCCTCTGCTTTGAGCATGCATAGAAGTACTTTTAAACAATAATTATAAAAATTATGTATATGGAATTACAGACAATCTTTAATTTGTTCAAATCTTTGAAGCTGCCAAAAAAGTCACTTTTCAAGTGTGAGAAGAAAGGTGATGCAGCTCGGATAATATTTTACACTCGTATAAGGTCTTAAAATTTATAGCATTTTCAAAATGACCCTATGATTTCTGTTATTATCTTCATTTTGCGTTTGACATGGTAGAGACTTTAAAAGGTAGGTAACTTATACAAAGTCCCCAATTAAATAAGTATATTTTTATTTTTGGTTTTATTAATAATTTTAGTTTTATTGCATTTTGATCAGAGAATGTTGCCTGTATTATTTTAACATTTGGGAATTAATTATGGTTGTCACTGTGGCCTAATCTAATGATGATTTTTTATGATGGTTCTGTGTAAATATAGGTTGTGGTTTTTATTTCAGGGACAGAGTCGATCTATATTTAGTCCTACTTTATTATGTCCTTTAGGTCTTCTATGTTATTGCTTATATTTTTCTTCTTGATCTGTCAAGGACTAAGAGAAGTGAATAAAATTCTACTTTTGTGTTTCTCTTTATAACTTCTATAGTTTTTGCTTTGGGAATATTGATATTGTATCTTTTGATTCCTGGACAGTCTTGATTTTTTAAAATCTTCACTGTGAACATCTTTTGACATTATTGTTTAGCCTTGAACAATGTGGGGTTAGGAGAGCAGACCCCCATGCAGTCGAATATCCACATAAAACTTTTGACTTCCCCGAAACGTAACTACATGTATAGTGACCTTTTGTTTTATTTAATGTTTTATAGCATGAATTAAACCTGACCTGGCCCTGACTGGTGTGGCTCAGTTGGTTGGGGGTTGTTCCCTGCACCGAAAGGTCCCTGGTTTGATTCCTGGTTACAAACAGGGATTGCAGACTCAATCCCCAGTAGGGGGCATGCAGGAGGCAGCCGATTGACGCTTTTCCCTCATCAATGTTTCTCTCTCTCTCTCTCTCTCTCCCTTCCTCTCTCTCTAAAAATCAATAAAAAATCTTAAGACCCACCTGATATTAAATTACAACCTCCCCTTCTTCCCATCCTGGCCTGTTTAAATGTGGTCAGCCTGCTCCCATTGTGAAGCAGTTTGCCTGTGTTTTCGCTGTTTAGTTTCAGACATGCCTGAGTGCACAAGAGCCAAAGGTGACACTCTGAGGGCAGCCATGTGGACATGAGTCAGGAAGGACGGGGCCTTCATCCCTGCACTAAGCCTCCTGTCGGCTTTGAGAATATTTTAGGGTTTTGCTAATCACAGACATCTGCACTCAGCCACTGGCAATTAAACACAAATTGAGGCAATTTGATAGAACCCTGATGTTAAAAACTCATTTACCTTTTCACGTCTTCTTCTTGACTGGAATTTATAATGTGCCCCAGTGCATGTCAGACAGTCATACGGATGCCGTACCTATTTGCGAGGAATTCTTGCCAGTGATTCCATGCTCATGCTGTTTCTTACCTTTCCAAATATTTTAAAAACAAGATCCCAAACACAGAGATTAGTCCCTTAAAAATGTTTCTGGGAGTCAGCAAAAGGGGCTTCTTTTGAATTCCCTGTGCCTCCAGATCCTTGACTCATTTCTTTGGTTCTCTAAGCGACACTTTAGGAATGCAGAAGATTATAATTTTGGGGGGATTTCCCCTTTTATTCCTATTTTTTATATTTAAAGTACAGGTTACATTCTGCATTCTTTTGTATCAGTTTCAGTGTACAGCATAGTGGTTAGACAATCGTACTTTACAGAGTGTCCCAGAGGTTATAATTTAAATGTCAGAATTATTTTTTACTCCACATGTATGCACACTCCACTGTCATAAATCATCATCAGCACATAGTTGCACTTTGAGAACAGAGTTTTAGTATATATATAAAATTTTCTCCTTAGTTTCTCTCTCTCTCTCTCTCTCTCTCTCTCTCCTTATTTCAGAGAGGAAGAGAGAGGGAGAGAGAGATAGAAACATCAATGATGAGAAAGAATCATTGATCTGGTGCCTCCTGCACGCTCCTTACTGGGGATCGAACCGGCAATCTGAGCATGTGCCCTTGACCAGAATCAAACCCTTCAGTCTGCAGGCCGATGCTCTATCCATTGAGCCAAACAAACTGGAGCAGGGGACAGAGTTTTTACTGTTCTGAACTAGTTAGCATCATGATAAGGCCAGGCTGATGAATTTTAATTGTCTCAGAATTTGCAGAGTATAACGATGTCTCTTTTATGACACTCAGTGCCATACAAAATGTTTGAATCAATATCTTATTGATCTTTCCAAGTTTTCCTACTTTAAGTTTTTTTTTAAGGTGCTCATAGATCTTTGTTTTCGTTGACAGACACTTGGATTGCTTCCATATCCTGGCTATTGTGAATAATGCTGCATCACACATGCGAGTGCAGATACCTCTTTGAGTTCCTATTTTCATTTCCTTTGGATACAGACTCATAAGTGGGATTGCTGGATCACATGGTGGCTCCATAGTGGGTACACCAAAGTCCATTCCCAATAACAGTGCACAGAGTTCTCTTCTCTCCAAATCCTTCCCAACACTTGTCTTTTTGTCACTAGCCATCTGGACAGGCACTACATCCAACTTAAAAGCTTCTCACAGCAAAAGAAACAATCAACAAAATCAAAAGGCAAGTTATGAAGTGGGATAAAACATGTGCAAGTCATATAACTGATAAAGGGTTAATACCCAAAATATATCAAGAGCTCATGCAACTCATTAACAAAGCAAACAACCTGATTTTAAAAATGAGCAGAGGAACTGAATGGGCATTTCTCGGAGGAAGACATACAGGTGACCAACAGGCACATGAAAAGATGCTTAACGCCACTCATTACCAGGACAGTGCAAATCAAAACCTCACCCCTGCTAGAATGGCTAGCATTCTGTTTTAAAACTGATGTTCTCAGAGATGACAGAGATATCAATAATGACAATGGCAGTGGTGTTTGAAGGAGTATGGGTCTATTATCATTTATTATACAATCAGTGTTGTTTCCAAATGAAAGTATAACAGACTTAAAAAGGTACAATTAACTGAGGATCTTCACAGCTCCTACAATCAACACATTTTTATTTTTATGTTTTCCCTTCCAGTACATTTAGATATACACATTTTACTTAGTATAGTGGCATTTCCCATTCTCATTATTCAATTATTTAATGTTATAGCACAAAAGCAGCATATTTTCCATGCTGCTAAATAGCCTTTAAAATGATTGTTTTTAATAACCGTATAGGAGGAGTTCGCTGGCTTTCTAACGCCATTGCCTAATTGTTCATCATTTAGATTGTTGCCATTTTTTGTATGAGTGTAAAAGTTTATAGCCTTTTTATGCTTTTTGTGCAGTTTCTTAGGAGAAATTCCCAGCAGTGGGATCACTGAGTCATCAGATCTGAGCCCTTTCCTCCTCCTCATGGGCATTGCCAAATGGCTTTCCGGAAGGACTGTGCCAATTCAATCATCCTCAGTGAAGAATGAGTCTGACCTTAACCACAGTGGCATTAACACCCTATTATCCACCTTTCGCTTTTCTTCTGTAGGTGAATGCGATAGATTTTAGACCATGTTTGTCTTTGAAAAGCTCATGCATATCAATGATTTCTGAACAAAATACAAGCAGATCAAAAAGCAATGTAGCATGGAAGTTTTATCTTTCATAACATTAAGCTGCATTTATATAACAGAGTCTACAAATTCCCTTGATGTGGTATTCTCAAATTGTTTTCTCCAGAAAAAGTTTATCACTGTAACTTAGATTTTATCCCCTGGGTATAGAGCTGGGCATTTCCCCTTTATTATTGTTATTCCTAATTGTTTACCTAATACACACTTTATTTGTTATTTGACAAAGGTAGATAGAATTTGCTAAATTCTTATTGAATATTTACTAAGAGCCATAGTCTACTATTTAATACTTAAGTAATGCTGGCTGCAGAACAAAAGGTTGACCTGCATATATGAGATTCCAGGAAGCTGTATAATTAACTCCTAAATACCACAAGTAAAATTAAATTATTGAGTCTTGGAGGCAAAACATTCAGATTCAAATGTCAGAAATTTTTAGCCTCTTACAATTTCCAAAGGGTGGGAAGTTCTAAGGAAATGATGCATTTCATGCAACAGCAGTTCTCTTCTATCTGGGGATTTAACTTCATTTTCTTAACTTGATACTTTAGAGCAGCGGTTCTCAACCTGTGGGTCGCGACCCCTTTGGCCATCGAATGACCCTTTCACAGGGGTCGCCTAAGACCATCCTGCATATCAGATATTTACATTACGATTCATAACAGTAGCAACATTACAGTTATAAAGTAGCAACGAAAATAATTTTATGGTTGGGTCACATGAGGAACTGTATTTAAAGGGCCAGAAGGTTGAGAACCACTGCTTTAGAGGGAATTGTGAGAGAGAAAGGGGACAGCTCTTATAAGCATCCATATCAACCCAAGTAAAACAGAACCATTGGTGTCATAGCTGGATAATCGCAACACCTCAGTTGTTGTGGTCAGTTATTGCTGTGTAACAAATTACCCCCAAACCAAGTGGCCAAAACCAACCATGAGTTCCTGGGTCAGTAATTTGGAGAGGACACAATGAGACCAGCTTGTCTCTGTTGTGTGATGTCCAGGGTCAGATGGAATGTGGTATCACCCAAAGGTTCATTCATTCACTTGTTTGGTGGTGGGTGCTGGTTCTTGACTGGCTCAGTCCCCCATTGCTAACATCCCAAGAAGGGGAGGCCAAGTGGAGGCATATCCTTGTGAAGACCTCACCATGAAGTCATATGGCACCACCTCCAAGGTATTCTTGGTCAGAGTGGACACAAGCTCCTACCCAGATTCAAGGGGATGGGGAACATAGACGATAGCTCTCAGTGGGAGGAATGCTAAAGGCCCTTTGGAAAAAAACAAGACGGATGAGGGAGATACTGTTACAGCCATTTAGGAAAACACAATCTGTCACACAAGCGATGTGAAAAACAGATGTGACATATGCTATTTTTTTCTGAGCCTTATAAAAACTCAGTTTGGAGGTGGTGTTGTATACAGGAATAGCAGAGCAATTCCTACCGGGCCGATCCTCCTGCAGGTAATAGTTATAAAAACAAACACTTGGAGACGGGAATGACGCTGGTTGACCCTGTGAGTGCAGACTCCTATAGGCATCACGCAGGATGGCCGAAACTCTGACAGGCTTCCCGGCCTGAAAAGCCAGAGGATGGGGTTTGGATTGATCACCACAGAGAGAAAGTAAAGGGGATTTCAGCCCCAGAGAGAGGAGAGCCAGGGAGCCGATGACTAGCATTCTGCATCCAAATTCTCTTCAAGTCTCTGGATAACCTCTGACCTATGTGCATATGGTGGATGCCAAGCAACCCAGCTAAGGGTAAAATAGCTTAACACCCATTTCAGCCTCCGCCTATAGAATGGAATGCAGAATTGGGGGCTTTAGTCCAGTAAAGCTATGGTCTAAAACAGACCAACCAACCAACCAACCAACCAACCAACCAACCAACCAACCAAACAACCATTATTCTTTTGGTGAAAATAAAAAAATCTAGAGACTCCATAGATCTGGGTTTCATTCCTTTTGAACCATAGATTAAAAAGTTAAATAAAATGAAACAGGTGGGAAGTCTGTAAGAACAATGCTTGAATTATAACAGAAAGCCCTCTAGGACTGGTGAGTAAACGCTTGGGGACGGTCATATGCTTTCACTTGGTTTCCAGATCTGAGCCTGTTCATAGACCCAGAGCTCTTCGATGGAGGGGAAGGGAAGCATCGCCATAGGTATAAACTGCCAATCTCTTCATGACTCAATCAATTGGCTGGAGCGACTGTGCGCTCAGGGAAAACACTCAGACCTTTGGGAATTGCTGACACTGCTCTGGATTGTTGCTAATTTCCGGTGACCCAAAACACCAGCGTGGCTGTGGTCAGATGATAGGTAAAAGGAATCAACCCAAGATGGGACTCACAGCATAGCCAGCTAGTTCATGGCCCCCTGTCATTTCACTAGTTTCTGAATGGATCATTGAGTTATAAATGCTTGGCACCTGGGAGAATCCCCGCTTGGCTTTTGACACTTGTCCAACCCAGGCGAAGGACCACTGTGGTTATCTCTTACACTTTCATGTTCCTGTGCTGTTTATGAAGCTTCTTCCCTCCTCCGGATAGTAGCTCATTTTTTAATGTCACAACATTTTCCTGTGATATGTATGGTAGGAATTGTCATTTCTGTTTCATGCATGAAGAACCTTGTCTTGACTTTTAGCAGATTTTTTTTTAAAGGAGAAGTAAACTCTGGTTTGTTGTCATGAATGCTGTTTCTCCTGAAGACATGGGTCCTTTTGTTCAGATTCTCTCTTCAATCAGCGTTTTCCTTCTAAGGCAGCATTTTAACCACAATGGATTTGTGTTTTGTTCCCTGACAGGTTTATTCTCCACTCCCTTCCCCATTTCCACCCGTGGAAATAATAGAAAAATTGAGCGACATAAAGCCTTAGCATATTTCAACTTACTTCACAATGTAATAATGTAAATTGAAGAAAACTCTGAGGACTGTATTAAAATTGCTCCATATCCCTTTATAAAGCCTAAAATTTTCTAGGAAGTGAAATAAAATCCCTATATCACAATAAGTAAAATATTTGATGTAAATCTAGAATGTCAATAAAATTGTAAGTTTGGGCATCAAATCCCATTTTTATTTTTAAGTCCTCACCCTGAGGATATGTTTTTATTGATTTTAGAGAGAGAGGGAGGGAGGGAAGGAGGGAGAAAGAGAACCATCGATGTGAGAGAGAAACATCGATCAGTTGTATCCCATAGGCCAGTGATGGCGAACCTTTTGAGCTCGGTATATCAGCATTTTGAAAAACCCTAACTTAACTCTGGTGCCGTGTCACATATAGAAATTTTTTTGATATTTGCAACCATAGTAAAACAAAGATTTATATTTTTGATATTTATTTTATATATTTAAATGCCATTTAACAAAGAAAAATCAACCAAAAAAATGAGTTCGCGTGTCACCTCTGACACGCGTGTCATAGGTTCGCCATCACTGCTATAGGCTCTCCGACAGGGGATTGAACCTGAAACCTAGGTATGTGCCCTGACCTGGAATCAAACCTGCAATCTTTTGGTGCATGGGACTGTGCTCCAACCAACTGAGCCACCCAGCCAAGGCTCAAATATGTTTTGACACACACAATTGGGTAGAGACATTAAAGATTGTAGTGCAGTCCATGTCTTGTAAAGTAGGAATTCTTGCTCTCTGGTGAACTGATGATGCAATGATCTTTCAAATTTCTTACTTCGGGAGGCATAAACTGAGCTCGATTTAATTGTGTGTCTCATTTTTTTTGGATACAGATCCTATAACTTCATGCATAAGTCATATATCTTTATAGGGCTCTGCTTGATGGACTTTGAAATTACAGACCACGATATTTTCATGAGAGGGGAAGCCTCCCTTACTCTGCACTGCGCTCTAGTGGTTGCTTCTTAACATTGAGGGAGCATGGGGGAGTGAGTGTCACCATGGTGCCTTACAAGGTATAGCTTCCCAGAAGTTAGGGAATATTCTGGGAGGACGCACAGCTACACTGTGGATCCCGCGGAGCTGTCCCGCTGAACTGTACATGCCAGATGAGCACATGTAGGCACTTTAATTGAACCGCTGTTGGCTTTCTCCAGGTTTATGAGAAAAGGGCCTTACACCTCTCAGAAGGAAAAGCTATGCTGCCCGTGTTAGAGTGCTGGGACTGAGTTTTACTCTCACGTGGGAATCTCTCTTAACCGAGATGAAGGTGGGTTTGTTTGTCGCCCAAGAGAGGGTCTTCTGGAGCCATTGTCTTCTGGAGACCCCCTTCGTTGGCCCTGCTGAGTACTGACCTGATTTGCAGTGAGTGGCGCCGGCATGAAATCCACCCCCCCCCCCCCTGCCCCCCCCCCATGTCACCGCTCTGCAGGGGAGCAGGGACATGGGAGGGCATTTCTTCACAGCCACACCTTTTGGGAATGAAGCTGAAACTTTATGCTAGAAACAATTCTCTCCTGGAGAAGCTGCGCCTTGTCGTACTGCAGGAATGGGCCAGTCAGGAGCTCACAGTCACCCATGGCTTGTCCCATGTCAGTGGGTCCCCTCCACTGTGTGGTAAACCTGGCCTGCAGATGCTTCTGCGCGTCTATCTAACGCACTGCGGCTTGTCCAGGACACAGTCTGAGATCTTCCCCTGGACCTTATGTGCATTTAAAGTATATTTAAGTAATACATGGCAACAGCATTTACACACTTGAACTGAACTGCTGTTGACTTTCTGTCAGCAATTTCAGGAGATTAATCAGTTTGTGGAGGTGGAGTCTACTCTAATGAAGGAATTTTTAATTCATCAAAATTTATTGATCCTCATCTATGTGTCACATCCCTTCCATGAGGTGACAGGTATGAATGTGCTCTCTTTTTGAGGATCTTGTAAATAAGTGTCAAAGAATAATTCAAGGAAGATTATCTGATATAATAAAAGCCTAATATGCTAAGTGTCCAGTTGTCTGGTTGCCCATTCAACCAATCAAAGTGTAATATGCTAATGATATGCTAAGGCCGCTCAACTGCTATCTATGATGGGCATTGACCACCAGAGGGCAGGCAGTCGACTGGTCAACCAGTCGCTATGACGTGCATTGGCCACCAGGGAGCAAATGCTCTGACCAGTAGGTTAGCTTGCTGCTGGGGTCCAGCTGATCAGGACTGAGTAAGACGGGCTGGACACACCCTGGAGCCCTCCCAACGGTCCCTCCCCGGCTGGCCAACCTTCTGCATCCCTCCCCAGCCCTGATCATGCACTGGTGGGGTCCCTCGGCTTGTCCTTGGCCCTCTCACAATCCAGGCTAAGGGACATCCCATCCTCCCTCCCCCGCCCCCGCCCCGAGTGCATAAATTTTGTTGTGCACTGGGCCTCTAGTTAGTGCAATAATAATCAAAGGGCATCTGGCAAGAGACTGAGTAATTATTTCCAGCTGGGAGTCAAAATGGCTTGTTTATAGTGTTGACTTTCCAAAGTCCTCAGGACAATGATAGGATCCCCATTTTATAGGAAGGAAAGTGGGTTTAGAAAAGTTAAGGATATAGCTAGTGTCATAAAGTAGAGATGTAAAACTAATCCATGAAATTGTTACCATTCTATCCCTTTTACATATGAAAAAATGGAGGCTGAGAATGTGTGACTTGTTTAGTATTAAACAGAGAACAAACAGTGGATCTAGGATTTGTATGTAGGTCTTTTTTAACCTTTTTATTATTGTTTTTGCTCCTTTTCAAAAATTGTGGTTTGACACTTCACATGAACTTTACCCTCTCCTTCTCTGTCTGGCTTATTTCATTTAGCACAATGCCTTCCAGGTTCATCCATGTTGTCATACCTGGCAGGATTTCCTTCCTGTTTAAGGTTGAATAATGTATGTGTAATATATATATATATCATATCTCCTTTCTCCATCAATGGACATTCAGGTTGTTTCCACATCTTGGTTATTGTGAATAAGGCTGCAATGAACATGGGGGTGCAGATAGCACTTCAGATCCTAATTTCAATTCTTTCAGATAAATATCCAGATGTGGGATTGCTGGATCATATGGTGGTTCTATTTTTAATTTATTGAGGAACCATCATACTTTTATAATAGTGACAACAGTGTATTGTGGATAATTTTAAACACAGACTGTAGAGAAAAAACTACAAGACATCTGCATGTACCCATTATTGGACTACAACACCACCAGCTCACCACCACACTTGAATTCATTTACACTCTCTTACTGTCTACCCCCAGGAGTGTTTGGAAGCAAGCTCCAGACATGATATAATTTCATCCATAAACATTTGAGTGCTCTAAAAGGAAAGAACTCTTGTTGAAGGACATAGTCACAGTGCTGTGTTCATACATGAAAAATATCTTAGTAATGCCTTAGCATAGTCACATATCCAGTTTGCATTTTCTCACACATGTTTTACTTGTTTGTGGGTAGATCTTATGTTGCTGGTCTGTTTGAATTTGGATCCCAACAGGGTGTACACATTGCATTCTACTAGTAGGTCTCTTAATGGATTTTTAATTTCATTTTCTTTTTTACATGAGATTGACTTGTTGAAGAAACTGAGTACTTTGTCTTGTGAACTTCCCTACTTTCTGGATATTGCTGATTGCATTGTCATTAAAACAACAACAACAACAACAACAAACCCATGTTCCTCCATTCCCTGTGTGTTCCCTGTACTGGCGGTTAGATTAAGAGGTTTGGTCATATTTAGGTTATATGTTTGGCAGGACAACTTTGTGAGTGGTGTCCTAAGCTTCCATCAAGAAAGGTATGACACCCAGTTGTCTATGGTGATCTCAGCTGCCACTGAGGACCGCTGCCCAGATCCAGAATTTGCTTAGAGTGTGCGGAATGGTAATATTCTAATTATTTCATGGCATCTTTCTGTGCTATCTGGAATACTTCCTTAGAGACAATTGTTTTTCTCATCAACTTTTTGAATACCCCAGGTTACAGTTTTTACTGGAAAAACAACTTATCTGTATGACTCTCTTTGTTTACCAGCATTTAGAATAATGAGTTGGTTTCCTAGCATCCTCCAAGGCAATCAACTTTTTTACTGGTCCATGTAAATTCCTGGATTTTTAACATCTTTAATTCATTCCAATCCACTGATGTGGTTATTCTCATTGGTGCTCCAAATGACTCATCTTTGTACAGTGAGAGCCACTTCAAGATGGCTCATGGGTCCTTCTGACACCACTCCAATAGTTTTGGGTAATTTCCTTGACAATGGCAAAGTGTTCAGATTCATTTTGTAAATTTCCTGCCCCCGACATTTATGTCTGTCTCCTCTCTCTCTCTGTTCTTTCTCATCACATGTAAGCGATGATTTTATTTAATGAAGCTTAATCTCCACTGTGTATATGTATACACACACTCACTCACACACTATACACACCTCCCTTTCTTAGATAAGTAGTAATATGGTACACATGTACAACTGCTTTTACAACTTGTTATTTTCATTTAGCAATGTATCCTGGAGGTCACAGGAGAAAGCATTCATGTTTAACAGATGTATAGTGTTCCATGGCAAAGTATCTCAGAATCAGTTTAGTTCATCCTATCTTGATAGACATTTAGGTTGTTTTGACTTTTTGCCATTTTAAATCATGCAATAAATAGCTATGTGCATATGTCTTTTATATTTTACCATTTATCTTAAGATAGATTCTGAGAAGAGGAGCAAGCATAAATACATATGTACTTTTGCTAAATAGTGCCAATTGCCCTGCATGGCCTTGTAACATTTGCATTCTTTTTAGTGACACATATGTGTCTGTTCCCCTTTAGCCTTCCCAAATAAATGTGTGGTCAAACTATTGCATTTTTTGGTCAATTTGATGAATAGGATATAGTGTATCTATGTGATATGAATTTTCATTTTTCTTATGATGAACTATTCTCTTAATGATGAGCCTCATATGTTTAAGTCATGTATATATCTATAATAATCTATAATAATAAAAGAGTAATATGCTAATTAGACTGGATGTCCTTCCAGGTGACCTTTCAGATGAAGCCGGGGCTGCGAGGGAAGCCCGGGTCCCAGGTGCCAGAGGGAAACCGGTGCCAGCAGCCGGGGGAAGAAAGGCCTACTCTTGCACGAATTTCGTGCATCGGGCCTCTAGTGTATATATATATATATAACGACCATTTGTATTGCTTTTTATAGAAGCTGTCTGTTCACATACATAGCCTGTTTTTTGAATGGCATTGTTGATTTTTAATTTAGCTTATCTATCTATATCTATATCTATATCTATATCTATA
>NW_005370042.1:2882778-2893929 GCF_000412655.1 Myotis brandtii
GCACAAATTTTTGTGCACCGGGCCTCTAGTATATATATAAAAGGCTAATATGCTAAGTGTCCAACTGCCTGACCGGTTGCTATGACACACACTGACCACCAGGGGGCAGATGCTCAATGCAGGAGCTGCCGAGCTGCAGTGACTTGGCAGCGGTGGTTCTCAGGTGACATACCCCTAAACCAAAGAGGAGGAAGCCCGATTCCTCAGGGGGCTGTGCAATTCCACCTTTGGCTCTGGGTTATGTTGTTGCTGGGGCACTGTTGGCCCCGAATCTGGTTTACTGCACACTTGCATTTGCGTTGCACATCCTGTATGATAGCAACTTTGCAGAATGCCCTCTTGCACTCTGGGACCCCTCGGGGGATATCAGAGAGCTGGTTTTGGCCCCATCCCCGCAGGCCAGGCCGAGAGACCCCACCTGCCAGAGGGACCCGCCCATTCCACAGATGCCAGGGAGGGACTGAGGGAGGTGGGCTCCAGGGCGTGTCCAGCCCTTCTTACCCAGTCCCGCCCCACTGGCCACCTTCTAATTAGTTTCCTTTCAATGTGCACGAATCCGTGCACCAGATCACTAGTCTATAATAATAAAAGTGTAATATGCGAATCAACCAAATGACCAAATAGCAGAATGACTGTCTAGATGACCTTCTGGATGACCACGCTATAACACACGCTGGAGCCAGGACAGCCAAGGTTGGCATGAGGTGGTTGGTCGGGGGGCCCTACCATTGCCCCACAATCACCCTGCAGAGATAGGCATAGGCCACCCTCTGCAGGGCGATCAATCGGGAGGGGGGGGGGCTCTGCGATCAATTGCCCCAAAGAGGGAGGCCCAGACCACCGGCTGGTGGGGCAATTGATTGGGGAGGGGGGCTCCATGATCGCCCCAAAGAGGGAGGCCAAGGCCAGCCTCTACACAGGTGGGTGGGGCCTCCCTCTGCTGGGCAATCTATCACGGAAGCCTGCGATCCATTGTCCCAAAGAGGGAGGCCCAGGCCACCCAGCTGGCAGCGCTGCAGAGGGTGGGCAGGGCCAGCAGCCTGGGGGAAGGAAAGCCCCAATAGGCCCTTCTCGCTGGCCAGGCCTAGGGACCCTACCCAGGTGTCCCGGATTGCGAGAGGGCACAGGCCAGGCTGAGGACACCCTCTCCCCCCTGCAAGAATTTCGTGCACCAGGCCTCTAAGTAAAGTTATATTGCCATGAGTTTTTAACCAGTATGTAGTCAAATTTATTAATTATTTTCCTTATTGCTTCCAGATTTTGAGTGGGAGGAGAGTTTTCCTTACTTCTATGTTATAGAGAAATTCACGAGTATTTGTACTTGTGTAATTTTATTTTATTTTACATTTAAACTTTAATTCCTTTGCAATCATCACTGGCTTTTGGTGTCAGAAATCAGTTCAAGTTCTGTTATTTTCCATGTTCCTATCCAGTTATCCTGGGACCACTTATTGGCATGCCCATATTCCCCACTTGATTTGTGACTCCACTTTTATTGAACACTATAAGCAATTGTGTTATGTCTGGGTTCTCTATTCTTTTTTAAGGACCCGCCTGTCTAGGTACACACCAACACCACACTGTTTTCCTGATGGAGGCTGTGGGGTATGTGTATGAATCCGGTTGGGGTGGCAACCCCTGTTCCCACTGTGGCTTTTCTTTTTCAAGTGAATCTAGGTCTCCAAACATCGAATTCAATCTCTTTTCATGAAATTCTGCTAGATTCATTAGCTTCCAGGATGTCACAAAAGCTGAAGGTTAGACTCTTCAAAAAGAAAACAGGAAAGTAAAATTGTGAAAGAGTTTGATGGCAAAATGGGGTCAAAATAATTTTGTTTTCAGTTTTTGTTTTAATTAAAAAGATAAGAAGAACTAAGCCTTTCTATTCTTCTATAGATCCCATTAGAGAAGTAATACATTATACTGATTTAGCAATCAAAATTTCCATCACTTAATTAGCTCTGATAGAATACGGAGAGACACTGTGTTAGAAAACACTTGAAGAATTAGGATTTATTAGTGACACCCCCCTTCTAACACCGGGTGGTGAAGCCCTCGATATTTCGGAACAAGCTCTAAGGCCTGGTGACATGGTTGCTATGTTGGGAAGTATTGGGGAGAGAGAGAGAGAGAGAGAGAGAGAGAGAGATTGATTACTCTACCACTCTTCAGTAGAATACAGTGGGTTTCATTGTTCATGTTGTCAGTTTTAAAACTCCAATGATATATTTTAACATGGTAATCTGAGGGTAGAAAACAATAATTAGAATGTGTGGAGATCCTAAAGCCTGACAATTTTGGCTGCAAAGAATTTTGCTAAGGAATCATTTATACAAAACATTGGGTTCTCAGTGTGAGATTTACTGTCCTAGGTGATTCTGTTTCCGGAAGCTTGATTGTCTTTCAGCACATCTGTCTGCTGTAATTATTTTTGTAATGAGTGGGAGGAAGCATCCTTTCAGGTTGAAAAAATACTGTGGCTAAAACAGTTGAGGGAAAAAACCCACATCTCCTATTACTTTGGAATTGAATATTGAAGCCCGGAAGTGGTATATAATTTTGGCATTTCACCAAAGGCTTTATAATACTGAAACTGATTATTAAGTGCCCTTATCACATGGCAAGCACTGCAGAAGTCACCGTGGGTATGTGTCAAGGTGAGCGAGGGAGGCAGAGACAGGTGACAAAGGAGTATATAGTCTGAGGCTGCTATGGCCATGGCGTGGTGACTCAGGGAGGACCGCACAGGAGAGAGAAGGCTTGACTTGAATCTTCTGAAGCATTTACTGGGGAATTTCTTGCATTTAAGAGACATTGCTCACTACACTCATCCTGTGTGGTCTAGTGTGACTTTTATGTTTTAAATTGTGAGATGACTTCTTTTTTCCCCCAAAGTGATGGTCATCGCTCCAAAAACAGTAATTATTGTAACACCAGCAGGTGAAGTTGTTCTTCTGAAGGAACTCAGCTCTGCCCAGCCTGTCCCTTCCCTGTTTCCTATCTCAGTGGACAGAGTCCCCACTTACGATGTGTCTGAACAAGGTGTCTGTTACAGTAATAAGTTTAGTGAGTATAAGATAGTATAATCAAATTTCATTTCTTTATTAGAGTGAATTTTAAACTTTACTTAGAAGTGAAACTTAACTTGTGTGTGTGTGTGTGTGAGAGCCTGATAAGTAACTTGTAACGCCCTGCATGTTAACTCCTGACAAATAACTTGTAACTCCTGACCAACAACTCCCAGCATGTTAACTCCTGATAAGTACCTTGTAACCCCCTGCGTGTGCATCCTGATAAGCCCAGAAGGCCACCGGAGCACACTGACATGAGACACTGAAGAAGCCTGTTATAGTAATAAGTTTAGTTAGCATAAAGTAGACTCCATTTTGTGTTAGCATAAAGTAAACTCCATTTTGTATTAGCATAAGTTAGCATAAGTAGACCCCATTTTATTCTTAGACCAAAACTTGTAAACAACTCCAAAAATAAGATGTATGTATGATTGATAAGCTTTGAACATGGTCACAACTTTCCCGCCTGAGTGTATACCTAGATAACAGGGCAGCACCCGTGTATGGCACCTGATAGGAGACACTGAAGACGCCCTGCTTCAAGGATTTAAGGAGAGCAAATCTGCTGCGGTTCAGACGCTTGTCTGCCCTCCACAGATAGGACGCTCTCCTCCCCCCTGGAAACTGCCAAACTGCGAAACTGCCATTCTTGCTCTGCCTGAGCCCAAACTGCTAGAGGCCTCTCTTCGAGTCAAGAGACCGAGTTCCCTGCCGGCATATTTTGACGACCTCCGTGTGTCTCCTCTGTCAGCGAGTGTCTCCGGGTGGCCTGCCAAGGACTGAAACCCGTCAGCTCTCTGGTAAATAAACCTGTGTGATTTCTTGCATTGTTTATCTCCTGTGTCTCTCTCTCCTTAGTTTTTGGTTAAGCTCGGCCATATTAATTAATAGTAAGTACCCTTTGACGTTCGTATTGGTATATCCAAATGAAACGCTCTGGGTCACCTGTGCATACGTTCCTATGGATAACTGGAACAGTGTCTCACACTGCTCCCCCAGCTCCGACATGCAAAGGCCTTGAAGCCTTGCTAATCTGTCTGAAATATTTGTCCGGTGCATCCTCTGCTTTTTAATGCCGGTGGCCACTGCCCTGGTTTAGACTCTTGTCTCTCCTCTGTGTTATTATAATCTGTTGAGCTGGTCACCCTAGTTTTGCTGCTTTTGCTGCAGAAAAATGAGTCTAAATTGCAGTTGGGATCAAATCCTTCCTCAGCTCAAAGCCTTCTGCACAATGTCCAATACTGTCCTTCACAACCTGGCCCATGTCCAGCCACTTTACTGTCCCTCTTGCTGGCCACCACCCACTGCTTCCCTCTCACCCAGATGACGTTTCTGTTCAATAAACATGCCCTCTGTTGATAGGGCACTGTGACTTTTAAATGTTCTCTTTTATGCCTGAAATGCCACTTTGTCATAATTCTGCCCCTTAAATGTCTCTTCTTATTTGAGGTCAAGCTAAAGATTTTCCTGTTTATTCTTCACTCCCCTTCCTGCTTGCGTTCCACCTCTACACATAAGTCTTCATGTCTCCACAGGACTTTGCACACACAAATGCAACACTTATTACACTGAATTATAATTTGTGTGTTGTAGATAGATCTAGCTCCTTGTGAAGCCAGTCTTTGAAGAGAAAGACTATGGCACACACACACACGCACACACACACACACACACACACTCACACCCACATTTAAAGGTACAGGGATGTTATTTTTTTCCTACACTTTGCACTTAACCCAGTGCTTACTATGTAGTAAGGCCTCAATGAAAAAATTTTAAGATGAATACTAATCCAGTTGGCTCCAGGGGAATATGCTGAGCAAAATGGCCATGTCGCTCATGGTCCCAACGGGAAACTGAGGCATATTAGATTAAATTCTATGAGAATTTAATGAAAGGACTATTTACAATGAATGGATAAGCAAATTAATGAGGGATGTTCAGGTACTAACCAGACAAGAAGCTGACCTCTAGGCCTGAAGGGTCAGGGGGAGGAAGCAGGGTTGTTAACGGAGCCCAGGGAGGGCTGGAGCTGCGGGCCAGGGGCCTCCTGCAGTGGCTGCAGAGGAATGTGACCTCCATCAGACCTATGGCCCCAGAGCAGGGGGCACCTCCCAGTGCCTGGGTCAGGGGAGCTCAGTGACCCAGTCTCTGCGGGTCAGTCCTTCAAGCCACAAACCAGAGCCAGGAAGGATGCTGGGGAGTGAACGGGCCAGCTCTCCCAGACACGGGTGGGCAGGCGGTCCTTGGGGTGCTGCGGAAAGAAGCATTTTCAGAAGCTCCCACAGAGGGTGAGCTGTGGGAACAGGCTTTACTTGTATGAAGTTACATTTCTCAGGTGCCAAAGTCCCCTGCCCCTTAAGCCAGTTCTGGGAGAGGGGCAGCTGGGAGTCCAGAGGAGCCAGAATCAAGGCCAGTGCCCAGAGCTTCCCTCCGTCTGCCACTGGGTGTGGCTCAGAGTTCAGGCCGGGAAAGCCAGCCAGTCCATGCCTGGAGCCAACAGGCCCTGTGGCAGGCGTGGAGCCGGGCCCTGGAGCAGAGAGAGAGAGTAGCTCCTGAAGCTTATATATTTAGATTTCTCCATTGCAGTGGCCACGCCCATCCTGGCTGATTACCTGTTTCCAGCGTGATTGATGGGCAAGCATTTTCCCTGTCACTCAGACCTATTTGGGCGTGAATCTAAGCTGCCTCTGTCCAGTCCCTCCCTCCAGCAATCAGCGGGCACAGACTTGGAGGATGTTAAATGCAGCCTTTCCCCAAAGCTGCATCATGGCATGTCTATATTATGTGGTCTCCCCGCTTCACTTCTTTTCTGTACAATAATAACCAGAGTATTATAACGGTATCAGAAGGACCAAGAGCAGAATGGATAGTGCAATCAGAGAATATTGAGCGATGGGTGCCAATCAGTCTTCTGAGCCGGGTGCTGATGACAAGGTTGTCAGCAACTACGTTGCCTGGGACCAGCTTCCATAGCTGAAATCTCTGACCGTTTCCCTTTCCATGTCTCCGTAGCAACAAGAACCAAAGTGGCAATAGCAACAATACAGTGGACTGCTTACCTGCCAGTTGCTGTGTTAAACACTTTGAAAGGTTAACATGGGTGGGTAATAGCCATGTCAGACAATGATTTAAGAAAAAAGAATTTATTTACGGAAAGGGCATGGGGGGTGGGATATCCAAAAGGCAGGGCTGCCCAGCCCCGAGCCAGGGGACATGGGGTCGATGGTGGCAGCACCCAGGAGCTGGAGGTTCATCTTTATAGACCAGTGATGGCGAACCTATGACACACGTGTCAGAGGTGACACGCGAACTCATTTTTTTGGTTGATTTTTCTTTGTTAAATGGCATTTAAATATATAAAATAAATATCAAAAATATATAAGTCTTTGTTTTACTATGGTTGCAAATATCAAAAAATTTCTATATGTGACACGGCACCAGAATTAAGTTAGGGTTTTTCAAAATGCTGACACGCCGAGCTCAAAAGGTTCACCATCACTGCCCTAGGCTGGCCTTACCCAAGGGAAAAGTAGGTTTTCTCCTATTTCATGACAAGAGGTTGTTTTATAACTTGGAACAAGTAGGCTCCTACCCTCCCACAGTAACTTGGAAATAAGTGTGATATCTTTCTTGTAAAACTGGCAAGAGACTTTTAACGGGATTTACATCTCAAAAGGGTAGAGAAAAAATTTACTTTTGCATGTCTCCTAGAGTAAATGTTCTCAGTAAAGGATGTTCAGGGACCTAGAAGAAGGAAGTCTGTCTGATGTTTAGGCCATCTCAGGAGACCATCAAGGCCTTCATGGTTAGACTCATCCTAAGAGCATAAAGAAAATCCAGGCTCCCCTACACTCCCAACATGCCCTATAATATTTCAGGACATAGAGTGTATCTTGGGGCTTACCTCCCACTGAACCATCTGATACACCCACTTTGCCCTCCTCACATCACTCAAGCTGACCAACCTCTCATTTTGTTCCTCAGTGAGGTTGTGTTGCCTCATGCATCTCTGCTTTCTCCAAGGGACGCCTGATAGCGTAATATCAGCTTACACCCTAACTGATGGTTCATGGTAGATTAATGCTGATCTCCTGTAAGGATATCTGCTTAGGAGCTATGAACATTTAAGGATATAATATCCTACTTACTAGATAGACCCTCTAGAAATCAATGAAATTGGTACTTGTGAAATGTGGACAAGGCCGAGAATTTGAGTTGAAGGTAAGGCCAAGGTAAGCATCCCCTCCCCCTGCAATTCCAACACACTACTCTCATTCCTGCATTCTTAGATAACAGAGCATAGTGTTCCTTCAAAACCCCCTAAAGTGACTACAAATTGGTGCATCACCCCAGCCCTGCATGGGGGCAGTGGGAATGGAGAAGGCATGATGAAACTCTTGGAAGGTTTTCAGGCTTTTTTTCTTATGTATATTTTCTCTTATTGTCATCACCACACCTACTAGTTTCTCACACAAACTCATTTTTTTTAAAAAAAAGCATTCTTTTGAATAAGTACCAAAGAAGATATCAGAATATCTCCATATAGACTTAGGGTATAAAATGTCATCAATCAAATCATAATCACCCTGGTTCATAACACACGGTGAACTTACATTTCATCTCATTTGGCAATCCTCTGCCAAACTGTTTGCGATAACAAAATGAAGGACCCCCTTCCTCTCCCAATGTGGGATTCAGGACATATCACTGAAGAAACTGACAGGAAGGACACCTTTGGAAATTTCAATTTTGGGACCCTATTTCTATGTTCTTCCATTTTTGTGTGCTTTTCAGAAAGATCATGAGTCCCTATTCCAGTTTTGATAGTTATTTGTGAATATATGAATAAAATTCACGTTTGAGAGAAGTACAAATGTCAGTACATTCTAGAAAGTCTAAAGAGTCCCCAAAGAGATATCATGGAAAACGGCTTCTTATCAGGACTAAATGGGCCTCCAGCAGCGAAGGTCAGGACCATCTGTCTCTTCCTTACACATATTGTGTCCACACATTCTCAATCCAGGGCTAAGGTTGGAGTTACCGGCCATCTTATCCCCACTGGTAGGGCTTCAGAGTGATGAGCCCTAATGCTCACTAGAGCTTACAGCTTTCCCTGCACTGGGAAGAGAAGGCAGAAGGTATGAGTCCCATGGCTGTCACAGGCAGTGTGACCATCCTAGAGGTCTAACTCTGCAGGCCCTCTACCCTATAAGCCAGTGATGGTGAACCTATGACACGTGTGTCAGAGGTGACATGCGAACTCATTTTTTTTGGTTGATTTTTCTTTGTTAAATGGCATTTAAATATATAAAATAAATATCAAAAATATAAGTCTTTGTTTTACTATGGTTGCAAATATCAAAAAATTTTTATATGTGACACGGCACCAGAGTTAAGTTAGGGTTTTTCAAAACGCTAACATGCCGAGCTCAAAAGGTTCGCCATCACTGTTATAGACAGTCACCGGCGGGAAGCTCTTGTCCTCAGTGGGTCGGGGGCTGAGCTGGGCTTGGGATGTGGATGGAATGCAGGTGTGGGGTCGGGCGTCTTCAGGAATTTCCACTCCTCTGTGTGGTCTGACTCCTGGCGTCCAGCGAGTTTTTCCTGGTCTTTGTTCTCCTGTGGCTGGAAGCTTACAAGTGGCCCGTGAGGCTTGTATTGCCCTACCGTCCGAACACTCTTCACATATTTTGTCGTTCATTCCTATGGTCCCATTTTACAAAAGTCACGGAGGCCCATCATTCGCCCGAGGTGGGGCTAGTTAGCAGTGGAGTTGAAGTTTGAAACAGGTTAATCTGACTCCAAAGCCTGTGTTGTTGTTGTTTTTTCCCAAGTTTATTTTTTAATTGATGATATTATTACAGGTGTCCCCTATTTTCCTCCCACGTCCCCCCTCCACCCAGCTCCAGCCCCGCCCCAGGCCTTCCCCACACTGTTGTCTGTGACCAGGGCCTATGCATATATGCATGTATGTTCTTTGGTTAATCTCTTCTAGTCCCCACAACCCCCTTCCCTCAGAGATCTGCCAGTCTGTTCCATACATCCATGCCTCTGGACCCATTTTGTTTGTCATTTTATTTTGTCATTAGATTCCACATATGAGTGAGATCATGTGATATTTGTCTCTCTCTGACTGGCTTATTCCACTCAGCCTCTTACTCCCTGCACTACTCTGGTGTGAGCAGATGCAGGCCTCTTACTCCCTGCTTTACATTGGTGTGAGCAGACACAAGGCCTCTTACTCCCTGCAGTACATTGGTGTGTGCACACACAAGGCCTTTTACTCCCTTTGCTACATTGGTGTATGGGGCGTGGTTACAGTGTTTGGACAGGTTCAAGCCTTGGACTGAGGAGAGGGCACAGTCCTCTCATTGCCACGTGCAAGTCCCAGTTTGGAGGGCAGAGCCTTCCCAGCACAATTAGCCAACAGCTATAGCTGTAAGCTAGAACCTGTGGTCCGAACATGTGGCCACACGTGCCTGAGTGATAGAATTCAGGTGCATGTAGTTGAGTAGGGTTGAAACCAATGAGAATGTTGTAAACATCTTGATCACACCCCTACTTTGCCTCGTGGCATCTGCTATAAAATAAAGACACGGCTTGTGGGCGCTGTCGCTGTCTCTCTCCATCAGAGAGGGCAGCGTCCCACCGAGACCCAGCTTTCATTTTCTTGTCTGTCTTTTCTAATCCTTTCACCGCCCCACTCAGGGTCACTGAACCAGGCTGAGCTGGCATGGCACATAAGGCACCCTGAGGCTGAGTATGCCATGGCCGTGCCGGCTCCCCACATTGGTGTGAGCACACACAAGGCCTCTTACTCCTTCACTACACTGGTGTGAGGAGACACAGGCGCTCTTCCACAAAAGCCTCTGCCAGAACCTGCCTGGGGGACATGCTATTTCTCACTTCAATACCAAGAGCACTTGTTTTACTTTCAATGAGGAAAAGAACGATAAAAATGCAAATCGAATTTGTTGAGCATCGATTACCTGGGAGGGTTTTAGTGATTAGGAAACCTCAGTGCGTGTGCCCTGAAACAATGGAATTGTAATTGAAAATAGACATGCTGGCAGTTAAATGGTAATGCTGAATAGATTCTTCTCTTTGCAGGTTTAATTCCTTTTTACAGTCTGCATTAATGAGCCCCCCACCCCACCCCCTACCCATTACCCATGGCGTACACAGGATGCTTTCCCTCCTTCATCCACTAGAAACCTGATGGGGTCTTTTTCCTCGTCCCTCTTCCTACTCAGGAGCTGGAACTATGTAGTTCTGTTTTGTCTCAGCGGTTAGGACAATCTAAGCAAAATGGCTTCGCTCTTTTCACTTCTTCAGCAGCTGTGGCCTGGACACGTCTTGTTTTCATAGAGGAAATTAGGCCTCATGGTCAGGACTGGTCCGTTCAGGTCTCTGCTGCCTCTGAGTCCCTTGGCGGGAGAGGAGGGGCCGAGAGACTGGAGGAGCCTGTGCTGCGGGTCCCCTGCACAGGGGTCAGTGGCCAGGACAAGAACACCTGCCCAGGAGCGGGGTTCACGGGCTGCTTCCTCTGTGACACACCACCTCTGCCTTGCTCCTGAGCGGGAGCAGCCACCACCCAGGGCCCAGGCTCGAAGGCCTTTGGGAATGGACTCCAAGTCCTTGGCACCTCCAGTTCTTGGAGGAGCGGGAAGGAAGAGTTGGACTTACAGCTTCACTACTTTCCCAGGATGCGGAAGGCGTTGATGGGTCACCAGTGGGAGGACTGCCAGCCACACAGATGATCCCCAGCTTCTGCGTCTCACAGGCAGACGTGTGGAGATTCGCGCATTCGTATGCAGTCTAGTCCCTGCGTTTTCACTGAGATTCTCAGTTTGTTATTAGAAACCATGTTGATTCCCACGTCTGTATTCAAAAGCTGACAGGGCAGTAATTCTTAGGTGTATTAGTGCCTAAATTGTTAAAGAAGTTAGAATTATTAATTTAAAAATGTAATTTCTTTGTTAAAAAAACATTAAGACGATTGTGTAAAGGGAGTTATTTTCGTTTTTATTCTAGTACTAGAGGCCCGGTGCACAAAAATTTGTGCACTCGGGGGGCG
>NW_005370042.1:2895213-2925442 GCF_000412655.1 Myotis brandtii
TTGCAACTGAGAGGCCGGCAAGTGAGGCGGTGAACGTTGGAGTCTGCAGCAAGCAAGCCTCCCTGCTCGCTTCAGTGCCTGGCTGCCGGCCGCCATCTTGGCTGACAGTTAATTTGCATATACTCACTGATTAGCCAATGAAAAGGGTAGCGGTCGTACGCTAATTACCATGTTTCTCTTTTATTAGTGTAGATAAGGTCCATTGATCACCTCAGTGTGGAGGGCTCTGTGAGCTTTAGCACAATGACACATTTTCAAGGAGAAGATGAATAATTCAATCTCCCTGACTCTGTCAGGTCATTTTCGCTTCATATTCTCTCCCCCACTTTCTTGGTGTGATGTGTGATGTGGATGCCATGTCTGATGTCACCGAAGGTGGATGTGGCTTGAATTTCTAACTGAAAACCTCTCCTTTCACAGTCAAAGCAGGAACAAAGGTGCAATTGCATCCCCCCCCCCCCCCCCCCCCGTGCCGTCCCTCTTTGAGCCTGTTTGTGCCTAACCCCGCGGTCGGCAAACTGCGGCTCACAAGCCACATGGGGCTCTTTGGCCCCTTGAGTGTGGCTCTTCCTAAGCCTTAGGAGTGCCCTAATTAAGTTAATAACAATGTACCTACCTATGTAGTTTAAGTTTAAAAAATTTGGCTCTCAAAAGAAATTTCAATCGTTGTACTGTTGATATTTGGCTCTGTTGACTAATGAGTTTGCCGACCACTGGCCTACCCCAGCTCTGTCTTTCTCCCTCATACAAAACACATTCCTTAGCATCCTGTTCATTCATCATTTTGTAGTCCAGCATAATGGATTCTCAAAGAATAGGAAGAAAACCACTTCCACCTTTGGATCCCTTTTATTTAAACTGAAATGAGGACAAATGCCAAGTTTTCAAAAGAAGCTTCTGTATCCAACAGATTGTTTCAAACACGTTACCTCAGCCTCACAGGTGAGTGTGTTGGAGGTGAGTGGAGGAGAGACATCACTGTGACAAACGGGGCCCTGAGAGCAGCCAGCCCCGGGTGCGCCCCCTGCAGGAAGATGCTCTAGAACCCTGAGCACTTTACATGACTGTGTCACATTGTCCCGAAGCTGCTGAAGAAGTGAAAATTAACCATTTAAAAGGTTTTTTCTCACCTAGGATAACAGAAATATGGATGTTTGGGGGAAATCTAGAAGTTTTGTGCCAGTACATAAGTAGTTGAATAACCAACTAGTTCATTCTATAATATGATGTTTTGGTTTCATAAAGACTGTTAAGATGGAAAAGCCAGCAACAACAAGTGCTGGCGAGGATGTGGAGAAAAGGGAACCCTCGTGCACTGCTGGTGGGAATGCAGACTGGTGCAGCCTCTGTGGAAAACAGTGTGAAGGTTCCTAAAAAAATAAAAACTGGAGCTGCCTGATGACCCAGCTACCCCACTTCGGGAATATATCCTAAGAATCCTGAAACACTAATCAGAAGGAATAGATGCACGCTATGTTCATAGCTGCACAATTTACAATAGCTAAGATCTAGAAACAGCCCAAGTACCTGTCAGTAGACGAGTGGATAAAAAGCTGTGGGACATTTATACTCAGCTGTAAAAAAGAAGAATCTCTTACCCTTTGTGATACTCTTACCCTGGGGAGTATCATGCTAAGTGAAATAAGCCAGTCAGAGAAGGACAAGTATCACATGATCTCACTCATATGTGGAATCTAATGAACAAAATAAACTGACATACAAAATAGGTCCAGAGGCATGGATGCATGGAACAGAGTGATGAATAACAGAGGGGAGGGGCGCAGGAAGAGATCAACCAATGAACATATATGCATATATGCATAGCCCATGGACTATGGGCTGGGGCGGGGCAGGGGCTGGGTGGAGGGGGGCACAGGGGAGGGAAATGAGGGACATCTGTAATACTGTCAACAATAAAAAATAAATTAAAACAGATGGAAAAGCCAAACCTCATTACGTTTCTGCTTCAAAGGTAGGCAAATCATTTTGAAAGGCAGTTTAAAAACAGTTCATCTGAACTGTAGGGGAGGAGAGCACTTGAGACAACTCTGCAATGCAGTTTCTTCTGTGCTCTTTTGTCTAGAATAGTTAATTTGTTCATTTGAACATTAAATGATGACTTTGTGAGTGTGATGACTTTGTGAGGCCAAGAAAATGGCTAGGAATGGACTGAAGTGGTGGGTTTCTTCTATTGAAACCATTCTAAGGTGACATGATGGCAGGCTGCCAGGATTCTAGATTGGCATGTTTGGACGTTTGAAAGATAATCCTGTATCAAAAGGGAGTTGGTGGCTCTGGCCAGTGTGGCTCAATTGGTTGATCATTATTTTGTGTACCATTTCCAGTCAGGGCACATGCCCAGGTTGTGGGCTCAATCCCCAGTAAAAGGTGTGCAGGAGGCAGCTGATCGATGTCTCTCTCTCTCTCTCTCTCTCTCTCTCTCTCTCTCTCTTCCCCCATCTCCCTCTCGCTTTCTCTCTCTAAAATCCATAAAAACATATTAAAAACAAAAGTAGGTACAACTTTTTAGCCCTGGCCAGATAGCTCAGTTGGTTAGAGTATCATCCCGATACTGCAAGGTTTTGGGTTCGATCCCTGGTCAGGGCACATACAAGAATCAACCAGTGAATGCATAAATAAGTGGAACAATAAATTGATGTTTCTCTCTCTTTCATTAATAAATAAAATAATTTTAAAAAAAGAACATACCTTTAAAAATTAAAAAAAGGGAGTTGATGGAACTATTCCGCCTTTGTTGGTCTTCTACAGGTGGGGCTCATCACCACGGCGAGCTCAGGGAAGCAGGAGCCCTGCCGGATGGTCCTGGAGCCATTGAGAGCCTGTGCCCTTTCAGGTCAGAGGTCACACTGCCGAGGTGACCGAGGCTCATCACTGCTCCTCTTTAGTGAATCCTTCTGTGAGCAGCAGCTGGACTCAGCCTTTTGGGAGTTGATCCTGGAACATCTTCCCTACTGAGGAGCGGTCAAGCTGATTGGATTGAAAGCCCAGGACGATCTTGTTGAGTCAGGGACAGGCATGTCTGAGGACTGGGCCGAATTAATGAGACTCTCTCCCCTGCAGTCTGCCCTGCTGGGAGGGAGTGTAGTAACTGCTTAGTGGTGCATAAATGCATGATTCAATTTATCTTTTTAAAGCAGGAAAAGCAGAAAAGATCTAAGGCCTTTAAAGCCACAGGTGAGCAGGGGTGGAGGGAGTAAGAATGTAATTTCCCCAGTGGCAGTTTGGCTGTTCCTCATCACATGAAAATTGCCAGAGGCTCCTTAATGGGTGGGAGGGGTTCAGAACTGAATTCTCCAAGGCTGAGCTTAGCTGGCAGCCTCAGGACTAGGCACAGCTCAGGGGCTTCCTTGTGGTTTTAATGACAACACGGTCTCTCTGATGTTTTGAAAAGAAAATGGCTCCTTGATTGGAAGTATCTGCTGTAGGAGGAAGGACAAAGCACTAAACTAGTGGTTCTCAACCTTCTGGCCCTTTAAATACAGTTCCTCATGTTGTGACCCAACCATAAAATTATTTTCGTTGCTACTTCATAACTGTAATGTTGCTACTGTTATGAATCGTAATGTAAATATCTGATATGCAGGATGGTCTTAGGCGACCCCTGTGAAAGGGTCGTTCGATGGCCAAAGGGGTCGCGACCCACAGGTTGAGAACCGCTGCACTAAACAGACATCTTGTCACCTCAATCAATGCCCCCCCCCCTCCCCATGCCAAGGTTTCCCGCAGGTAGAGCAGACCGCATCCTAACACCAATGGCCAGGACAGGCACTTATGGCTTGAAGCATCTGATGAGTCACAGACCTGAGGACTATGGCCACAAGCAAGTCAGGGCTCTATGTGGAGTGACTGAGCTCATCAATCCAAATGAATATTTCATGTGCACACTGTATAGTCCCAGATATCCTTTTCTGAATAATCAAGCAATTTAAATTCCTGGGAGGCCTTTTGGATGATGGTGACTTCAGGCATGCTTTAAAACAGATTTTTTTTTCCAGAAGGGTTATCACTGGTATCAGAAAGCTTTGGAGCAGTCTGTGCCTTTGAACTGCCTGCGTCTCCTTCATCTGTCCCCTTAAATCTCAGCTGTCCCCACTTCCCACTTTGAAGAAGCAAGTCACACACAATACCAAATTCCTTGGCTCTTATCTATTATGAATAATCTTTAAAACGGAATAGATTTTTATAGCATGTCTTTTGCAGGTTAGTGTTATCATTTTGAAACAGATACTTTAAATGTGAAATGAATGTTACATAGTAAAACTTAAGAACAAAAGCTTTAGTAGAGGTTTCTTAGCAACAGTAAAATATTTACATCAAAATGTGAATTTGTTAATGTCTGATGAGAAATCAGGACAGTCAGACATTGGCTTCGTGACCCCAAACTGCCTGGGCAGGGAGAGCAGCAGGAGGCTGGTAGGTGAGTGCGCTGGGGGTCCTTGGCACCCTTCTCCTCTGTGTTACAGGGGGCTGACTCCAGTAACCCCTGCTCTTCAAATAGAGGGCGGGAGGGGGTGTCTCCTCACCCATCTCAGCTGTAGGTGGCTTCTTTGGTGGTGGCCGAGTCTCCCTCCTGGTCCCACTTCCCATCACGTGCCCGCCCCCTGGGCTCTAGTAAGGCTCCCTCTTCCAATTCTAGCACCTGTGCCACCATTCCCTGCACTACATCCTTATGTTTTAAATACCTTGTATTGTCTTTTGTCTTCATGGTTGGACCTTGACTGACAGCAGACAGGGAATGAGGTAAAGAGAAGTTGGATGTATGATTCAACTGTTTAATGCTATTTGGTTTTCTCCAGTAAAAGCATGGAGTTTGGGAAAACTGAGGTATATTCAGATTCATTTCACTCAATCCTAAAGTAACCAGAAAACACTAAATTAAAAAAAAATCTTTCTGAAAAGTTTCATTCTCTTCTCCTCCACTAGTGAGCAAGACTGAATTTTGTTTACTGTCTTTGATGCTTTAGATTCTAGTAGTGTTTCTCGGTTGTCTCCGACCTACATATTCATAGAATCTGTAAACATGGTTCATCTCTAGGACACAACTATGAGGCAGTTTTATAAACTATCCTTTCATCAGCCTTGTGTGTGTGTATGTGGATGTGTATGTCTGGTTCTTATGAAATATGTCATAAAATGATGACACATTCAGTCCTTTGATATTTGCAAATATTGAATCAAGTACATGAGTGTTTTATCTTAAATAGAGCAGCAATACCAGATCAGTAAGGTTTTCAGGAGCAAAATTTATTGTGGGATGGCCCAAAACGAGGTCATTGAAAAAGATAGGCTTTACAAAATCAACTCAGTCATTCATTGTTTTAAAAATATTTTAATGATCACCTGTATGAGCTAGGCCTTGGAGCCACCATGGTAAACAAGAGAGATGGTGGTCATCTCAGTAAACTTAAAATCTGGTGGGGAAGGCAGACATCCATAGGCAATCACAGTAACATAGAGGAAGTTGGGGGACACGTAGTGAGGGGACTTGACTCGGTCCAGAAGTTTGGGAAGGTAAAGAAGAGAGCAGCAGAAGACTGACAATGACCCAAATTGCCCCAGGTTATCAGACAAGATCCACATACCCACTCATCCATCAATCATTTCTACAAATATTTGTAAGGGTCTCAGGAGGATGATAAAAATGCATAAGCCCCAGTTCCCAGTGGAACCAAGAGTGTTAAAAACACAAAAGTAAATGTGTTTTACCTAGCTTGTAATAAGATATAGTAATTATAAAAAATTCCACCCTAAGAAACAAAATCCAAAGAAAATGAGTCTAAATTTTAGGAGCAGTGAATTGCAATCAACGTTGAGACTATTTCACGCGTATGCAGCTGGAGATGTTTGCTGTGCATTCCGGAAATAAGAGAAGCGTTTCCTCTGGGATGCTTACCCTCACTTGATCAATTTTATCTGAATGACCCAGTGAAATAGCATTTGCATATTGACCAGCCTCACTGCCTGTGACTTCATTTGCTACTGTGCATAATTGCATACATAAATGGCTTCTTCAAATAGACATATTTCTAGTAACTCCTGTATTTTTTGAGAGCATCTTACATAGTATATCTCATGACTTATTTAGTTTGAAGGCATTGTTTCTCATGCTTTCAAGTGGAAAATTACTGAACCAGGGCTTTTGTCCAAATGCAAGAAGGGCTTCCAGTTGATAAAAATGACTAAATATGACCTGCCAGCTGCCACCTGTGAGAGGGCAGGCTGTCTCCTCCTGCTCACTTTGCTTCCTTTCCCTCGTTGTTCTTGTTCAGATGATCCCGATGACTGGTGGGCCATTCACGGTGAGGAAATTTCTATGGAAAAATGAATCTCCTGGATTTGAGAACAAGAAACAGTGAGGTGACTCCTTTCTCAACCCCCTTGAGTCTTTTCACTTCAGTCTTCAGCTCCGATGCACCTGACCTTGGACAGCTCCTAACCACCTTGTAGTGCTGGTGAGGTCAGAATAGAGAGTGACATGAGGAAGCCAAAATCTTCTTCTTCGCCTCAGCTGGGGAGATGGAAACCCCAAACAAATCAGAAGGAAGAATAACAAGACAAGAGTGTAGTGACAGGACCCAAAGGTTAGAGGCATTTTGTCAGAGGTTCTTTTCCAAAAGCAGTCTTGCTTTCTCACGCCCAGTGGCCATCATGGATGGAAAACTACCTCTCTGCTGGGGGATCCTCTGGGTTTCATACCTCTGGCAGGTGCCAAGGTGAGACTGGACTGACCAGGGAGTGAACTGAGCTGTGGCCAGATTGAGAGAATGACACCGGTTACACACCCCAGCTATGAATACCGAGTCAGGCAGCAGGCAGATGGACACCATGATCACCTAGTTCTAGGAGACCAGAATACCACGCTCAAGGTCACCATGTGTCTCCATTTCACACTCCTCTCCTTCTCTCCCCACTAGTACACCTGCCGCCTTCTTTCTGAGCTGAGGAGGGGAGGTGGAGGAAATCTTAGACAATGAGCTTCCCTCCCCACTCTAGGGGGAACATTGTCTGAGGGACTATGTAAGTTATCAGATCAGACTAAATTTGACTGGGTTGGAGATTTGTTGAAAAAAATTTTTCCTTAACCAGGAAATTGGGGCACAAGTAGAAAACTATAAACAGAACCCTCCAAAACCACACTTTCTCTGCATATTCAAATTGTGTGAGTTAAACCTTTGACCCCCATTATGCATCAGCTAACCCCAAAGACCTCCGTTCGTACTTGAAAGGGGGAGGGAAATTGTCACTAGTGATTCGCCACCTGGAGTTGACTGATGCACAACGTTAATCTCACCTTTGCATGCGGCCAGGAGGAGCCATTAATTTGCAGCACACGCTTTATGCGTTGCTGTTGAAGTCTACTTTTATTTTGACATTTTAAAAGCCCTGTTGGTACTGAGTCACCATTGGTTTGATTCATGTCCCCTTCTTGGCTTATTGTTTGCGTTTGCAGAGAGCTGAGCAGCACGTTCTCTCATCCTCTGCAGTTCATTTAATATTAATCTAGGCTTTACATATTCCCAAGGTCTATTACTCCTTATGCTTCTATGCTGCAGAGCTAGGGGAACTGATAAATTCAGTAATTTGAATGAACATCATTTCTGGGATTTTACTGCTGGCAACAGAGTTAAGGTGAGCAAACTGTTTTCCTTTAGGCTACTGATTGCAGGTGCTCATTATTTTCAGAAAGACTCAGACTTGTTGAGGTTAAAATTTTTTTTCCTGAGACTTTATTTTACCATTGGAGTCACAGGAAATTATATTATTCATGGCTATGTTATTTTATTTTATTTTATTGGAAAGCAAGAGAAATTATAAACTTGGTTTAAAATGATGCTATGGCCCTGGCTGGGTGGCTCAGTTGATTGGAGCAGCATCCTGTACACCAAAAAGTTTGTGGGTTCAATTCCTGGTCAGGGCACATACTCACGTTTCCAATTTGATTCCTAGTCATGGTGCATTTGGGAGGAAACTGACCAATGTTTCTCTCTCTCTCTCTCTCTCTCTCTCTCTCTCTCTCTCTCTCTTCCACCCTCTTTCCCTCCTCCCCTCCCTCCCTTCCCCTTCCCCTCTTCCTAAAATCAATAAACATATCCTCAGGTGAGGATTTAAAAAATGATGCTTACTTTTGGGCTAGCTAGTCTAGAAGATTTTGTATAAAAGAGCACATCTTCCCAGCCCACAGCCCACCGTGGTCTGCCACACAGGGGCAGCAAGATGTCTTTCTTATTTATTAACTTAATTTAATTTTTAGTAAGCAGTGTTACCTCAATAAATGTAATAGCAAAATATAACATCTTATTTATTGACTCCCATAGAATTGCAACACTTATTGTGTCAGCTTGACACTGTTATCTTCATATAGTTCTATGTTTTGGTACTGCCATAACAGAAATTCATTTTTTCTAATCTTAGAAATAAAAGAAACACAAATTCTCTAAACATTCATATTGTTGTTTTATTTGCTAAACTAGTTCAGCATCTTGAGTTTGATTTCAGCCTCTGGGACCACTGGTTTTATCAGCTTTCTTCTCATCATTAATTTCACACCACAGAGTAGTATGGGGCTGAGAATAAAGGAGGACAGAGATAATTAAAGTATATTTCTCAACTATACATAGAAATTAGGGCAAAAAAATGTGTGCCTAAAAATAGGGTACTAAATGTTTCATGCTTGAAAGCCAGCCCTTTGTAGTTCAGCAAGTCTCTCTTCCTCATGCTAGTGCTGGTAAGCACTGAGGAATACACGTTCTATTGAACAGCTGAAATATTTCAATATATTCTAATACGTATCTTCTTTTCTGTAAAATAAGACTAAACAGATACCAATTGTGTAAAGACTAGAGGATCAAAATGTTTCTAAAGCTGGAACATCCTTACACATATTAATAATTATTTCCTTCTCCCCCTGCCCCCACCAAACTCCTGCTTATGCTCTGAAGTGTACTCATGGTCTCTGACCTCCGTCACTCAGGTCCACCTTAGTTCTAATGCTCTCCAAACATCACCCAGTTTACTTTTTAAAAAAAATTTATTTATTGTCTAAAGTTTTACATATGTCTCCTTTTTCCCCGCTTGACACCTCTCACCCCCCAGTTTACTTTTTTTAAGGAAGTCTTTTCTGGAACTCCCAAAGGTGCCTACATTTGCATAATTTGGCTTTTCAGTGTGGTTTCTAGTCTTCCTGTCTAGGTGCACATTGTAATATAAAGACAATGCTTGGCCTACTGTCAGAATTACTTGGAATATTCATGAAATGTCATGACAAATCTGAGAAATAGTTTAGAGTCATTAAAAATCATTCAGTTGTTGATCCTGACATTCTGTCAGCAAAACTCGTTAAAAAATGACCCCATATTACACAGGTCTCACGCGACCAGAGTGACAAGCGGAGGCTGAGCTGATGGACGCGCAGGCAGGAGAACCAGCCATGTGGATGTGAGCCTGACCTCCGGGCGCCTGTAGCTTCCAGAAACTCCCTTCATGCTTTTCAGCAGAGCGTTTCCCATCAGTTCTATGTGCATGTGTTTTTAAATGTCTGGTGTGAAATATATTAGCCATAAAAGTGTGTGTATAATGAGCAACTACAGTTTTCATAGCTGCAATAATAGTAGAAAAGAATGAATATTTGACATCAGTGATCTATTTTTATAAAATAACCTTACCAGTGCCTTTGAAACTCCTCAAGTTTTCTTCTGAATGTGTGTCTGTCTCACCCAGAATGAGCCACTCTCTAACCAGAGGGTTGGGGCACAAGTAGAAAACTATAAACAGCACCCCCCCCAAACCCCACTTTCTCCGCATGTAGTTATAATTTATTTTCTCATCTTGAAATCTGATCAGACATGGGTTGGGCCTTCTCTCTCTTCTGCCTTTAATCTTTCGGTCATATTTTATAGCTCTTTGTATTTCTGAACAATTTCTTTGGAAATATTTTCTAGCCCAGAAATTCTACCTCTATTTTCTGAACTACTGATCTGTGGAACTATAAACATCAATTATTATATTTTTAAATGCTCTAGTTGGTTCTTTTTCAAGTCGCTTGACCAAATGTATTAGTTGCTTTCCTATCAAACTTTGAATTGCCCCTTGTATTTCTGTGAGCATATTAAATGTGCTTAAGTTCCCTGTCTGCTATGGCCAATAACTAGTCTTGCAGGTCTGATCCTACGGTTTGATTTTCCTCCAGACTCTTGCTCCCAGTGTTTCTTTGTGTGTGTTTGCTGTTTTGATTGTGAGGTTAGATCCCTTTGAACTTTATAATGTGCCACTTCTTTGAGATTTGCAATTGAAAACCAATTCCTCCTCCTCGAGATTCCTCCTTGCTTCTTATGGCATTGAAAGAGCACAACAATCTAGGATCACTTCTGAGCAGTTTTTTATAAAAAAATATATTTTATTGATTTTTTTACAGAGAGGAAGGGAGGGGGGTAGTCAGAAGCATCGATGAGAGAGAAACATTGATCAGCTGCCTCCTGCACACCTCCTACTGGGGATGTGCCCACAACCAAGGTACATGCCCTTGACCGGAATCAAACCTGGGACTCTTCAGTCCGCAGGCCAATGCTCTATCCACTGAGTCAAATCGGTTAGGGCGTTTTTAAAGTGGATTTTTTTGGGGGGCCACACACAGAGCGTGATGGTAGTATTGCAGTTAAAGATTTTCAGAGGAGACTCTTTTTTTCTTTTCTTCTTGTCATTAGACTCACAATAAAGGCCAAAACCGGTAAGTCTCCATGGGGTGGGGTCTCTGATCCACTCACTGACAGGTCACCTTTCAGCAATCTTAACTTAATGTGGGTCTCACCTCTGCCCCAAGCTGTTACACGGTCTGCTGTCCTCACGTCACTGTAAAAATTCAGGATCTAGGCTGGCAAGAATCATCAGATGTCCCCAGGGCAAATATTGTCTCCAGTGCTACCTAGTACCTGTGCAATTGCTTTCACATTCTGGACTCAAACTGTTTTCCCAACTGCCAGCTCAACTGTGGATTTATGAATTAAAAAAACAACAACATCTTATTCAGCATTTCTTGGTGCTGTGTACTATTGTCACTGTGCACATGTAGGACATAGCACTGGAAATGGAAGTCCCCCAGGGATGTCTGTACAGGGTGTGGATGAAGATTCACGAAGCCTTAGAAGATGTGTGTTTTTTAATACTGCTTCGAACTGCAAAGTAACCTGTAACGAGGTTAGTAACATAAGTGCCTGTCTTACGTTATTCTTTGTCCTCACTTTTCCTATGAATTTTACCATTGATATGTGTAGAGCTCTTCATTGTCTATGGACGAAAATCAAATACACATCTACCATCTCCAGATGAGTCTTTATGGGTGTGAGTACCTCTGTGTGTGTGGTGGTTTCAATACTGTGTAGGCTTCCCAATTAAATTACACACATAGAATTGTGTGTGTGAGAGAGTATAGTTGCTTGAGGTAATTTGCTGTTTGGGGATCTACTTATTTTTAGTCATGAGACATTCCTAGAGCTTGTCTGAAGGGGTCTTTTCCCACCTCTGATGTTTGCACTTGCTGTTCCTTTGCTTGAAGTGTTTTCTCTGCTAATATTCACATGATTTACACTCTCACCTTCGTTTTGCTAAAATGTCACCATCCTAGTGAGGCCTTCCTTGGTCATTGTTTCTAAAATTGCAATAATTTCTCCCAACTCATCCATTGTGCATATTAGCTTCTAACATATGTGTAGTATATTACACCTTTACCTTATTTATGTCCTGACTTTCCCACTAGCATATAAGCTTCATGAAGCCAAGGTCTCTTGGAACATTGCCAGCACATAATAGGGGCTCAATATACATTTGCTGTATGAATTAAATGAATGACTGTGACCGGCCTTCATTTCCCTGAAGACACAGGTCCTAGGACTGTCTGTAAGTCTACACTGTGATGCTTCACCTCAAAAGTAGGCACCCTTTACTTCAAACTCACATCAGCAATCTTTTTAAAATTGTATCAATTTGTTATTCCACTTATTCATGCATTCATTGGCTGATTCCTTTTTTATTAGACATTTTTAGAAATTGTTTTTATTTTTTTAATTTTATTTTTTCTAACACCATTTATTCCTTCTAAGCCCTCTTTCACCTCCCCCACCCCTCCTCCTGCCATCACCCACTGTTGTCCATGTCATTAGTTGATCCCTGTATGTACCGTGACCGGCGATTGAACCCACAACTTTGGTGCATCGGGACAATGCTCCTAACAACTGAGCTACCCGACCAGGACGCACGTCAACAATCTTAAGCTCAAATGCATTTTCACAGCCACAGGCTTCAGTCTGAGCCTTCTCTAATTGTGTTTCTCATTTTATTCTGATGTTTACTAGTAATGGTTTCTTCTGCCCATATTGCACATACATTCTTTTTTGTCCTCAAAAGATACTGAACTACTTGGGGACTTAGTTGTCCTTCATTTCACTCTATAGGACCTTGGGAGTAAATGACACAATGCTGCTTCTGTCGGGTGTTGTCAGCACATTGACTCACTGTGGCAATTAGCTGCCAGGTGTCACCTCGGAGATGAAGGCAGGTGAGAGAACATCACAAAGGCCAGTGAAGTAGCACCTAGCAGAGGTCAGCAGCTGCTTCAGGCAGGGGAAACTCTGTGACCGTGTCATAGGAAAGCCTGTTTCCTTCCTGGTCCCTTCCCCAGTAATTTTTTAAAAGTTTCACAGAAAAGAGATTTATTGTTCCTATAACTAGGATCTGAGAGAACGGTTCATCTAGGCATGGGCTTAATGAGATCAGACTCAGATGCTGCTGCTGGGGCTTCGTCTCACTCAGTACTGCTCATTTATGACTGACTTTCTTCTGCATGGAGGTCAGTGGAGTGCAGTAGGCAAGATGACCACCAGCAGCTTCAGACTCTAATCCTCTTCCCTTAGCAACTCAGAGAGGGCGCTTTCCTCCCCAAGGTCAAGTAGAAATCTACAAAGAGATGACTTATTGGTCCAGCTTTGCATATTTCCTCTCCTATGTCCAGGGGAAGTCAGGAAGCTATGATGGAAAGCTTCCTGAGACGTCATGAGATGGGACAGGTGGTTCCCTCCAGGACGTGACGTTGGGGGTAAGAACAACATGCTCACAAACACCTCTGACATGGAGCTTAGATCTACCTCATCGGTGGTTGGTGGGATTAAATGATACAATGTAGGCTTCTTAGCATTTGATTGGCATTCAATACACAATAATCATTATTGTTTGATTTGTCTTAACTGCACCATCTTCATAATGAATTGTGGTCCTTATTTCTAGAATCCCACATTGCTATTATGATAAGCTTACTGTCCGTTGTTAGTGGGAAGAAATAGTGGGAACCAATGGTAATTTTCAGGTTCAGAATATTGAGTACCATAATCATCTATTATTTTATGATTAAAAATGCTCTTACATTCATTATTTAAAATCTAACCAACAACTCTGGGAGCTAGACATGACTAGCATCTCCACTTTACAAAGAAATAAATTTAGATTTAGAGAAATGAAATGTCTGGTCCAATATCAGGAGGAGTTCTCTGACTCTAAATCTTCTGTTCTCTCTAAGATATTATGTCATTACGACTTACTTGTAGAAAGTATTATATTTTCCGTAGAATCAGGGTTCTAATAAAATGTTTGAAATTGAACAATATTTTGTCTAAAAATCAGACAACTCATAGGGAACATTTTATAGAATATAAGGAGCTATTCCATTATTAAGAATTTTGAGCCCTGGTGGTGGTTCAGTTGGTTGGAGTGTCGTCGCAGACACTGGGGGTGGGGTGGAGTGGCAGGCTGATTCCTGGTCAGGGCACATGCCTGGGTTGCAGGTTCTACCCCTGGTTGGAGTGCATGTGGGAGGCCACCGATTGATGTCTCCCTCTCTTTCTCTTTTATTTTCTCTCTAAAAAAGAAGATAAAATAAAAGAAAAAAACTAAATGAAAAGCATATTCTTGGGTGAGGATTAAAAAGAAAAAAGAATTTTTGACCTTGGGGTGTCATAAGCTAATACTGTAAAAATGGCCATGCCGGTTGATAGGTAGGAAGGTAAAGAAGATAAAATTCACCTTTCCTTACGTTTTTCTGATCTGAAGAAGAGATACCAAATGAAGACCAAACCTCCCCAGGTGCAGTCTCTTACAAAAGTCACACTTTACAACTATTCATCTCTCCGAGGCTGTGAGCTTCATGCCGTTGGATGTGTTTAGAAAGAGGCCAGAAAACCACTTCTTCATGATTTGACAAGGATGCATCTGTGTTGTTTAGGAGGAGTGACAATATCAGTAGTTTCTGACCTGGGGATTTTATGCACATCATTGGGCCCTTCCTTCCCTCAAACCAGGGGTCACTGAACCCTAATTGGTGAGTTGCTTTAAAGGATTCTTTGAATTCTAAGTCTGTGGTTTTTTCTGTGTATATTCACTATTAACCCATTTTTGAGAGTAACCAATATTGTCAGTAAAGCATATACTTGATTTTCAAACTATTATGTTTTTGGACCTAGTGAGTAAACACAAAGAGAATTCAGAACAGATATTCCCATCAGACAAATAATATCCTAGTGCATATTCTGATAACCAGAGATTTAGGGGGAAATGCCTTATGCTTTCAGCTACTGTTCACTGTATCATAATCACCCCTTACTTTAAGACTTTGTGCTTTATTACATGTTGATGTGTCCTGGGGAGGGTCCAGGACATCACCAAGTGCTCACCCTTTTCTCCAGAGTATCTTAAATGACCTGCCTGTAAGTCTCAATGTGCAGCTGCATTCAGTTCCCATGGCAACCTACTTGATGTCAATATGTTTGAGTGTTTTCAGGGCACTTGAAAATCAAAAGATGCACCTAAAAATGCAATAAATAAAACAAATGCAAAGTGGATGCTTGAGTATTATTATTTATTTATTGCTAGGTTTATAGACTACAAGAAAAAATCAATGGGCAGCAGGCTTTAAGAGATCTGCTGAGGCCTGGGCTCAGGTTTCCAGCCTAGAATGAGAAAGTAGATTTTTGATCTCCAAGATGACTAATCGTTGAGTTAGCTGCTGCTGGAACAAGAAGAGCTCTCCTCATTTATGGCATGTTGAGCTTGTCAGACTCTTTATGATGAGCGGTGTTCTTTAAACCAAAGACAGAGGCTTGGACCCGCGGGGCTCTGTTAGCAGGGCCTCAGAGACCGACAGCAGGAGGCAAAATCTCTGTCTCTGCCATGAACTTGATAATGTGGTATTCATAATGAACTTAGTAGGCGGGCACTGGATATGGGTGGGCTGGGTACATGTGTGCCTAGAGCTGCAGCCCTGTAGATACTGAGAGAAAAGGCACATTTAGAATACACCTTTACACCGTTTTATCCAAAACATAACTTGTATACAGTGAAATGTACATATGATATATGTAGTTCAGTGATTTTTGACAAATGCCTCTACCCATGCACATAACACCTCAAGTGAGATGTGGACCATTTCCTCTGTTCCAGAAAATTCACTCATCTCCCTTTCCAGTAAACCTCCTTCCAGAGGCATAGGTTATTTTTGCTTCCTCTAGAACTTCATATAAATGAAAGTATATAGTGTGTATTCTTTTTTAAATCCTCATCCTAGGATATTTTTTCCATTGCTTTTAGAGAGGGTGGAAAGGAGGGAGGAGAAAGGAGGGAGGGAGGAGAGAGGAGGGAGGGAAGAAGGGAGGGAGGGAGAGAGAGAGAGAGAGAGAGAGAGAGAGAGAGAGAGAGAGGAACACATTGATTAATTAGTTGCCTCTGGCACAGCCAGGAATCAAACCTACAACCCAAGTATGTACCCTTGGCCAGAATCGAACCCAAAACCCTTCAACAGGCAGGCTGATGCTCTAACCACTGAACACTGGTCAGGGAATAGTATGTATTCTTTAGGAATGGTATCTTTATCAAAGGGTTTTGAGATTAAGATTAATCTGTGTTGTTCTGTGCATGAGCTATGTGTTCCACTGACTTGCTGAATAGTATTTCATTGTATGATTATGTCAAAATTTGATTATTTATTCTTCTACTGAAGAGCATTTGGGTTGTTTCCAGCTTGGGTCTGACATGAACACAGTTGCCTGAAGCATTTGTGTGGAAATGTGCTTTTGTTTCTTATTCACCCAAGTGGAACTGCCAGGCCACAGCAATCATACAGCATAAACATACCCCTTTACATTTAATGATAGAAGGCAGCACTGCCAAACAGTTTTCTAACATGACTGGACTATTGGAGACTGTCAATAGCAATATTTGAGAGTTCCGAACACATCACATCTTCATCAATATCAGGTGTGTTTCTTTTTAAATTTAGCCACAATAATAGGTATCTAGTGATGTCTTTGATATTCATTTGTAGTTTTCTGATGATCAATGTTGTTGAGCACTTTTTGGTATACTTATTGGTCATTTGTATAGTTTCCTGGGTGAATTGTCTGTTCAAGTGTTTTATCAATTTTTATTGATTTGTTTGCCCTTTGTGAGAAAATAGAATGGTAGGAGTTCTTTCTAACAGATTGTGCACACACAGTTCTTTTTCCCAGGTCTGTGTTGTGAATATTTTCTTCCAGTCTTGTTTTTGTCTATTCAGTTTCATGACAGTGTCTTTTGATGATGTTTTGGTTCAATTTACTGATTTTTGAATTTTGTGGTTGACAGTTGCTGTGTCCTATTTAAGAAATCTTTGCCTGCTCCACGCCTGTGAAAACATCCTTTACGTTGTCTTCCAGAACAGCACTTTCCATAAAGTTTCTATTTGCCCCTTCCAATGTTATAGCCTTGAGCTATGTTGGTTACTAAGCATTTGAAGTATGGCTAGAGGTGACTGAGAAATCAAAATTTAAATTGAATTTAATTTTAATTAATGTAATGTTGCATGGCTATTGTATTGGACAACAGTTTTAAAATATTTATAGCTTTAACTTTATGTCTCTATCTACAATCCATCTCAAATTATTATATCATTAACTTTATTGAGATAGTTGTAGAAACTTATGTTTCTCTTTATTCATTTACCCAATTGTGGTAGTGCATAAAATTGCATAATCAAAAACAACTGACTGTTTATGTATTAGTCTTTTTTCTGGACCTCTATTCTGTTCCATTGATTTATTTGTTTATCTTTATATTCAAATACAGCATTGTTTTGATTACTGTAAGTTTATATCTATGTCTTAGGATTGAGTAGTGTAAGTCTATCAAATCATCTTTAAGGTTGTTTTGGCAGTTCTAATCCTTTGCAGTTTTATATAAATTTTAGAATTAATTACTCAATTTCTACAAAAAACAGTCCTTCTGGAATTTTGACTGGGGGAGTCTGCAGTCTGTATCCATAGATGCTCTTTAAAAGACATTCTAAAGAAGCCTTTTTATAGTCTCCATTTCAACTGCTGAATTCACCATTTTGTAATCATTGAGCTATTCAGTAAACTTCTCTAGGCCACAGGCAGGGCTAGAGAATTTTACTTAATATCTCAACGAATTCTCAACTTGCATTTTCATCATATTTTTACTTGCCCACTTATGAAGACATAATTTGTGATAAATGATCAATTTCCTCAGAAGTATAATTTCAAGGGAGGTTTTGTATATAAAGTCAGTTTTTCTTCCTCTTGAGATGCCTATAATTTTATTCCACATCCCTCTCTCATTCCAAATAGCAGCATCATTTCATCTCCTATTATTCAGAGACAATTTGGGCTATAACTCATGTTTTTTAAGTTTCCCTTCCTGATACCTACATGCAATCATGTATAATTACCTTTCCTTTCACAACCTTCTGAGTCGAGGAAGAGACTGTCCATCTTGCCTCATTCCCACTCATCTCTACAGCACACACACACACACACACACACACACACACACAAATTAGATTTCAGCAACATTCAAAACTTTTTATTTTCAAATGTTAAGAAAAGACAGGTAAACCACAGAATGGGAAAAACTATTTGCAAATATATCCAGCAAAGACATATCTAGAATATGCAAAAAACACTTAACTACTCATTAATAAGAGGACACACATCCCAATAAACTAAAGGATTTGGTAAATAAACAAAAACTTTACTATAGAATATATGTATATATAATATGTATGATAATATGGTATACATAACATATGTTGCATATATAAATCCTGTGATATATATATATGTAAATTCTATGATATAGATATAAAACACTTAAAATGCCCAACATCTTTATTAATCAGGGAAATGCAAATTAAAACCAGAAGGAGATACCAATACACATTGATTAAAATACCTAAAATTAAAAAGATTGACAATACCAAGTGTTGGTGGTGATGTAAAATAATGCAACCACTTTGAAAAACAGGTTGGTAGTTTCTTAAAAAGTGAAGCATGCCCAGGAGAAATTTACATGCCCATTACAGACTTGTATGCGACTTTTCATAGCAGCTTTATTTGTAATAGAAAATGGAAACAACCTTAGTGTCCATTGCTATGTGAATGGGTAAACATACTGTGGTATATCCAGACATTTTCCCACTAATGTGATTTCATGACCTACAATTTAAAATACAGAGACTATGTGACTTGATCAAACCAAATCCAAATGTTCAAGCTTGGGACATTTCCCCTGCAGCCTGGAAAACTCTTACATTACATTGCCGATACTGCTTCGGGCATCTCCCTTTGGCAACATCCCTGCTCCTTGATCCCATAACAAAGTCGATTATTGCCTACTTTGGGCCATTATATTAGAGCCCATGTATTAAATTGAGTGACTGGTAATCTTCTAACAAAGACTACATCTTAATTATCCTTGCTGTCATTTCTCCAGCTATAAGGATGAATATATGTGTGAACACTTGTAGGAAAGAAAGAATAGATGTTCTATAGGTGGGAGGGTGGCTGTGTGTAACTGACCTTCTCCTGCGGGCTGCTTAGCTGAACGGCTGGCTTACATTTCACAGAAATGTCATGGATTTGATTTCTAGTGGTTGGCAAACTGCGGTTCGGAAAACTGTGGCTCGCGAGCCACATGCGGCTCTTTGGCCCCTTGAGTGTGGCTCTTCCACAAAATACCGACTTCTGCGCATGGGCCACGAAGTTTCAATTGCACTGTATGTGTTTCAATCGCACTGTACGTGTGCGCCTGCATGTGGTATTTTGTGGAAGAGCCACACTCAAGGGGCCAAAGAGCCGCATGTGGCTCGCGAGCTGCAGTTTGCCGATCACTGGCTAGAATATAAGAGATTGCTTCCTTGCCACAGGACAAAATGCTAAGGGGGTGAGAGTAATGAAGAATTCTGAAACATTAGAGGAGACTTGCAGAAAGTCCAAGGTGATAAGTGTCATCTACAAGCAGCTTCTTCCTGCAGCCTGCCCCATGGGCTATACCCCCTCAACATGGTCCGTGGGATTAAGAGCTCCGGTTCTTTTCCCTTGGCACAGGGGGTAACTTTATAATTTGATTTCTAGCCTATTGGGACACAGAGTGTTTTGAGAATCTGATGAAAACTAGGGAGTTCCTTCATAGCCAAAGATTTACCTAAGTACACCCACAATTTTATGTGTAGCATCGGGGACTTGCTCTTCTACAGGCCATCATGATAAGAATACTGAGCCAAATATTAACAGGGTGATATCTCATCAGGATAATCAAGAAAATTTAGGAGCAAGGTGTATTAGGTTCTAGTGGCTGATATAATAAATTACCACACGCATGGTGGCTTAAAATGATAAATTTATTCTCATATCTCTAGAAGCCATATGTCCAAGTCAATACCACTGGACTAAAATCAAGGTGTTGGCGGGGTCAGATGGCCTCTGGAGGTTCAGGGGAGAATCTGCTCCTGGCCTTTTCCATCTTTGGTGGCTGCTAGCATTCCTTGGCTTGTGGCTGCATCGCTTTAAGTCTCTGCCTCCCTGGTCACATGAATCCTCTCCTCCTGTCTGTCATAAGGACACTTGTGATTGCATTTAGGGCCGTCTGGGTAATTCAGGAGAATCATCCATCTCAAGAACCTTAATTTCATCACATCTTCAGACACTTTTTCCTTATAAAATAACCTTTACAGGCTCCAGGGACACCTCTGGCCCTTGTTCAGCCTACTGTACGAAGGAACTATTTACAAGATAAGCAAGCTTCATAGGAGAGCCACAGCAGGCAGTGTAGGCTCCACTGGTCAGGAGAAGAGACTGCCTCCGCCTTCAGGCCCGAAGGGACAAGTGGAGGTGTGGTTACTGGGACCAGAGAGGAGAGAGTCGTGGAGAGAAGGCTTCTTGAGAGGAAGGAAGTGCCCCCCCTTTTAAAGGAACACCATTAGTTCAAGGTGACTTTGGAAGGGAGGAGCCAGGGAAATATATACCCTGACCCCATATCTTCAGCCTTTCCAACCGGATGTTCCATTGTCTGAAGCCAACTGGAAGCTGGTAGGCACAGGGGCCCATTGCTGGAGTCCATATGGGTTAACTGTCATGGAAGACAGCAGGGAAGAGAAGGGTGGAGAGGGATCTGCAAGGGCAGACGGAAGACACTGAACACTGAGTCATTGTCACGGAAGCATTACCCACAGGAAATTTTCAGACAATTTCTTTTCTTGCAGAACTGTCAGCTTTGAGCATCTTAGCAGTTGAAGGGCCATTTCTCTGTAGGTAGCCCCTCAATGTACCTGTCACTGCTGCTAAGACAGCCTGGAGTTATGTGAGAGCGGGGTATTTGCCTGTCTTTTCTACTGATCTAGCTCCAGATCTAGCACAACTCCTGGCATGTAGTATATTGTCTGTAAATACTGCCTGAAAAAATGGGCATGAAACAGTCCGCAGATACCCCATGGTCGCCCTCCACATCGCTTCATACCCCTATCAGGTATCGGTTTCTCCTGCCTCCTTGGCCCAACACAGCTGCGGTTGCTCCACAAGACTTTGCTGCTCTACTCTCCAAGGAGATAGTGCTTTGGTGATGGCACAGCCCTTCTACACTCTCATTCCTATCGCAGGCGTGGTTCTTTGAACCCCGTTATGTGGAACTGCCTAGTTCAGGCAGATTCAGGTTCTTTTAGAATGTTTGCACAACTAGAATCCATTCCACTAAGTGCAGATGTTGAAGGCAGCAGGAAAAAGGCCGCTTCATTTACAGAGGTCTGCATGACTGTCTTGACCCTGACATTTTTGTAAGGAAGGAATATGCGAATTGGATTTGTATTAGTTTCTGAACAGAAGCCTGGGAGGAGGGAGGTTCCCATGGTGCCGGCATGGAAAGGGACCTGGGAGAGGAGCTGCCTCTGCAGGGACAGTGGTGCAGGAGCTCAGGTGGCAGAGCGAGCAGGCACCCGTGTCCTGTCAGTCAGGATGCGGCTCCTGATGGCAGCAGGGGTGGGGGTACGAGAGGAAGGTTGGGTGCCACAGCGTCTCTGCGATGCTGCCGCTCCTCTTCAGGTACCTGGAGGATCTGAGCTCAGCGCCTCCATCACCCACTTTGGTTTCTGAGGGGCCACAGACTCTCAGAGTTGGAAGTTGGGGATCCTCACTGCCTTCACCATCAAGATACAGAATGTCAGAATAGCCATCCTCTCTCTACTCCCTGGCCTCCTGTGCCTTTATCCTGCCTCCCAGCTGTGCTACATTCTCCAACTAAGGCCAGTGTTCCCTGTCACTCAGCACTGCGTACCTGTGCTACTTCCCCCTCAGCCTCAACTGTGGTGTCTGTCATTTAGTTGGGATGATGATTTGATATCCAGGATATTTGACAGTCCCATCTTTTTCTCGATCTAAATTAACCAAAAAGCTTCCATCATTCTACATGACCAAGCAGCGTATCGCAGCAGACACACATGCCCATTGAGTTTCACGCAACACTGAAACATACCCTGTCCTTGAACACAATCCACATCTCTGTGGCTTATCACTTGTCTTAATTTTTAATATAATCTATGACCCAGCACCATACCTGTCCGTTCTCCTGACCCTCACCCACATCCTAGCCTCAACCTGTTCCTGAGTGAGTAAATGAATTGAGGCAGAAATGAGTGAATTGATGGCTGAGCCTAAAATTGTACCCGGAATTTGACCATCGCCAGAGGGGCTCCTTAGCTGGGCTCATAGATGTAGATGTTGGCCACAAGTCTTGGGAGGACAAAGGGATGAACTTCACATTATGTGCAATAATTTCTAGGTTTAAAGGAAAGTTTCCTTCCAAACAGGACAAAGTTCAGGAAGGGTCAGGGCAGAAATGCATTCCTTAAATAGCAATCTTAGACAAATCCAAATGAAATGCCACTCGGAGGTTAACACCTCCTCCTGCCCGTCTCACCCATCCGAGCTCACACTCAAGGAACGACTCCTTTATCTCCCTGGGGCAGTTGCTCACTCATAGGAGTTTTCGATTCCTATGTTTTCTTGCAGTTATAATATTCCTCTTTTCTTGGGCCTCAGGAGCAGAGTTTTACGCTTCAGTTGGTCCCGGAGGGGGCACCGCATCATTGCTGGTCTCGGCAGCTCATGTCTGTTTTCATCCTCTCATGCCCTGGCAGCCCTTCTGGTTAGGATGCATCTGATTTTGTTCGTATGCGTTCCACATGCTGTGTGTTGTTTGGTGCATGTGTTTGTGATGTATGGGAATAGTATTTAGGGAGAGGCACGTGCTCTGGTAAATCGTCGAGACGTGGGGTTTAACCTGGGACAGTCGGACGCTGAGTCCAAGCTTTAGCCACTTCGCTCTGCTGACTACTCAGGGTTCACACTGTGCGACACCTTTTACACAGTTAAAGCAGTTATATGTAATTCACAGTTCACATACATGTTTCAAGATGTATGAAACATGGAAGTATGGATACCAAATTTATGATAGTGCTTATCTAGGAAGGGAGAGCAACACTTAGGATCATGGAATGACTGGGGCTTTGAATTTCTGTAAAGAGAAAACTTTAACCCATGTTACAAAACAATTGACAATTGTAAAATTTTTTATTAAATTAGTTGTGGTTTGAAAATTTCTTAAAATAAAAAAAAATACAATTGGCTGTAAGTAGGTTACAGCACAAATGGTAGAGTATGATCTTGATTTTGTAAAATAAATGTATATAAAGTACAAAGATTACACAGTGGTCTGTCAGTAGTGGGTTATTTTGGAATGGTGGGATTAAAGATAGGTATTTCTTGTTATGCTTTGAATAACAACAATTACAAAATTAAAGAACATTATAGAAAACTAGAGGCCCAGTGCATGAAATTCGTGTACGGGTAGGGTCTCTAGCAGCTGCCAGCAGCCAGCACCGCGTCGCTGACACCCACCATGTTCCACGCCCTCTGGTGGTCAGCACATGTCTAATTCCTGGTCAGTCAAACTCCTGCCCGTAGGGACAATTTGCATATTGGCCTTTTATTATATAGGATAGTGATGAAGTTATCTTCCCACAAAACACGTTGCTGGTAAGCCCAGGGAGTCTGACTTAAGAGTGTGTCATCTGAAATGCTGTCCTCCACCATCTCCTTAGTGAAATCATCTTCATTCCCTCCACCTTCCCCTTCTCCCTGGGTCAGACTTGAATAACGTCTCTCCTGGAGAATAGCAATGACCATGTAAGTAGTTTCCCCATTTCTGTCTCATCATCTCCAATCTACTCTGCACACGGCTGCTAAATTGCCTTTCTGAAGAGCCTGCCTCTTCCTGTCACTCTACTTCCAATAACCTTCAAGAAAAAGTTCAAATTCATCAGGAAGCGCACCAGCACCTTCTTGGTCTTCCTTGTATTAATCTATTGCCTTCTATCGCTCTCTCCAGACCAAGCACTTCTCCCGTAATGTCCTGGTTCCATCCCTGGCCCTTCAGCCTGGCTAACTCCTGCCAACTTTTGCAGATTTGTTCTTTTATTGAAAGCATTTACCAAGCTATCCCCAGGCATCCTTTGCTAAGAGAGTGGCAGCTCTCCTGGTTTCCAACAGCCCATATCCGCTCCCATGCTTAGCCCTCTGACATTAGTCATTGATCTCCTGCCTATCTCTCTGACCAGACTTTAGGTAACGACGGGCAGGAATCTGTCCTAGCACTTGAGTGCCTGTTCTTAGGCAGTGCTTAGCATTTTTGGAATGAATAAATATATGCTGCCTCTTGCTAACTTCTTAGACTGGATGTAGAAGGGGTTGGGTCCTGAGCGCTTGGTCCAGAACACTTGGGTGGTCTTGCTGGGGAGACCTTCCAGCCACAGATGGCTCAGTGTCTGGCCAAAGGCTTTGCTCAGCTCCTTCCAGCTTCTGCAGCACATACACGGGAGGTGACCTACATTCAGAATCACTTTATAATTCAGGAATTAAGCTTGAAAGTGTAACAGGTGGAGCTTGCTGCAGTGTGGGAAAACATTTTCAGAAATCCAAGATAATGAGAATGAAGGATTGAAGAAGCAAGAACTGCTGACAACAACAGCCCAGAAAGTAGGACAGTTTAGACAAAGTTTCTTGGAGGAAAAGGGCCTCAGTGGCTCTGGAACTTTCCCACACAGCGCCTTATCTGCAAATGATGCTTGTGAATCTTTTTTACCACCATGAGAATAGTCCCTGGTGACCACCGAACCTCCATTAGCTTCCACAGACATGGAGCTCAAAGGTGAGGAGGCAAGGGTCCCTGCAAACATTCATGAGCTGGACACATCTAAAATTTCACGCTCAAGTTCATTCTCCCATTCACTTAGGCTTTCTTCCTTCAAGAAACATTTTTAAACCCTTGTTCTTTGCCAAATCTGGGGATTTAGATATAATCAAGTATCTGTTTTTAATTTAATTTATTGGGGTGACATTGGTTAACAAAATTATATAGATTTCAGGTGTAAACTCCACAGCACATCATCTGAACACTGTATTGTGTGTTCACCACCCCAAGTCAAGTCTCTATCACCACTTATTCCCCCATATCCTCCTCTACCTCCCCCAGCGGTCACCACACAGTTATTTGTGTCCATGAGTCTTTTCTCTTTTTCCTTTTCCTGGAGGCTCAATGCCTCCAGCCCCAGCCCTCCCTCCGATAGCTGTCAGCCTGATCTCTACCTATCAGTCTGTCTCTATTTTGCTTATTAGTTTGTTTTGTTCATTAGATTCCACATATGAGTGAAATCACATGGTACTTGTCTTTCTCTGACTGGCTTATTTCACTTAGAATAATGCACTCCAGGTCATCCATGCTGTTGCAAAGGGTAAGATTTCCTTCTCTTTTACTTTTATTTTTTGTGGCTGAGTAGTATTCCATTGTGTAACTGTACCACAGCATTTTATCCCCTCATCTATTGATGGGTACTTGGGCTGCCTCCAGATCTTAGCTATTGTAAATAATGCTGCAATGAACATAGGGGTGCATATATTCTTTTGAATTAGTGTTTCATGTTTCTTCAGATATATACCCAGAAGTGGATTTGCTGGGTCATAAGGGGGTTCCATTTATAATTTTTTTGAGGAAACTCTATACTGTTTTCCACAGTGGCTGCACACATCTGAATTCCCCCCCAACAGAGCGCAAGGGTTCCCTTTTCTCCACATCCTTGCCAGCACTTGTTTGTTGATTTATTGATGATAGCCATTCTTATAGGCATGAGGTGATATCTCATTGTGGTTTTAATTTGGATGTCTCTGATGATTAGTGACAGTGAGTATCTTTCCATATGTCTATTGGCCATCTGTATGCTCTCTTTGGAGAAGTATCTATTCAGTCCTTTGCTCATTTTTTAATTGGATTGTGTTTTTTTTCTTGGTGCTGAGTTGTATAAGTTCTTTATAAATTTTGGAAATTAAGACCTTATCAGATGTATCACTAGCAAATATGATCTTTCATTCGGTGGGCTGTTTTTCATTTTGTTGGTGGTTTCCCATTGTGTTTTAACAGCCCTTCCCATTGACAATACTTATTTGGGGAGAGTGTATAGTGATCAGTAAAGTCACTCAGGTGAGGACTTTGGGTGGTAGTGGTGTGACCAGGTGAGTCAATCTAGGGTAGGTAGAGTCTCAGAGCCAGAGAGAGGTGACGGGGCGTGGCAGACTGTAATGAAGGATCCGAAGCTGACTGTGGAGGAGTTGGGGTGGAAGGTAGGCAACATGGGGACTGGTCATGGCAATGGGCCTCAGTCTGACCAGAACTCTGTAAGTCAGAGATCATGGGATAAGTCTAATCCTGGGGCTGAAGCCTAATGCTGTGTGGACACCAGGCAGGAGCCGACTCAGGTAAACAGGCGTCTGGAAGGGCCCTGATGCAATGGCTCAGCAGTTTTCCAAAAGAAACAGCCCAGTTAGCACAAGTGATTGTCATGTTATAGTTGCTCGGTACACCATATTACTTGGTGGTTAAAAGCATAATAAGCAATTTGTAGGTATCCAATGTGAACTAGTTATCTTATTAACACTTAATTCAAAGCATAGAAAAAAGCCTTTCTTAAAACCAAAGGTGAAATAGAAGCAAATACTTTATTTATGACTAACGAAGCCCAATGCAGTTATGCTAACAAATGCAGTATATTTATTCTCTACTGACTCCTGTGTTCCTGTTCATTTAAAAATTATACATCAAATTCAGAGGTTATTGTTATCAATTTACATACCACCTGTTTTTATTTCCAGTAACATTTTCTTTCAACCTCTTCTTATATCTTCAGTTTATACATTGAAATATAAGTGTTTTTACCTTTCAGAAACTTGAAATGAACATAATTTAGAATCCTAATTTTCCACCCCCAGTTCTTTTTTGGGGAATATTATCCAGACTCAAAAGCATTCCTGGTGCAGCATCGCATTTATGGAACTAGGATCCTGCTGTTTCATTTGGCTGTTTTTGTTCGAAGGGTTTTTGTTTAGTGTTCCATCGTCCAATGGCAAAGCCCCTTCCCAGTCATGACCCCTGCCGTGGACCACCCTTTACAGCGGTGGGTGGTACAGCACCCGGGCCAAGTCTCCGACTTCCATGCTTAACCGAAAGCCCTCAGACATCTTTCCCCCTAAGATTTGAAGAGCTCTCTGTAACAAAACTGTCTTTGCTGCAATAGCTGTGAATATAAAGAAAAGGAAATGCAAAGGCATGAGAATAGGAGATCGTCTCAATTAATGTTCCAGCATTGCCACTCACCAGCGCCACTGCTAACACCTGTGAGCTCCAGCAAGACACCGAAACCCTTTGCTGCTCAACAAGTCACTTCCTGGCACTTCATAAAAGCACCTGTGTCTACAACAGATTAGAATCAAAAAAGAAAAACAAACTGGACCTACGTCATCACTTGAGAAGCACAATACCACCTACTCCAGCAAGTTTCCTTGAGCAACCTCTCAGTCTTCAGTCTACCCAATGGCTCCAGGCCTGAAACACCAGTGGCCACAACTGCATTACAGCTGAGAAAACGACTTCTGCCCAGACCAGTGGTGCCTCCTGATGCAGAAACACCTCCAGATCCTCAGTTCTCTCAAGAAGGAAGGGAGCTGGTCAGTGGAAGAAATCGTGCAGGGACACTTTCTGTTCATACCCCTTCACCTCGGTCACTGGTATCTACTTCCTGATCAATCTCATCCTGAAAGCAAACAGCCAGGAAACTGAGCAAGGTCAATCAAATGAAGTGGAGTAGCAAACACGCTCTCACTGCACCATGGATGTGCCCCTAGAATACATCTTCACCATCCAAGACTGCCATTATCTTCCTCAAAAGCCCGGGGCCTGGGTGGTAGAGAAGGAAGGCTGCATCGGATCTGTACACACAAGCCAGATGCAATCATTTAAATATGCTTTTAGACACACTATGCAACCGCTCAGATCTCATGTCTCCTTCCCTCCTAGAGGAGGGTTGTGGCTCCTGTGACTTCATAGAGAGAGTGAAGTCCATTGTGTGTCCTTGTGTGGTCCTCTGATTCCCTTGGTCTCGTGGCAATGTTTTGTTCCCTTTGTGGATGCTCATCCTGAAGGGATAAAGCTAGCAGCTCAGATAATCTCCTGGTCCACATTTTCTTGTCTTAGTGAGGACCTGAAAGTTGAATCCTCACTCGGGGGTTTCAGGAAGTCCTCAGAGTGAGAGGAAAAGTGTTCCCAATATGATGCCAATAACAAGTATGCAGACATAGGTTAGGAAGCAAAACCATTGGAGTTCTGGATAGTTCCTTCCTGAAGTGGGCTGGAGTCCATGCTGTGCCTCTCTTCCAAACTTGGCCTCCAATGACATCTTAGTGGTAGCTGGAAATCAGCCATGGTGGAAGAATTTACACCACATGCATTGGAAAATTCTACCAGTCAGGGTCGTTTTTCCCAGAGCTAGTTTACCAACACAGGACTGTTTCTAGACCTTGTATTCAGGCATACCCAACCAGCAGTCCAAGAATAAGAGCCCAGACTTTTTGAAAGTGAAACAAAGAAAAGACCAATCAAAGCTTTGCAAAATGTCCTTGAAAATAAATCCAAATCAAATCTTGGTAAAAATGATTTAATAGTTTCTCCATTGGTTCCTCTTGAAACACATGCATGTCTTGTGTTTTCATTCTCTTTCACTATCAGTCTTCTACCCTCAAGAGCACCTCTGGCAGACATCTCTGGAAACAGCCACCATTGTTTGGCCTTTTAAGTATCTCTGGAAGCTCCATTGCACTGTTCTGAGAATATATTGTACAAAGAAAATGCTTTTTATTTATTCTATGTGGTTAAAAATAGTCCCTTGACTCCGAATTTACACTTTGGAATACAAAATTTGAAAATACATAAATATGTTCTTGCTAAATAATGAAAACATCTCATTCCTGACATCTATGTAATTAATGGACATGAATGAACTAACATTCATTATTCTTCAAAACTTGTTTATTTCCTATGCTTGTTCATGTCTTTTCATGATTTTGTGCATTATGATTTTTCTTTCATGTATTTTTTTTTCCACGGCCACACACGCCCCAAAGGGTGAATTTTATTTACGTCCCTTCCTGTGAAGTAGACTTCATATAGGGACTGAACATGGAAGCTGCTTTTCCCACAAAATAACTTGACAAATGACCACATTGTTAGCTCATTCACGATACAGTGACACCAAATCGTTTTTAGAAAATTAAATGGCGATTGAAAGTTAATTATTAGCCCTTACAAATCCGTACATTCATGAGAAATCTTATTACGAGCAAATGCACAAAACACCAGTGAAAGTGAAACTCGAGTGACACGCTGAGAAAATTAAACGTCTTTCACCAGGTTCACTTTACATGCACATGGCGCGTGGTTGGCCCAACGTGGCCCCTCAGACACATTAGCCCCAGAAGCTTTACTGGTCCTATCGGATTTTTCCCTCAAAGAACAGTCATGAAACAGGAAATAAATAACAGTCTGGAGTCTGGCCGGCCCAGTCTCAGTACAAGGGCTTCCCCACCCCTGTCGCTCGGCAGCAGCTCACTTAGCCACGCGGGAGGAGTTTATCTTCCTGATGTCGACGTGGCTCAGAATCAAGGTCCCATTTTTGAATTTTCCAACCTGGCCAATCTGTCCACTTGACAAAATACTGGGAGCTGCTTTCTTCTTGGATTTCCTGTCCTCCTGCCCTTTCCTCTTCTTTTTCTTGAAAATGTCTGTGTCCTGGGCCATTCTCTTTTCCTCTTCCTTGGCTGCCTTTTTCTCTTTGATCTGCTCCTGCAAAACCTTGTCATTCACGTAACTCTTTTTGGGAGGCCATGAGCCCAGCATGATCGCCCGCTCCCGTCCAGGACTCTCTCCTTCCTTTTCCCGTAGCCTGTGATCCCAAACCCGTGCACCGCCAGCAGAGCCTCTTCTAAGTGAAATTCTTGTATATTCACATCTTTCTCAAGGATACTAGTTTTGGTCTTGGCGTTCTCATCTTGATCCGACTTCTGTTTCCTTTTCTTACTTCTGCTGTGGAATTCCACCACTTCCACCGGCTCCCTCCTGTCCAGGGGAGAGCGCGAAGCTGCCGCCGGAGGGGCTTGTGGCCCAGCGGGGGCCTCCGGGGGGTCACGGAGGGGGCGCTGCAGCTCTTCCCGGAGCTCCGAGAAGCTCGAAGCCCTCTTCCTCGGGCCTCTTACAGGAGCACCAGGTAGGGGAGCGGGCTCGGCTCCCAGGCCACGGGGGTCCCCGCATCTCTCTTCTTGTTTTCCTTTTTCTTTCGGATCCTTTTCTGTTCCGCTTCATCTTCTGTCTCTCTAAAGTCTTAGAGGTTCTGGAGCACCGAGTCCAGCAGCTGGCGGGAGGGAGGCAGGGAGGCGGGGAGGTGGGGAGGCGGGGAGGGCCCACCCCACCTGCT
>NW_005370042.1:2925514-2932775 GCF_000412655.1 Myotis brandtii
GCGGGTTGCGCGCGCGGCGCCCTCATTTCCTTTCATGTATTTTGATTTTTCTTATCTCAGAACTATACCTGCTATCCTTTTTCTCATGGTTTTTACCTACCATGAAATGTACTGGGGTGACCCACTTTAGAAATAATTTGTTTTTCTTCCTTTTCAGTTTGCCTTCTTTTTTTTTTATATTGAAAAATAAAACATCTCATCATTCAGCTTTACAGAGCCACATAAGAAAAATGTTGGTTTTCTTATTTTCTGTGGTCATAATTAAATAGTTCTAGGAATGATAGTAAGAAAAGGTCATGACCTTTATGAATGCATTTAATAGAATGAATTGTTGGCAAAATATATGTCAGCTTCCTTGGAAGAACACACTCATTCTTTATCTTTTATGGTATGAATAGAAATAACATTAAGAACACACTCTGCATATGTTTTGACAAAGCCTCATTTTTAGGATTCTTATTCAGAAGCATCCGAACAAAAGATTGAATAAAGGGAGAGCAGATGCGTGGTCCATATGAGTCTTCCCTGTTCCACACCCAAGGCAGACATCATCCATTGTCTTTGTCATCCTTCCCACTGAGCATGGGAACAAACTATGATTCTTCTTCATGATTGGAATTTGCTATGAGATAAAAACATCTTCTTACAAAGGTCCGTATGCTTTCTAATACTTTTTAAATATTCTCATTTGCTTGAAATCTTTCTTAAATTAAGTGGTACACAAGGGACTGAAATATTTTTCAATTTCTCCAAGTTTCGAGAGACCCTAAAGTTTCCCATGTTTTGTAGATGTAACTTAGCTTTCTCCTTCCTTGTTGGCTTTTCTCTCATTCTATTTCTAATACTAAAATATATACACAATCCATTATAAAACAGCTTTGAAATTAGAGTTAGGAATGTTTATGCACACCAGCTGTTTATGAATACCTTAACAAATAAATATGCCTGGAATATTCATATCAAGACACAAAAAGGAAGTTGCTCAATTATTTAGTATCCTCAACTCAAGGTCAAGGGCTACAAAAACATCTGGTAATAAGCCAAAGGTGATAGCTTTGGCTTCATGTGTGTAGAAAAATTTCCTGTTATTTGACTCTGACGTTTATAGTCCTAAGAGAATAAGCTCACAAATGAGTTTCACCAAAGTTACTATTCAGACATATCTTATAGCAGTATATCAAATAATCAGAGTATTGAATCAGCTTCTTCTAGCTGATTGCAAATATTTGCTCCTATTCTGCTGTGATAAGCTCATCAATAATGCCCATGCCTTAATCCCCAGAACTTGTGACTATGTTGTCACCTTACATGGAAAGGGACTTTGCGGATGTGATTTAAAATCTTAAAATAGGGAGATCATCCTAATTATCTGGGTGGGTCCAATGTAATCACGAGAGGTTTTATAAAGTAAAAGAGGATAAAAGTAGAGTCATGGAGATCTCAGAAGATGTTGTGTTTCTGGCTTTGAAGATGGAGGAAGGAGCCCTGGTTGGGTGGCTCAGTTGGTTAGAGTGTCGTCCAGATACGCCAAGTTGCAGCTTCAATCCCCGGTCAGGGTGAATGCAAGAAGCAACCAATGAGTGCATAAATAAATGGAACAACAAATTGATGTTTCTCTGTTTCTGTCTCTCTTCCCCTTTCTCTCTAAAATCAATAAATAAAGAAAACAAAATATAAAAAGATGGAGAAAGGGGACACCAGTCAACAAATGGCAGCCTCTAGAACAGCTGTGGGCAAACTATGGCCCGCGGGCCGGATCCGGCCCATTTGAAATGAATAAAACTAAAAAAAAAAAGACCGTACCCTTTTATGTGATGATGTTTACTTTGAATTTATATTGGTTCACACAAACACTCCATCCATGCTTTTGTTCCGGCCCTCCGGTCCAGTTTAAGAACCCATTGTGGCCCTCGAGTCAAAAAGTTTGCCCACCCCTGCTCTAGAATAATGATGGCTAACCTATGACACTCATTTTTTTGGTTTATTTTTCTTTGTTAAATGGCATTTAAATATATAAAATAAATATCAAAAATATAAATCTTTGTTTTACTATGGTTGCAAATATCAAAAAATTTCTATATGTGGCACAGCACCAGAGTTAAGTTAGGGTTTTTCAAAATGCTGACACGCCAAGCTCAAAAGGTTCGCCATCACTGCTCTAGAAGCTGGAAAAGGCAAAGGAATGGGATTCCTCCATCCCCACCCCCCACCCCAAGAACCTCCAGAAGAAACAGACCGGCCGATACCTTGATTTCAGACTTCTGATCCCCAGAACTGTGAGATAATAAAATTGTGTGCTGTTCTAAGTTGTTCAAATGTTGTACCACTTAATTTGTGGTCATTTGTTACATCAGCAACAGGAAACTAATACATCTTTTTATACATTCCAGAGAAAGGAAAAACAGGGGAACATTTGCTCTATGCAATCCTTTGTCTGAACCAAAAAACAAATCCTTTCAAGATTTCCTGGATTTTTCAGTATGTTGCATGGTGCTGAGAAGTATTATCTTTATTGATTGTATACAAACAGTACATTTTTCTTCCTGACTTCAAGAAAAAGTTTTGTGACAGTTGGAAACCAACACGCTCAAGACAAAGCAAGTTAGTACCTCAACAGCAAGCAAAAGAGAATAAAGGCAACAAAGAGTTAAAATGTCCAAGGTCAGAAGATATTCTTAATAATGATGTCATTATCATTTTAAAAACAAACATTTGATCTAGTTTCATTTTTACAGCTTAGGAGTGTTTTGAAGCTCAGAAGAGAGGGCACCCCACATGAATGTCTACCCACAACACAATTATCACTAGCAAATATTCAGAATGTTTCTAAAACTCTTGGCCTTTCCAACATAACAGCTTGGGTTCAGAGCTCTAGTATCAGTTCTAAAAGCTACGGAAAATAAGACAACTGAAATATCATATGAGAAGGATGTCAATATCAAATGCTGACCCAGGCCTTCCCGGAGCCTCTTTTATTGTGTGTCTCAGCTGTTTTCACATAGACAAAGACTGGTTAGAGATGAACTTTTTTTTTTTATCAGATTCAGAGAAAGATAAAAAAAATCTATTACTTTTCAGCCCAGAAAGTCCTGGAAGAGCTTATCTTTATCCTCTCCTTGCTGTGACAGACTTTGTCATTCTGCTGTCACGTCAAACCATAATTTCTTCTGGCTGAGATAAACTGGTTGGCCATGGTTCAGGTCACGTTAATACAATGTACAGTCTCACTGTTTATTCAGTGGTAGTGAGCCACAACTCTAGAATATACGAAAGGACTAAAAAAAAAAAAAAAAAAAAATTGAATTAGAACCATTTCTCACATATCTGATATGACCCATATTTATAGAAACTCCATTATCCAGGTTTATCCCATAATTCATAAATTCATTGTGAATAGTTGGCCTACTCTTCATATTGTCTCCCCACTTTCCCTGAAGGAATCCTTTAGTCGAGTATTTTTCAAATGTGAAAATAGATCCTAATCAACCTTCCATTACATAACAATCAGGGATGTAAAGCATTTGCTCCTTGTTGAGCAAGAACTGCTGGTCCTTAACTATTAAGATTATTTATTAAAGGCCACACTGGTTGGTGGCTTCTGTAAATAGGAGTTGTACAATTCTTGTGTGTCACTGGCTCGTTCGTATTATTGGCCTCTGGAGCATATGGAACAAGAGCCTTGGTTGTGTTTGCTAAGAAGGTGGCTTTATTTGGAAGGTACCATGCCTCAAGAGTCAACAGGAGAAGTGCATGCTAACTTGGACCCCATAAGGTGTTCATTGAATTTGTAAACCTTCTATGTAGCATCTGCAAACACCAACTGCACTGCATCCGAGTAAACAGGAAAGGCCAGCTTTGTACCTGTTAGGGGCGTGGGCTTAGCCTTGATGGCCAGCTCAGCAAGCTCTGATGTCTATCACATACGTAAAGCAATACCTGAGGCTCCCCCTGCAACACAAAGCTTCATACAGGATTCTTCATCCTCTCAGATCTTTCATCCAATTAAAACTCCAGGCTTGAAACAAAAATTGCTGCTGGAATGTTAGGATGTGTCCTGCTGTATCTACAGGGAGAAGGCTGCAAACCAACTATAATCTCAGTTACTCATCTAAGTGGGAAAGGGATACTAGTTTTACTGGGAAAACAAATAAAATCCTGCATGGTCTATGTTTTTCTTGCAATTAGTCAATTTACTTGAATTTGAGTATCTAGGAACTTAAGAGGCATCTTCAGAACTATACCTCCTTTGTGTTAAACAGTATGTCTAACAAGACCCAACCCCCACAGACCTCAATAAGAACTAACTAAGGTCAATGTCTGTGAAACAAACTACACTAAAATGTTGAAATTCTATTCACATTGATGGTAATCTGTCATCTAATTTCTAATAAAGACTGTTTTGTTTCTTATTAAATTGTCACAAAAACTAATGCATAGTGGCTTGCTTTGAAGATCTTTTATCTTTCACACATCTAAACATAAGCAATACTTGTCTTTCTCACAAGATTTGTTATAAAGTTATGTATAAAAAGGATTTGTTTTTATAAAATAATATTCTTGAAGGATAACAATAATCAGAGGCCAAAAAAATTCAGGGCAGGGTGTCTTCCCATTAAGAATTATCTTTTATAGTGTTTCTCTAGAGTCTCTATGGGAATTACTCAATCTTTGGCAATACTAACTTGGGGGGTAAAAAATCTTCCCATTAAAGACCTGCCAGAAAGCTACCAAAACCAGGAGGGGTGGATTCTGACAGCTAATTTTTACAGATAAAACCTACTCATTCTATAGAAAATACAAAAGATTTTTTTTAATGCAATGATTTTGTTTTGATTAAATTGTATAGGATTAAAATGTATATCATTTTTTTCTAATTTTAGAGAAATGTACAGATGGAACAGTGAGGTTGGTGGAGTCTCTCTCCACTCCTGGTATCAATAATGATGATTATTTACCTCTTAACAGACTTTGGAGTCTACTAATTTCCTTCCATCTTAGTCATTGCAGAAAAACGTGTTATTAATTTTAGATGGCTTTCTGGCCCTTTTTAGTAGAATGTGGAGATGGATGCAGGCTCCCACTGCAATACAAAGCTTGATACAGGATTCTTCATCTTCTCAGATCTTTCATCCAATTAAAACTCCAGGCTTGAAACAAAAATTGCTGCAGGAATGTTAGGATGTGTCCGGCTGTATCTACAGTCAGTATGTGTTCATATTGCTGTCTTATATACATTGCCTCAATTTTAAAAAATCTGTAATATTAAATCCAAATACAGAAGCACATTTTTTTTGGTGGCAAGATAATACAATGAAACATGTTTAAGAAATCTCTTGCAAAATCTGTCTTTTGGGATTCAGGGAAAACAAAGCAATATTAGACGTCAGAAGTTACAGTTTCCCTTGTAAAGATGAATAAAGAGGGAGACTGGCAAACATACTCAATACTGTGAGGCAGGAAACACACTCCCCTCAGACGTTACTCTGACCTTTTTCTATCATGTTGCTTGACCTCCACAAGCCCTCAGATACTGCGCCAGTTGGCATCTTACTGAAACCTTGTGTACTTGATGTGAAAGGAACAATACCACCAGACTTCAAGGCAGTAGACCAAATAGCTGAGTCACAAAGGCCTCTAGACTGGGGAGGGTTGTATGTGCCCCTAGAGAAAATCACCTCCTAAACCAGGAATGAGCATCCTCTGACAATAATGCCAATTTGCCCTTCCACACATGTAAAGTCACTTTTTTATAAAAAGGTGAACACTTAAGGGGCCCACCGCTTGGGTGTAATGGGAACTGTCCTGTTCATTACAGGATGGTCAGCAACATCCCTGGCCTCTCTTGACTAGATGCCTGTAGAATCATCCAAGTTGTGACAACTCATACTGTTTCCAGATATTTCCAAGTCCTCTGGGGGCAAAAGCGCCCCCCAGCTGAGAACCACTTTTCTCAAGCACAAGCAGAAACATGCCAGGAGTCATGAGCCCTGTGCTAAGAGCACTTCCTTTTCATTCTATTGGCCAAAACCAGTTTCATGAAGAATGAGTCAAGAGGACGGGCGGCCACCTGTTTGTGGCAGTGACAGGGGAGGAGATATGATTGCAGGGAGGTAAGAAGACCTGGATTATTAAAACAATAAATCTACCTTAATAGCTATGAGTTCAAGAGCTTCACTCTGGTACAGACCCTCTTCCAAGGCTATAATAATGTTTTTCATTATTTGTGATGTTATTAGAACAAGCTCCCAAGACTTAGATCCTGTTACTATGACTACTTCCCCTTTGGTCTGATTATTTGCAGTGCCTCTTAGACATAATAGGTATCACATAAATAAAATAACAGTACCTTTATGCTTTATATATTGGGGTTTTCCAGTATAACTCACACACAATACAATCTAAAAATTCTTTATACTGTAATGTTAAGTTCTATAAATGATAATAGTTATGTCAAACCTTAAAAGGTATATTCACACATAACTGTCACACATCTATATATATAAAAACCTAATATGCAAATTGTCCCCTCGGGAGTTTGACTGGGAGACTGGGAGTTTGATAGCTCACTATGATGTACGCTGACCACCAGGGGCGGTGTGGAACAAAGGAAGGCTCCAGCCAGCATATGGGGAAGGGAGGCCCCAGCCAGCAGCTGGCAGCCAGGGAAGGGAGGCCCCAGCCAGTAGCCAGCAGCTGGGAAAGGAAGGCCCTGGCCGGCAGTCAGAGGGCCCTGATCAGCCCTGATCGCTGGCCAGGCCTAGGGACCCTACACATGCATGAATTTCATTCACTGGGCCTCTAGTGTACATATAAAGAGAGAACATAGAATAACTGCTTGATGTAAAATAATACAAATGCAACACCTATGCTCTCTGAATGAGAATTGTATGCATGTGAGGTACACATTAAGTAACACAGTTGAAGATCTAATTCTTTTCAATTGAGAATACAGGTTGCGGATATTGGTAAATACTTTTTTAAAAAGAGAAACAACTGATTTGTTAGAGGGAAAAACACAAGGAAACTAATTTTGTCTTTTATATTTAGGTAACTTTGAGCAAAATCATTTAATCCATGTTTCAGTTTATTCAGCCACCATGTATATTAGGCTGCATTATATGAAATTGCCAATATTCAATTGTTGGGGATTCTTTTCTCTTTAAACAGCAATTTCATGTGATTTAATACAACAGATGATGTCAGTCCTACAATGATTTTTAGAGGGTTAAAAGAGTCAATATTAGCTGATTTTGAGTCAAAC
>NW_005370042.1:2932898-2939449 GCF_000412655.1 Myotis brandtii
ATATATATATATATATATATAATGGTAAACATGGGGAGAAATATAGAAATTATGACTCTATCAGGACACTCTCTCTGCAATGGCACCACAGCATTTTCCAGGAAGCATCTGCTCCTTTTTAATAACTTTGATCAAATTCCAAATGACAAAAATGAGATCACACAAAAATTAGAGACTTTCTGGAAACAGCTGAAGGTGGCAAGAAGATGGAAAAAGTGTAAAAGAAAAGAAAATTTTCTTTAAAAACAGAATGAAGAATAGAACAAAAGATTAAAAATGAAGTCAGGGTCTCTTCTGAAATATTCCTGTGGGGGGATGGATGACTCTGTTTTGGATTCTCTAAAGCAATCAACCCTAGAAATAAACACAATTAAAAGGCTGCCTTTTGAAGCTGGATAAAAAAATGAGTCATGTTCTGAGGCAAGTTTCCTAAAAAGAGAACTTCAAAAGAAGGAGGTGATAAAGAGATAATATGAGCACAAGTTGTCATTAAATTCCTTAATTATGAGAGAGAATGGCTCAATTGTGACTCAGTTCCTATACTCAGTTTTAAGAGTACAAAATAAACAGAATCCTTCTTTAAAGAGCAGTAAAAAAAAAAATGAAAACACTGTAATACTTAGATTAGTGTTTCCAAAACCCAATTAAGCATGAGAATTACTTTCTTAACATAAAAAATAAAGTACAGAAACCACACCCCAGTTGACAAAATTAGAATTTCTAAGCTTGAGGTTTGTTTTCCCCCCACAAAATCCACAATTCGTTTTAATCACTTAAGTTAGAAAAAAGCTCAGTTAAACCTTATGAGCTGTTCTTTTTCATTTATTTTAACTGACCTTCTTTCCACATACCAGAGGCCATCTTTTTCCAGATTCTTTTGCCTATTCTCGCCGTGGTGGTTAATAACTATTCATCTTGCCAAAACAGAACACAAGAGAGTGGGGTAGTGTATACAACAGAACTCATCTTCTCACAGCTCCGGAGGCTGGAAGTCAGGGGGCAGCCTGGTTGGTTTCTGGGAGGACTGTCTTCTTGGCTTGTGGAGAGCCAGCCCGCTTCCCACGATGTCCTCAAATGGCCTTTTCTCTGCGCTTGGAGAGATACCGAGAGAGGGGCTGAGATTGCTCTTTGGTGTTTCTTCTCATAAAAACACCACTCTTCTGAGAGCGAAGTCTCACCCTGAAGATCTCATTTCATCTTAATTACTTCCTGAGAAGCCCCATCTCCAAACTCAGCTACACAGGGGGAATTTGGGGACACAAACATTCAGGCCAACATAATAGCCAATTGCTTCACTCAGAAGAATTAATCTAATTGGTTTCAAGATGTTTTAGAGTATCATTTAAGATGGAGAAAAATACCTACCTTAATCCAAAATGAACTGTGTTTACATAATTTGTCTAAAATGCACAGGTATCCAGAACATTGTACAATGCCTCAAACATTCAGTAAGTGGTTGTGTATTAAATATATTTATTCTCCTTAGGGGGCCAAGGAGAATACTTACGATGTCCCTCCCTGAAACACTGGCCTGGTTCTCTAGCCTCCTGGGCAGAAGGTGGGATTGATGTGTTCCTTATAAAGAAACCTGGCTGGTGTGGCTCAGGTGCTTGGGTGTCGTCCTGTGCACCAAAATGTTGTTGGTTCTATTCCTGGTCAGGGCACATGCCCGCCTGATCCCCTGTAGGGGACATGCAGGAGGCAGCCAATTGATGTTAAGTTCTGACACGGATGTTTCTCTCTCTCCCTCTCCCTTCCTCCCTCTCTAAAAAAAATTTAATAAAAAAAATATATTTATTATTGATTTTTTACAGAGAGGAAGGGAGAGGGATAGAGAGTTAGAAACATTGATGAGAGAGAAACATCAATCAGCTGCCTCTTGCACACCTCCTACTGGGGATGTGCCTGCAACCAAGGTACATGCCCTTGACCAGAATTGAACCTGGGACCCTTCAGTCCGCAGGCCGACGCTCTATCCACTGAGCCAAACTGGTTAGGGCAATACAAATATTTAAAATAAAAGAATGGAAGGAAGGAAGGAAGGAAGGAAGGAAGGAAGGAAGGAAGAAAGGAAGGAAGGAAAGAAGGAAGGAAGTTGAGGAAAGGACATGAGGAGATGAATATGCATTTGAAGAAGTCTCCATTTACAAAGACAATATTTTTTATAAGTAATTTACAAACACAAGTTATTAAAATTTTTTTTTTAGAAAGAAAAAGATCTGCTGGATTTAAGCCATTCATGCTGTCTTCCTGATTAATTCCAGATCAGATTGGATAAGAAAGATTGGATACTGGTCAAATCAAAGAAAATAAATCTCAACATTAGTCACAGCAATTTCTAGGACTTTACTTGAAGAAGATACTCAGACATGAGGTTTGGTCAAAGACTCAGGAAAAGGGTGGTCACCAGAGAGCAATGTCCTCCCTCATGTCCTTCTCCTTTCTCAGCTCCTCTCTGAGTGTCAGTTGTTCTCCGAGTTGCATTCCTTGTCCTCTCCTCTTGCCTTGTGGACTTTACAAACAGAAAAATAAATTTCTGCCGAAAAACCTGTGCACATTTCCGTAGCTTCAGCAAGCTTCCCTGAAAAGTTGACTTACAAAAACATGATAGCAGTGAGCTATTCAAACGACATGATATGAAACCACCACGCAGGAAGCGGGGGTCATCGGAAGCTTAGAGAGTTCAACACATTTCTGAAGAAAGACATCAGGTGGAGCCGAGACAGAGGAGGAAGCCCAGTGCAGACGTCGAGGGGGCAGCTCTGCTGAGCGCCCAGCCCGCGGCCAGGATCCGTCACCGCCTTATGAACGAGTGATTCCGCTGCCCAGCCCAGCGGAGCCTGCAGCTGGAACCTGCTGTAGCAGCATTCGCGCCCCCAGGTGAGGACCACCCCACCAGGTCTTTCCAAAAGTCCCAGTTTACAAAATTGTGAGCAAAATTGGAAGATTGTTTTTAAGGAAGTTTGGGGGTGATTTCTTACATAATTACAGTAACTGAGAAAGAAGAGCATCCACCTTCCTATTAAGAGGAGTCCCATAAAGAAGAGAGAAAACAGAAGACAAAATTGTTTTTTAAATTAGGACAAGAATATGATAAAGTTCACCAGTTTTCAAGAGAAAAAATAGCCGCTCTATTAAACAGGCCCACTGCGTGCTAAGCAAGTTGAATGAAAACAGATGTGAAATATATATTTAGTGAAATTTCAGGACATCAATATTTCCACCTCTGTATTGGTCAGCTAAGTTACCAGGGACTAGAGGGCAAAGTCAGGCAGCTACTCCCATCCCCATCTACCAAGAATGACCTGGTTAATTTTTTAAATATTCTATGTCTAGATACACACACTCAAATATCCGATTACTATACATTCATTAGACATTATGATTTAGAAACAAATTATGATTTAGCTCTATATTTCCTGATATAGGAAAAAATGGCCATAAAATATTATTGAGAGAAAAAAGCTGATTACAGAAGAGCTTGTGAAAAAGTTGTTGGAGAGTTTGCAAAAGAAAAATCAAAATTTGCTAGATCGGGTGATAAAATAAAGAACAAATAGGCTTAGTGGTCAAAGAGAACAGCAGTGATTGGGAATATGACAATTTCTAGACTGCCATTCACAATAAAACACTGATAAGAGAACTGGCCCGGATGGGTAAATCCAGCCCCTTCCCTGTAACTGCTTGTTAGAAACAAACATTAATTAGCTTAATTCTTCACTCTAGTTAGCAATGCATTGAAAATGAGTTATTCATTTCTTGTAACACACAAATGCAAATTTTTTCATTGCTTTTTCTACATGAGTCAGAGATTAAATTGCTGATAATGCAAAGTTTCTATTCTGTCATTTATGCCATCGAGTTTTACTCTTAATAGTAAGTTTATAACACACACTAGAATCTAAGTAAAACAAAGGAAATGGAACAGAAAGTAAAGATTAACAGAGAATTGACAGATCAGGTATAATTTACTGTCTGCTGTTTAAAGTTTGTGAATTGTGTCAAAGTATGAGTATTGACCTCTAACCTTACCTTCTTAATCAATCACTGCAGGCACTTGTGGGAGGCAACCAATTGATGTGTCTCTCACGTCAGTGTTTCTCTCTGTTTCTACCCCTCCCTTCCACTCTTTCTAAAAATCAATGGGAAAAATATCCTCAGGTGAGGATTAACAACAAAACAAAAAACTTTTGTGTATAATACGGTAAATGCATTATCTTACATAATAATAAGTCCCAAAGTAGCATCACTTAAATCAGCATTTTAATATCAAGACTGTTCTTGACAACCTTAAGCTCACCTCTCATTTTATTAGGAGGACTATTGTATCTCCAGCCATTGTGTCCCCATATAACAAAGTACAAATTAAGAAAACACACACAAAAAAAAGCAAAAACACATGCTGTCCTAAGTATCTTTTGTTTTTCTTCCTAAGTATCTTTTTAAGTGAAGATAACTTTCCCAAGAAACTTCTCCCCTGTGATTGCTCTCAGAATTTCATGCCATGCCCAGTCTAGCAAGGACAATGAAACTATATGTTGGCTTAAAGTATTTATTTCACTCCTTAAAATATATGAATCCCCCAACAGCTGAATAAAACTAGAGTTCTGACCACCAGAAAGATGAATGTTAATGTGTTTTAGGGGAGCTATACCATCAGGGCCTGACACAATCATTAAGTAGCTATCTCCTTAGAATTACCACATCAGCTCCTTGGTGGGCTAAAATAATCCCTTATTACTAACAAAAGATCTATGCATTTTCAAAACTCTGTGGGAGGGAATGTTGAAGTGGAAGATCTTTTGAAAATTCTGTATTTGTTCAAAATTATTTTTAGTGGCATATAATAAATTTTAAATAGCTTTTTTTTCACACTCCAAAGACAAATCAGCACTTAAACTATTCATTTATCCTCCTGATGTCTAATACTAATTGGAATTATGTGATGTTTTAAAATATAACCATGCATTAGCCTGAGGTAGGTGAAAATGCAACCAATGAAAGTTCACTTTTGGAATATTCTTTTGGGTACTGAATGCATCCAGCAGGTCGAAGATATAGTCAGGACAAATATAAAGAGGGCCAAGAGAATCTGATAAGCATGTTTTAGACAGTATACAGAAAACTACAAAAGTTCTCCATGAGAAAATCTGAAGAAAAAGACCAGCAGATATGTCAGACAAATTTTTAGAAAGCAAATAAATTCCAAAACTGCAAGGTATTGGAATTGCTGACAACAAAGATGAACATACTGCCAAATCTGGGACTATTTCCATGTTCCAGCCCAAATCCTAGATTATAAAGCAGCAAATCTGTAATCCAGCCCATCCCAGACACCAACAGAGCAGAAGGATAAGGTGATAGTTTCCACACTAAGTCAGGTGGGCAGGGCCAGGCAGGTGGTATCTCACCAACTTCTGGAGACGAGGGTCACTTTTCCTCTATGGGACAGATAGGTTGGAAGATCCAAAACCCATCAGGTGACAAAAGGACCTGGAAAGACCAATGTCAACACTTCTTGCATCAATTGTATGGAAATGTGAACAGGCCCTCCTGACTCCTTCTTCCGGAGGCCGGGGTTGGAGAATAGGAGGATGTACGACATGCCTTGTTTTGACCACAGTAACCCAAATAAGTGGGTTTCTCCTCTTCTCTATTTACTTCTTCAAATATAAACTGCTTTTTTAATTCCCAAAACGAAGCTGTTGATTTGGAATGGATATATCTGGACAGCTGCTCTGACCCTGCATTTTTCTTCCCATTGTATTCCTCATGTCATTGGATCGAGTGCCTATCTTTGCAAAGCCTTGTGACTGACACGCAATTAGCAGCAGGTGGAGGGGGATGGGTAAAGCACCTTGTCTGTCTTCAGGGAGCTTTAAATAATGCACAGGAAGCTGTATGTTTCTGCTACTAGAAAACATTCCACAGAGAAGACAAAGTCTCAATATCCCTAGTTTAACTTTAGATCGACCTTAAATGTGATGAGTTGTTTCATCACTTCTTTGTCCAAATAAAATACCTAATTCCTGGGTTTGGCATAGGAGAGATTGCCTTTTCAGGTGTATTGCTCCTTTTTCCTCTTCTTTTGAAAAGTAGTTTCAAAGAATCATCAGATTTCCAAATTTTAAGAAGTCTCACCCAGATCCATTGAATTAATTTGTCCTTCAAAGGCATAAGTACTTTCATTTGCTTTTTAACCAGTACACAGCACTCTGAAGTCACCCTGAGGACAGGAACCAGTGGCTCCTGGCTGATCAGAGCTGGAAACCATCTGCTTCCCCAGCTCTCCATGTTGCTATACCCTCAAGACACTTTCTAGTTTTCTGGTCAGAGGGGACAAATTCTTCTTTAGATTCCAACATTCCTCCCACACAGTCCACATGCTTTCAAAATGCCTTCTGTGCAATGCAGACATTATTAAAATGGCTCATCAAGTGGGGTGGGAAAGGGAATTTGGTACCCCAACTCTGGTTCCTGGCTAGCGGGAGTGTGGACATCAACTCCACCCACTGTTTCAATAACAGATATCACCTCCCTCCCCCCTCACC
>NW_005370042.1:2939462-2939720 GCF_000412655.1 Myotis brandtii
CCCCCCCCCACACACACACACACACTTCACCCCACATGGTCCATTTTGAGTTCACTGCTTCAGGAGAGACATCTACTTACCTTTCACCCAGTCATCCTTCCTTCTCTCCAAACATCTTCCCTCCTCACATATATGTGTTTGTTATAATATGTGCTCAAATTATTCCTGAACTCTTATTCATTTTTTAAAGAACATGCCATACAACATACTGCATGGACATGTATTACTAAACTAGAGGCCCGGTGCACAAAAATTTGT
>NW_005370042.1:2940165-2948380 GCF_000412655.1 Myotis brandtii
CCCCCCTGTCAAACACAGAGCCGCAGGGCAATCAGGAGATTGGGGAGCTCCGCCCTATCAGGCACAGAGCAGGGCTGATCAGGGGGTTGAGGCGCCTTCCCCTGTCACACACAGAGCTGCAGGGCAGTCAGGAGATTGGGGAGCTCCCCCCTATCAGGCACAGAGGAGGGCTGATCAGGGGGTTGGGGTGCCTTCCCCTGTCACGAACAGAGTAGGGCGGATAGGGAGGTTGTGGCCCCGCCCCCTGTCACTCACAGAGCCGCAGGGCGATCAGGGGGTTTGGGCGCTGCCCCCTGTCACACTGATCCCGGTGCTGGGAGCCTTGCTGCTCCGCTGATCCCGGTGCTGGGAGGCATATTACCCTTTTACTATATAGGATAGAGGCCTGGTGCATGGGTAGGGGCTGGCTGGTTTGCCCTGAAGGGTGTCCTGGATCAGGGTGGGGGTCCCCACTGGGGTGCCTGGCCAGTCTGGGTGAGGGGCTGAGGGCTGTTTTCCGGCTGGCGAGTGACTAAATCTTCCAACGCTCCTTGTTTTCTTCTCTCTCTTTTTTTTTATTCTGGGCCAGCTTTAGCTCTGAGGCCTCGCTGCTGAAAACATCGATACAATGTTGCGGTCCGAGCCCGGCTGAATGGAAGCCGGTTTCTGGTGTTTTGTTTAGCTTCTTATTTGCAACATAGTACATAGTTGCTTAGAGTTGCAGCTGAGAGGCCGGCAAGTGAGGCGGGGAACGTTGGAGTCCGCAGCAAGCAAGCCTCATGCTCGCTTCAGTGCCTGGCTGCCGGCCGCCATCTTGGCTGACAGTTAATTTGCATATACTCACTGATTAGCCAATGAAAAGGGTAGCGGTCGTACACAAATTACCATGTTTCTCTTTTATTATTGTAGATAATAAACATCTAAGAAATTCTAAGTACTCTACAGAACTAAACAGAACTCTGTGTAGTAAAAAATTAACTTGTAACTCATTTGGGATTCAGTGTTGAACTGACTGGGATTGACATTCATTCTCCACAGATTCTCTTCCCATTGGTCAGCTTATTATAAACGACCATAAAGAGAACTTTCAGTGGAAAACTCATCTAGCCAGCTCTGCTCTGGCTTTTTTTTTTTAAAGATAAACAAGTAAATAAATAAAAATCATCCTCCCTCTTCTGGGAGGTTGTAAAGAATGGAAAGTTTCAGTTGCATGCATCTTCGGCATTAAATTCATCCTAAAGAAAAGCTCAGTGCTATAAGTAATCCACTGTAGTAATAGAGCTCTGAGTATTCACAGGAACCACATTGTAATTTTTTATATTTATTCTATCAACAGAGCTAGATAGGTGGGAACTCACCATTCACTTGTGCATGGGACAGTTTCTATAATGTTGTGAAAGATGTTTTTGTTGCTGTTTTCATCAAAGTGTAAGAAAATGAAAGAAAAAGAGTCTCCTGAGGATGATATACACTTGGGCCTACTATGTGTCACACAGATAGTCTATATATTGTAAATATTTGCCATATGACATATATTGTACTTACAGTAATCTTATGTAATCTTTATAAGAAGCCTGAGTGGTAGGTAATATCCACATTTACATATTAGGACCCAGAAGGTCAGTGAGCTTAGGTAACGAACTCAAAGTCACACAGCCAGGAGGAGTAGAAAATTGGTCTAAGTAGTCCAGAACCCACGTGCTTTCCACTCGATCATGGAAGCAAACAGGATCCTAGTGAAATGTATCTAGTGAAGATCAGTCAAACAGATGCTCTACCCAAGTCATCTCTAGAATGTAGGCTAATGCCAGAGGTGAGGCAGATGCTGGAACCAAAAGAGTTTAACTCTCCACCATCAGCAGCTGAGCTAGAAACAAACAAGCACAGGAGGAAAACCCTCAAGAACGGAGAGTCAGTTAACATCTAACACACTAAGAATGGGTTAATGTGACCACATGTCATGCTGCATGAGATTTACAAAAAGAAGCTGCCTAAACTTCGTATAAAAGAAGGGACGTAGTCGCTCTTACTAGGTGCACGCACTCGGATGTGATCCAAGACGGTGTCTTTTTCCTGTGGAAGAGAAGGTTGGCACTCCCTGCAGTGCCCTGGGTGTGCATCTCCAATATGCTGGAAGTAGCAGTTTAATGAAAGGTAACGATCTATAAATTATCTTCCCCAAATGACAAGCAGGAAAGCTAGCATACTCTATTTTCTGCTGACATAGAATGTCCATCAACCACAAATGTCAAGTAGTAGAAACAACTCCAAAAGAAAGGTATTGTACAACAGAACTACTGCTAAAACCGTAAGAAAAGCATCCACAGTCTATGCAAACAGATCATGAAAACATTATTTTGAATCACCCTTAATGACGACAAACACAGCCTCACCAAATTAGTGAACCACCAGGAGAAATTCAACCAATGGAACCTGCTGGCAGCCTCCATAATGATTCCATTTCTTAGAGCCTTTGCAGGGAAAGCAACTTTGGAGGAGAAGGCGGAGAGAAATGCTTCATCAATTTCCTTTAAAGACCCTTGCTGCTTACAAAATTAGAAATCAATCTTTTGTGTGTTGCTTAAGAGCTAAGACAGTGGAAGCAAATGGAAGAAAATATTCTTTCAAATACACGCTTCTATTGTTGACGTTAAACAACAGATCATTAAAGCAATCAGAACCAGTGCAATTTTCTCCAAATACACAAAAACATCAGAGCTAATCAACTGTCATATTGTCAGGCTCAATCACCCACAAGCCTGTCCTCACTACTCTAGCAATTTTCTTCCTCTCCTGTGACTTCAAACATTGACTTTGAAGGTAAATAAGGAATACATTTATTTTGAAGGGTGTTGAATGTATGAGCCTTTTAACAAAAGGACATTTGCAAAAAGGAGAAAAAAAGCATGTGTCATGATAAAGGTAAAATAACACAATCTCTTATCACCTTAGAATTCTTAGAAAATAAGAGTTTTAAATTAAAGCCACAGTAACACAGTTCAGATGAGAAGGGCTTCTGATACATTTCAAGTTAATTTGTCTTCTGAATCATCCCAAAACATTTAAATCTAGTATAAATTCACCTAACATTATGTTATTCTTCTGGAAAAGGCATAAAATAAAGCTCTCCATTAATTTTTAAAACATGGCAATCTCAGCATCATGAAATGTAAATAAGAACCAACAGCAGGATGGGTATGGCAAAACAAAAAGCTTCAAAGACAAAGAGTCAACAGAAGGGTAGGAATTTGTCTTCTCCCAGGACCAGACATTAATTAATTTTACTGATTTCAATGCTTCCCTGGAAATACCGAAGATCTGGGTTGAAATGGCTCTGTGCTATTCACCCATTAAAAGAGATGGGCTTCTTTTTCTTTTTAGGCTTCCACTGATTCTGATTTACACACACTTGGTGAGTAAAAGGAGTTGCTAAGGGACTTTTTCTAATGTACAAAGTTTTCTGAAAAGCCCAATAAATAGCTGAGAAATCTGCTTCAGTATTTAGCAAACATAAAGCATATGGTCTGTGAGGTTTCTTCTACACATTTTGAAACTAAAGCTTTTAAAGAAAGCAGCTTAAATAAACTCCCTAAAATCCCCTTATAAGTGAATTAGAAATTTGTGAAAAATATCCCAAAGGTAGCTGCCTTCATACATCAGAATTAATTTTCCATTGAAGAGTTTGATGAGACATAGCATAATCTCTCATTAAACTTTTCAATACTGGACAAACTTACACACATAGAACCAAAAGTTTACTTTCAGTTTCAAACTGGCTTCAATTATGTTAGATTAAAGATTCATCATAAAATATGTATAGCAGATGTATTCATTTTCTGTTGCTGTGTAATAAATTACCACAAATTCAGTAGCTTCTAACAACATCTGTTTATTATTTCACAGTTTCAAAGACTGAATGGTCAACATTGGTTCTACTCAGCTTCTCCCCCAGATTGACATCCAGGTGGTAAATGAAGCTGGGGTCACATCTAGAACTCGGATCCTCTTCCAAACTCATTCAAGTTTGGGCCAGCATTATGTTCCTTGTGGTTGTAGGACTGAGGTTCCTGTTTCCTTGCTGGCTATAAACTGGAGGCTGTTCTCAATTGCTGGAGGCCACCTGCTCTCTTCCCCACATGGCCCACAGCTTCTTCAAGAGCAGCATAAGAATCTTCCTCACTCTTGATCTCTTTACCTCTTTTGAGAAATCACCTGAAACCTATATGATCATGTTAATCGATGTCAACCTAATACATTTAATTTTAAAAAGGGGGGGAAAGAATTCACCTGGTTAGATCAAGTTCTGGAGGTCAGGGGTGTGGAATTGAAAGTTTCAATCCTCTAATTACCTGGTTGGTTGCACTGGCATTCAGCCCCATCCTTGGGTGCTATCCAGAAAACACCTCATTAACATAACAAAAGACACCTGTATCACTTTCAGCACTTAGGAAATTCTAAGGCAGTGGTTCTGGATGAGGCCCAGAAATCAGGATTTTAAAAAGATTCCCAGGTGATTCTAATGTGCAGCCAAGGTTGAGAACCACTGTTCTAAGGGGTTTGGGAACTGTGAGCCAAGAACTGTGGACTAACACCAAATATATATGAGAAATAGATTTTGATCATCTGAATGATCACAACATTGCAGCCCCTAAGAGTACAAATTTGTCCCTGGTTAAGGCTCTAGAAAGAAGCTGAAACAAAACTCTCAGTTACCATATGAAAGTGAAAAATGAACTGTATTGATGTCAGCAAGCATCAGCAGGAGGTTCCAGGTTGAGGTTAATGGAGTGGGATGGGATTTTGAAATCCTCTTCCATATTCACCAGCTGTATCCCAAACATTGGCTACTCTTGGGGGCGTTTAATCCAAATGCTTGTTATGTTTGATGTTCCTCATTGTGTGTTATGCTTTTCCACGTATCAGTTATCTATTTGCCTGGGCTATTTTTTTCCTTGCTGAAGTTGCCAAATTCTACGTGGGTGGTACTAGGTACGCAGCCCTGTTGCAGGCTGGGTTAGTCCAAAGCATAACAGTTCAATGGGGGAGAGGGCTTTTTCTTATACTCTTCTGCTAGAGCCCATTAATGCTTATGGCTGGGGTAAGGATGGGGAGATATATACATTGTTCGTGGTCATCAATTCTGGAGATTAAGCCTATGGTGATAGGTGGGAACAACCCATAATGCAGACTGCAGTAAGGTTTCTTAAGTGAAATACAGGGAGGGAGAATTCTGAAAGCGACTCTTTCAAATGGAATCAGTAGATCCAAATTTATTGAAGTTGGAAGGAAGATTTTACATCTGTCATTGCAGAGCACAAAGATTTAGGTCAGGATCAAAAGAGAGGCCAGAAATTAGCACATGGACAAGAATTCAAAACACAAAATTTATATTATTCATATAACTTTATATATATGAAATCTTCAAGTATACCTGACTCACAGCAATAAAACAAGTGATCTGAGATTTATAGCCTTTTCCTCTTGAAATTCTGACCTCATGAATGTCAGGAATTGTTAGGCCGGATGACAAGCTCATTTTACTCTTCCATAAACTTTTCTATTAGCTCACAATGTTCATAATACCAAAAGGTCACTTAAGAAAATTATTACTTTTCTTAAAAACTAATGTCTTATTTTGGTAGCACTTAATATTTTCACCATTCCAGGGAAGGAGAACATCCAGCCCACGGTTCATATAAGGCCTGAGAAATCATATGGTCTGGCCCTGCTAAGGCATTAGGGTTGAGTAAATTAAATGTTTGACCAAATATAGCAGGCTAATTTTTAAGTTGATAATTTTGTACGGCCCACAAATGATGTTACATGTATCCAAATGGCCTTTGGCAGAAAAAAGGTCCCCTACCCCTGGGCCAGCAAAAAAGGAACATAACACTTGTAAAGTCAGATTCCTAGTTGGACCTTTTAAAAACAAAGAGAAGTTTCTAGAATGTTGTAACTACCTAGTTATTCAAACTATTTCAATCATAGTTATGAACTTTTTGAAGTAATTTTACTTCTTTTCCATGCAATACATTAGGGACTTCAACCCTTTTGTTTTATTAAAATGCAAAATAACTGCAGCATCCTGCTCTTTTGGAAAATTCAATTACATTGAAAATCAAATACAGAATATTGTGCCTGAGCTATGGTGATTCAGTGAGCTACAAATGTATGCAGATTATCATGGAAGAAAACAGACACAGTAATAATGGCAGCTGCAATTTGCTCATCACTTTCCCATTTACAAATCACTCCCATGAATGTAAAGTTATTCTTCCATCCGATGTTCTATATCCACCCCCACCCCTGTCCTCTCAACCTCCCAAATAAGAGGATTTCAGCAGTCGATTACTAGAATCAAGACAAACTATTTATATGTTGTTTGTTGGTGAAGCATGTCTACCGGTTTATACATTTTTGTCCCTAACTATATGATTCACATGAAGAGTATGTATGTGAATTAGATTTCATGACCCTCAAATATTCCTTTCCTACCTTTCAAACAATTAAGACAAAGTTCACAGTTCAAAAGTCTGGTGTCCGGATCCCAGGTTATAGCAGACAGTTCTATCTTAACCTCTCCCACCTGGGACTCCCGTAATGCTGACCACCGGAGGCAGGTGATGTTCCCCACATTTGCAAATTCCTGTCTGGCTTCTCACCTTGAAAGGCCTGGGGAGGAGTTATTGTGTCAAACTATGACCAGCAAAGATGTGTCTGCAGGCTGTGAACTCCGTGAGCACACTCTCCTCGCAGTCAAGAAGACACTTCAAGTTTCCTAATGCTCTTTCTTGGCCTCTGAGTTGTAATAAATTATCAGGCATTTTTTGTTGCAAAAAAATTAAAAGAATTAGAAAACCTCACATAGTTCACTGATGACTAAATGACTTAATCTGCTAAATGATACTTTTTATCAGATTAATTTTGAGAGACTACCCATTTATTGATATTTAAGAAAACTCTCTGTCCCCAATGTTCTACTTATTGACTAATTAAACTCAAGGTGGAATAGAAATAGATTTGCAAATATTGGAGTCTTTTCTGTACAATTAGGAATAATATTTAATGGTACCATGAAAAGAGTGCCTCCCCTCCATGAGCCAAATGACCACATGAAATACATTAGGCAAAATCCCAGAGTTTAACAATTGATTTTTCCTGCAAATTGTGCAAGCAGAGTGCAACACCATAAACAACCAGTACTTTCAGGTGAGGATGATAATTAACAGGACAAGCTTACGAAAGAATAAAAACAATGAAAATGAATCCAGTTCACCTTGAAAAAAGACCCTGAGCGACAAGTTAATATGGTTGCTAAGGAAACATCAACTGCTTACAAAAGAGGATTAATGGCGAGAAGGAACTAGACTCAAATAACAGACTGCTCTTGTGTTTGCATTGTTCGGGCAGGATAACAAATAGAGGAGGGCCTGCCAATTGAATCTGCAATATCCAAGCAATGCCACACATAATTATTTAATATGTATGACAGATGTGGCTTCCCACTAGAAAGGTGGGAAAGCACCAAATATGTTCCCCCCAAATGCACCGGTTTAATGTACACAAAATACATGCTAAACTGATGCAGAAGATAAGGCCACACACCCAATATATATGAAATAAGGTAAGTCCACTAAGTAAACAGAAGTTTGTCTAATGAAATTCTTTAACAGCTTGAAGAAATCGGTGGTTTTTTTTCTAATTTTTTCTTCTTATATTTTGGGTTATTGTACATTCTCATTAAGGAATGTCATTTAAAGGTGGAATTTAGATAGAAAACTCAAAGGTTAATGCTTTATTTGCATTTTGGCTTCTTTAAAACACAAAGCAATAAAAATTCTGACTTGTAGACTCACTGGCCCATAAAACATCTTAGTCTTTGGCAGAGAAGGTGGAGGGCAGGCTTCAAGTGCCAGGATGAGCGGAACCTCTTTCATCTGGGAGAATGGATCAGAGCCCACCCTCAGCCTGTCTTGGGAGGGATGGTTATGGAATGGTTTGACCGTGTCTCTGGGGTTGTTGGCTGGTCTGCATCTTCTGCCTGGTGGCCCATGAAGAGGTGAGAGAGACAGGGTGCTCCTGACCTTGAGCTCCAACAGAGGTTTGAATAATATTTTACAGAGATATCCAGTAAGCATCCAAAAAGAGTATTACATATGTTTCCTCCCCACCCCCCATTGACCTCTCCCTGCCCACCCCCCCACACACACATGCCTCCCTACTGTCTGTGTCTATT
>NW_005370042.1:2948390-3004881 GCF_000412655.1 Myotis brandtii
AGTGTCTGTGTCTATTGGTTATGCTTATATGCATGCATACCAAGTACTCTGGTGGATCTCTTACCCCGCCCCCCTCCCCTGCCTTCCCTCTGAAGTTTGACGGTCTGATCTATATTTCTCTGTCTCTGAATCTATTTTTGTTCATCAGTTTATGTTGTTCATTATATTCCATACTAGAGGCCTGGTGCATGAAAATTTGTGCACTTGGGGGGGGGGCATCTCTCAGCCTGGCCTGTGCCCTCTCCCAGTCCAGGACCCCTTGGGGGATGTTTGGAGGCTTGTTGGACATCCTTAGTGCTGCTGAGGAGGCAGGAGAAGTTCCCGCCACCACCGCTGAGCTTGCAGCCGTCAGCCTGGCTTGTGGCTGAGGGGAGCTCCCCCTGTGGGAGCGCACTGACCACCAGGAGGCAGCTCCTGCATTAAGTGTCTGCCCCCTGGTGGTCAGTGTGTGTCATGGTGACTGGTAGTTCCACCGTTAGGGTCAATTCGAATATTAGCCTTTTATTATATAGGAAATGAGTGAGATCATGTGATATTTATCTTTTTCTGACTGATTTATTACACTTAGCATAATGCTCTCCAGGTCCATCCATGCTGTCATGAATGGTAAGAATTCTTTCTTTTTTATGGCAGTGTAGTATTCCATTGCATAGATGTACCACAGTTTTCTAATCCACTCATCTGCTGATGGGCACTTAGGTTGTTTCCAAATCTTAGCTATTGTAAATTGTGCTGCTATGAACATAGGGGTGCATATGTCCTTTCTGATTGGTGTTTCTGGTTTCTTGAGATATATTCCTAGAAGTGGGATCACTGGGTCAAATGGGAGTTCCATTTTTAATTTTTTGAGGAAACTCCATACTGTTTCCAACAGTGGCTGAACCAGTCTTCATTCTCACTAGCAGTGCACGAGGGTTCCTTTTTCTCCACATCCTCACAAGCACTTATCGTTTGTTGATGATAGCCATTCTGACAGGTGTGAGATGCTATCTCATTGTTGTTTTGTTTTGCATCTCTCGGATGATTAGTGACTTTGAGCATGTTTTCATATGTCTCTTGGCCTTCTTTATGTCCTCTTCAAAAAGTATCTATTTAGGTCCGTTGCCCATTTTTTGATTGGGTTGTTTATCTTCCTTTTGTTAAGTTGTATGAGTTCCCTATAAATGTTGGAGATTAAACCCTTATCGGTGATATCATTGGCAAATATGTTCTCCCATGCAGTGAGCTTTCTTATTGTTTTGCTGATGGTTTCTTTTGTTGTGCAGAAGCTTTTTATTTTGATGTAGTCCCACTTGTTTATTTTCTCCTTAGTTTCCATTGCCCTAGGAGCTGTATCAGTGAAGATATTGCTACAACATATGTCTGATATTTTGCTGCCTATGGATTCTTCTAAGATTTTTATGGTTTCCCAACTTATGTTTAAGTCCTTTATTCATTTTGAGTTTATTTTTGTGTATGGTGTGAGTTGGTGGTCTAGTTTCATTTTTTTGCATGTGTCTGTCCAATTTTCTCAACACCATTTATTAAAGAGACTGTCTTGACTCCATTGTATGCTCTTGCATAACTCATATTCTTCAGTCTGCAGGCCGACGCTCTATCCACTGAGCCAAACCAGTCAGGGCAGCTCATATTCTTGAACCCACATGAAAGCATCAGAAAGTACAGTTTCTCCCTTGAGGCCCTTAGAGACACTCCCACCCGGGAATTCTCCTGCTTCCTAACCCTGTCTCCCCAGCAGCCTGTTCCCTCCCCACGGTGACACTTTCGTCTTCTCTGCCTTTGGAAAGCTCACCTTTCCTCAGACCTCCCCCCGAGCCCCCACCCCAATTTCAGGAAAATTCTACCCTCCCCAACGAGAAAGGAGTCTGCTGTCTTTATCTCTTTTGCTTGTTGCACACTCTGCCATCCCAGATTTCATTCTTTCCAGCGTTCCTCCGACTCAGAAATAAGGCCTGGGCATCACTGTACTCAAGGATCGTTGTTTCCTTCCTGTGCTGCTTTCCCTGCAGAGCGCTCTCTCCTCGCATAAAGGAACAGGGGTTCTGCCTGAGCTATCAGAGCACAGGCAGCGTAATGGAGCTCCGTGGGACTCCCGAAGCCTCCCCCGTGGAGGAGAGAGAGTGTCGGTCACACAGACTCCCTTGTCTGGGGCCTACGGTCTTGTTTTCAGAAATGCTGGGACACATCCACAGAGTTGTTTGACCCACAGCTACTTTTACCAACTAGGTTTCTGTCTGACCATCCTGGCTGAATTATTAGTAAAATTGTTAGACATTTTGGTCACAAGAACAACAGGACTGCAGATGACCAAAAAATGGACAGAATTCTTATAGTCCCATTATTGACAATAAGTTAATTGTAAAGGTAACTGACATATGAAAAGATGCTCAACTTCACTAGCTACAAGGAAAATGCACATTAAAACCACAATGAGGTATCACCTCACACCTGTCAGAATGGCTATTTTCAACAAGACAAGAAGTAACAAGTGTTAGAACCTTTATACACTGCTGGTGGGAATATAAACGAACAGCCACTATGGAAAACAGTATGGAAATTTCTCAAAAAATTAAGAGTAGAGCTATCGTATTACCTAAAAATCTCTCTTCTGGGTATCTACCCACAAATTTTGAAAACATTTATTTGAAAATATATATGGTCCCTTTTGTTCCCTGCAGCATTATTCATGGTGGCTAAGACATGGAAACAACCAAAGTGACCTTCAGTAGATGACTGGATAAAGAAGATGCGGTACATATACTGGTATACAAAGGAATACTACTCAGCCAGAAGAAAAGATGAAATACTGCCATTTGTGACAATATGGATGGACCTTGAGACTATTATGCTAAGCAAAATAAGTCAGTCAGAAAAAGCTAAGAACTATATGATTTCACTCACATGTGGGATATAAAATTGAAAGCAACAAATGAACAAATAAGACCAACAAATTCACAGACACAGACAACAGTATGCTGGTTACCAGAGGGAAGGGGTGTGGGCAGGTAGTAAAGGGTAAAGGGGCCAAATATATGGTGACGGAAGGAGACTTGAGTTTGGATGATGAACACACAATACAATATACAGATGATATATCATAGAATTGGGCACTTGAAACCTATACAATTTTATTAAGCAATGTCACCCCAATAAATTTAATAAAATTTTAAAAAGAAATATTTTCAACTGCATAAACTTACAAATCCAAAAGAAAGTAGCTGTAGCCAAGCACCAACCTCAGACACAAACAAACCAAGAGGTCACTGGTATGATTCCCGGTCAGGGCACATGCCAAGTCCCCTATTGGGGGCCATGCAAGAGGCAGCTGATTGATGTTTCTCTCTCTCTCTCTCTCCCTCTCCCTTCTTCTCTCTCTAAAAAAATAAATCCACATATATAAAACCCTAATATGCAAATAGACCAACCGGCAAAACAACTGAAAAACCAAACAACTGATCGCTATGATGTGTGCTGACCACCACAGGGCATGCGCAGAATATGGCAGACGTTGGCAGCAGGTGGCAGAGCGTGGAAAATGGCGGGCATCGACTGCAGTGGGATGGTGGAGCAGGTGAGCGGGAGCGCCAGACCAAGGTAAGGCACCAGTCGCTGTCATCAGGGCGAGCCTCTGGTGGTTACTGAAAATTCTTTGCTCCTGCACCTGTGGTCCTGCCGGGCACTTGCACCCACTGCCAGCACCCAGCGCTGGCCCCGATCGCTTGTCGCCATCAGTGGGGGTGAGCAGCTGCTGCCGGTCCCAATCGCCCCTCAGGGCTTCTCCACCTCCCCTGCTCCTGAGGGGCAATTGGGGCTGGCAGCCACCTCTTGCACTCGCTGCTGGCATTGGCCCTGCTTACACAGGCACTGGAGCCACTGGTCGCACCTGCTGTTGGCGCTGGACCCATTCGCTCCGCACCATCAGCAGTCAGCAGGTGCGAGCGGGGCCAACACTGTCAGCACGTGGGAGTGGTGGTGGCAGGAGTGGGGCTGCCGGCAGGCAGGGGACCAGGGGCCGCAGTGGGAAGGGCCAGGGGCCAAGACCACCCCTGTGCCCACCGCAGCTTCGCAGCCCACAGTTCCTTTCAAGGTGCACGAATTCATGCACTGGGCCCCTAGTATAAATATATTTTTAAGGAAAGTAGGTGTCGTCTAATCAAGTATTTCACCCCAAATGTTGATTCACTCATTCAACAAATATTTAATGGACAGTAATTTCACGTTACTGGCAGGTAGCAGGGACGAAGAGCTAACAAACGACAGACAGAGCCGCCTGCTGTGGTGCAGGAGCCCGTCCCCTTTTCACACCCCAGCCCTGGCTCCTGCCGTGCTTCTTTATTGCTCCCCAAGGGAGAGCCTCCCAGGAGCAGAGTTGGTGTGAGCGTACCTGCTGAGCCACACCATCGCAGGCAGAAGCACGTGGGGAGCACAGCCTGCTCCTCCCGCAGCCGACCCAACGTCCTCACCCACCCTCTAAACAGCTCTTAGTGCTGCTGTAGTTTTGGTTTGTAGACAAGCATCTACCTCAGACACAAACAAACAGGGTGCTTTCCCTTGTGAACGTGAGTGGGGTGGAGGCTGTCCACGACTTCTCCATGACAGCATGGCATTGGCAGGGACAGTGGCCACCAGTTCCCACAGTGAACTCATGTGGCAAACCACAGGGGAGAGGAAAGGGGCCTCTCTTTTGTCCACAACAAAATAACAGCACCTGGAGCAGGGAGGGAGCGGCCAGGCTGGCACGCTTCTCACTGTGCTCACAGCAATCACGCCTGCTGCTCTGAGCATGGCCAGGACACCCTGAGCTGCTCTCTGTGACCTCTGGCAAACAGCGGCCAAGCAAGGCTCCCCCTGAAGCATCCACCTCCACAAAGGAAAGAGCTTTAAAAGGGCAAATGTCATTGTCAGCTCCCCAGGGAACTGGGCATCGCCCCCAAGTGCCCTGATGTCCACACCAGAGCATCTGCAGGAGGCATGTATCAGACGCAGCACAATCATACACGAAACATATTCTCCCTGCAGGGAGATGCCGGGGAAGCCAAGGGTACATGTTTCCAACAAGAAAAGCTGTGGCCACACTTACACCTTCTCCCCTCTCTCCATCTAAGTTCTGAAATCATTTTCATCCTTGCCTGCATTTTCCCCATCCCTTTCCTCTCTATACATGTTTGCTCTTCGCTCACTAAACTATAAAGATTTTGTATCCTTACCTCCAGAATAACTTGAGCCTCAGGAAAGAAGGTGAGTGGGTTTGGGAGCTGATGGAAGCTCTGATACCTCGAGAATCCTGTGAGAAACAGGTGTCACCTGAGGGTGAGGGTGTCCTCACACATAGTCCCAGACATGGCTTTGTCTGTTTTGTCCCTGTTTCCAGTGGCAGGCGATGGAGAAAAGATTCATTGAGGGACAATTGGGAAAAGATGGCAGCACAGTGGAGGACCAGAAATGGCTCCTCGTGGAATAACTCAATGTCCTAGGTAGGACAGAGAAGAGGGAAGACAACCCTCTCCTCCCCCAAGTCTACCCCATCCCCAATGCCACACAGATATTGAAAAAGCTACCATGATGAGCCCAAACTTTAGGCAAAGATTGTTATGATGAAATAGAACTATACGTTTCTTTAACTCACTTTATACTTTGAGTCTTTATTGAGTGATGAAAACGGAATTTTAATCCATTTAGCCCCTCTCTGTTCTGAGGTTACACAAATTCTGGAGGGCTCCCATAGTGCCGAGGTTGGTGTGGCCTGGGAGGACAGGCATCACATGAGAGTTGATTCCCATCAGATGGTGGCCAACAGTCGACCAGATAGATGTCATCCGTGCTTCCTGACTGCAGGGGCCTCAGGGCCAGCTCTTCCTCAGCTGTCGCTAGTTCTCGGGATAGCATTCCATTGTATGTATTTACCACATGTTCTTTACCCATTCATCTGTCCACGGACATGGGTTACTTCCACACCTTGGCTAGTAGGAGTAATGCTGCAATGAATGTGAGAATGCAAATACTGCCTCAAGATCCTGATTGGATTCTCTTAGAGATAGACCCAGAAGTAGGATTGATGGATCATATGGTGGTTGTATTTTTAATTTTTCAAGGAACTTCCATACTGTTTTCCATATTTGCTGTACCATCATCTTGGATATGAGACCAAAGGCACAGGTAACAAAAGCAAAACTAATTGAGTGGGACTCCAGCAAAGTAAAGCGCTTCTGCACAGAAAGACTGCAATCAACGGAATGAAAACCATCAGCTACTGGAAGGGAGAAAATATTCACAAAACATGCGTCTGATAAGGGATTCATTTCCACAATATACAAGGAACTCCAACAACTCAATCACAAAAACCAACCAGATAAAAATACTCCATAATTTTTTAAAAGATTAAGACCATTACTATACTGTAAGTGAGGCTTTTTGTCCTTTGAATTTTTGTTTTTCTTATTGAACACCTTGGGTAAAGTGAGAAACAAGGGAAGGAAGAGGTCACAGAAAAGCAGTGAATGTTATAAGCCAACAGAAGTCTATTATCTTTCATATTTTTATATTCATATTCAATATTTTTTGGGGAAATTATCTCACATGTTTTACATTTTCTGTTCCTTCAGGTCTTAAAAGTCCTCCACTACAGAATGAAAGGAAAACATTGAGAAAGAGTGGATCCTTCCACAAAGTGCCATAATCTGAATATTTTTCCAGAAATAAATAAGATTGAACTCGAGGGAGAAAGGTGTCTCCAGGCAAACACCGAATTTAGAGCCCATTCTTATTGCCAAGCGCTAATTATGCTGTCCCTGCCGCGCCCTCAGCACTTCGAGAGAACTGATCTCCTCCTAGCAGCGCCCCCTAAGCTCACTACCAATTGACCCCCCTTGTGAAATTCCCTATGCTATCCCTGCAGCGCCCTCAGGGGAACTGATCTCCTTCTAGCAGCCCCCTCCTAAGCTCACTACCAATTGACCCCCCTTGTGAAATTCCTCCCGCACGTCTCTCCTTTCTTATTGGCCATGCCTATACTTAGAAAACCCTGTTTGTTTTAACCATCTTACAGACACTAGAAAACAAAATCTGTTCTAAAATAAATTGTTCCCCAAATGGGACATCTAGAAATCATACTATATCATCTTAAAGATACACAAATCAAAGGGGGTCGAAGTGGCTCCTGGTAAGAGGCCATGAGTCACCCTCGCAGCGATCCCTGCTTCCCCAGGTAGGAATGCCTTTCCTTCCGAAGCTGCTCCTTCCCAGGCACCTGAGCACAGAGAGCACGTAGCAGAGGGGTTGATGGACACATGGCGAACCTTTCTGCTAACCCCACACCATGTCATTCACCTTCTCCTCATTTCTCTCTAACTCAAAATGTTTAATTCGAATTTTCAATGATTAGGAACCCAATTATGTCTTGGTTTCAACTTTGGGAAATGGTCACCTTGAAATTTTGTCATTTGAAATGGTCTGAAGAGTCAAAGAGATCACCGGTGAGTGTATTCAGTACCTATTCAACCACAAGTAAGTATTTTAATGCAAAAACAATGTTAATAATCACTCATGAAAATCTAATTAAATGTTTACTTTCCATTTAATCCCAGACTTCCAGTAATAGATCCTTTTTGGTGCCATTTCTCACCCTTTTGTTTATACAATAAGTTAAACATCCCGGAAGCACCAATTGTCTTTGCTTTTCAAGGAGTTTATTATTCAGATCCATCCTTTTCTTTTCATCTGCTAATTTATCTGTATGAAAAATGCATGGACATAAAATATCTTATTGTGAAAGGAAAATCTCTGCATGATTCATATTCTCCAGCGGCTGTGGAAGGCGAGTGCTCCGCTGTTACACAGCCTTCCTCCCACTTCCGCTCATCGCCTGGGAGAGTAGCAGACCCTCTCCATGAAAAATTCATGAATGCAGACTGAGCTATAGCAGTAATGCAATCGACTTGAGAAAATTAATAAATTAGACTATGGAGTCATAAGTTGGAAAAAAAAAAAGCTGAAATTTGCAGCTTCTTTCAACTGGTTTTGGAAACGACTTGATTCCATCTGGTCTGTGCAGACTCCTCCCAGACGCGGCCAGCATCTGGCTGCACCTCTGGAACCTAAATGGTTTCCTTTCCCAATAGGAGAAACACTTCTTGGCTCTCAAAGTCTGGCATTGTCTCCCACGTGACCCCAAATCACCTTTCCTCAAACCCTGTTCATTGCTAACCAAAATATATGATTTCCCCTCCATATTTTTTGCACCCAAATGCTATGTCTAAAAGCGATCATGCCTCAGGCATCCAGAATCAGCAGACATGACTGTTGCTGCAGCACGTTTAGGTTCACTTTCTTCTTCGCGATGTTAGATCTTCTAGAAGGGGAGAACGTAGTGTGGGGATCAGAGCGTGGTGCACTGGAAGGCTCTGGGTTCAAATCCAGCCTACGCCTGGCTGTGTGACCTTGAGTAAGTTTCCACCTCTCTGCCTCTCATCTTTGTACTGAGCACGTTTAAATAAGATGGGACAGGAAAACCACCCAGCACGTACCTGATACATAAGCCCCATCCTAGCCTTCAGATGCCTTCATAGTATACTTTATAGGAATCTTTGCATCATGTGTACAGCCTTAGTTCTCATCACCCACAATCCTGTTTGCTCAGTTAGCCATGTCCCTGAAGGCCCTCCCCTTGCTGTATGAGCACAATTTTAAGTCCTCTGAAAGACCCTTTAGCTTGGATTCTAATTCTCCTCTGGCAAGGACATGTGTCCAAAACAACTAAAGTATAAAACAAGTGAGAGAGAAGCAAACATGTGTGTCTTTGGGACTCTTGGGATTTTAATTTATGGAGGTGGTTAAGTGACAACACAGAGGCCCATGCTATTGAAAGCATTTATTACTTATACCTCTCAAGAGGAAGGGGCACTCATGCAGGGCCACATGGGCAGCACCAGGGTAAGTGTGCTGTTGGTCAGGGGGCAGAAGCAGGAGCCAGGGGCAAGCCTGGGCCACAGCCTTTATTGGGGTTTCCAATAAGTTGGGATTGGCTGGGTGAGTAACGGAGCTCCCGGAGCAGTCTCTAGCCGCCTGGCGCCTGGTGCTGGGGTGTGCGGGGCAGGGGGAATAGTGTCTGGTGTGTAAGTTAGTAAAGGGATTGTTGGGAGTATGAACTCAGAGTTGGTGATCTTCGTGAGAAAGGCATCTCCTTGCTAAGCCCGTTGCCATCTCCAGGAAATGCTTACCCAGAGGGCAGTCTCTCCCCAGCCAGCATGAGCGATGTTTGAGATGTCAAAACATCATAAGTTTACGAAAATGACATGATTCATGCAATAGGGAAAAGAGAGAGGAAATCAGTGGCATGATGTTAAAGGGAAACATTTCAAAAATGGGGAAGAATTAATGCAACTTTTTACAGAGAAACACATTTCAGCTATGAGACTCTGTTAATACAGTGAAACAGTAAGTTCTTAAACAAATCTCTCATCAGTGGCTCTAAACAACTTCATCCATAGCAATCCCTTGTATTCACACCTACACCCACATCTCTACTTCCCAGCAAAAGGTCAGCCCCCCAAGCAGCATTCTCTCCTCACTGGTAGGACCATCCTTCTCTGAGGGCTTACCTTGTGTTAGAAACTGCCTCGCCCAGAGCTTTGAGCATCGGTACAACCAGGCCCCCTTCTAGGAGCTCATCATCACTGAAACCAGTTAATACAACACAGTGGGATTAGTAAAGCCTGTCTGAGTAGGTAGTAGATTAGAAGAGTAGATTAGCAGTGAGTAGGTAAGCAGGAAATTATGCAAGTCGGTGCCTGTCCCTGGTGAGTACGAACGGAGATGTGTTGATTGTGAAGTACACACTGGACTCCATGAAAGATGAAAATATCTCATTAAGAATTGTTGTACTTGTCCAACCGGCATGCCTCAGTGGTTGAGCATTGACCTATGAACCCGGAGGTCATGATTTGATTCCCAGTCAGGGCACAGACTTGGGTGGCAGGCTCGATCTCCATGGGGGGCATGAAGAAGATAGCTGATCAATGATTCTCATCATTGATGTTTCTATCTCTCTTTCCCTCTCCCTTCCTCTTTGAAATAAATAAAAATATGTATATTTTTAAAAGATTAATAAAAGAATTGTTATATTAAAAAGAAAATATAAATATATATAAAAATTGTTATATTGATTACATGTTGAAATAAATGATTATAATATTTGCATTTAAAAATTATTAAAATTAAATGTACATGTTTCTTTTTTCCTTTTTCAATGTGGCTATTAAATTTTTTGTGTTCCATATATGGTTTGCATTTATGACTTTAATTACATTTCTATTGAACAGTGATGATCTGACATACCACCAGCAGCCACCCCTATTGGCCCCTATCGGGACTGGGCGAGATGGCCCCGATCACCCTGATTGCCCCAATCACTGGCCAGGCCAAGGGACTCCAACTGTGCACAAATTCGTGCACCACACCTCTAGTTAGTCATATATGTCAATATCAGGGGAAGTCCTGGCTTCTTACACTCACTGATTTCCTCTCCCAATTTGGGGCATATTTATGTGTGGGTTTTGTCCCTTCAGGCTGCCACTTAGCACATAATTTTGTCTCAAGCTTTCCTTCTGTCATTTCTTTGACATTCACTGAAAAATTACCAGGGCTCCCAGGGGCATTTTGTCATTCCCCCTGGTAATCATTAACCAAATTGTGAGTTGGTTTCAAAAGCACCATTTTTAAGAGCTCTTTTTGGTCTGGTAAGCTCACAGCAAGTTAGACAAAGCAACACCAGCCAGGGCTGGTGTTTACTGTTTGTCATTCCATGACACTGGCTTTGACCCTGAGCAGGAGATGAACCACATCCTGACCATCCCTGGCCAGGAAATGTGTTCCAACACCTGCAATGAACTACATTTTAAGCAGAGACAAGTGATGGGATCAGCATATTTTTTTGTGTGAACTGAAATAAAATCCACATGTGAAGTTTAAACTCTCTATTCATAAACTCTCTATATATTTATGGATCCTATATAAAATTTAGTATTCTTCTATGTATTTTAATAATAGATGCACCTTTAGGGTGCTTATATGTACCAAAGTGTCATAGGCACTTCATATGTGTTGTTCCATGTAAGCCCAAAACACATTTATGAAATGCTATGGACTTAGTGGTTGTGTTCCTCCAAAATTCCTAAGTTGAAGCCCTAACCCCCAATTTGATGGAGCCTTTGAGATGAGGTCATGAGGGTGTGGTCTTCATTATGGGGTTAGTGTCCTTATAAAAAGAGACCAGAGAGCTTGCTTCCAACCATCTCTCTCTCTCCCTCTCTCTCTCTCCATCCCTCCCTCCCTGCCCCGGGTGCACAGACAACTGCCTGAAAGCCAGAAAGACAGCCCGCACCTTGGATACAACCCTAATGGCATCCTGATCTTGGGTTTCACAATCTGTAGACTGTAAGAAATATGTTTCTTCTTAAAATCACCCAGTCTATGGTATTTTTTTAAGTCACACATGGAGAAGACTAAGACGTGAGATGAAGTACTGTATGATTATAGTTGAAGAAGAAACTTCACAAGGTCATTTTTCTACTGAGGAGGGTAAACCCACGTCCCCTGATTTTAGTGTCCACACATCTTGCTTCCCCTCAGAGAGCCAAGCATGGAAAGAAAACCACCTTTCCATGAAAATGTGACCATTCTCATGTGAAGCTGTTCATACACTCAAGTCAACCTGGTCCTGGGATTCACGACACCCATCTTATTGTTATTGTACTGAGCCTAGTATCACAAATGATCACAAAAACTTCCAGGAGAGTAACAATTAAAAAGCTTTATATTACCTATTTGACCAGAATTTACCTCTATGTTAATTATCATAGTAAAAGAAATGGTTTTTTTTTTAATTTTTTATTTAAAGTATTACATAAGTCTCCTTTTCCCCCTATTGACTCTCCCTGGCTGCTTCCACTCCCCAGCACATGTCCCCATTCCCCTACTGTCTGTGTCCCTTGGTTATGCTCATTTGCATGCATACAAGCCCTTTGGTTGATCTCTAACCCACTTTCCTTCTTAGGTTGGACAGTCTGTTCGATACTTCTATGTTTCTGGCAAAGTTAATGCTTTTTTAATAGGAATTGGGTGGATACTGACTTTACCTTTTCATTCACTCAGTAGCAAGTTATGTACTAGACTGGAAGTGAATAAATATTTTGCCTAAGACATTCACTCTTTTTCATTCATTTATTCAATACAGATATATTTAGTGCCTACTCTGTGTCAGTCACTCTTTAAGGCATTAAGGAAACATTGATGAACAAACTAGGTAAAGATACCTGTCCTCATAGAATTTACATTCTGGTGGGGAGAGGGAGACTGATAGCAAACAAATAATCAATTAAATCAATACTTAAGTTCTGATAATGAGAAATTTTATGGAGAAAATAAAACAGACAAATGAATGAGGGGGTGGGAGCAGAGATGATCTCTTGAAGGTGCTAACATTTGAGTCAGAAATTTTGGGGGAAAGCATTCCAGACAAAGAGAACAATGAGTGCTAAGTCCTTGAGTTGGAATTGACTTTCAGGTTCCAAGGAATAAGGAAAAAAAACTTTCTAGAGCCACTGTCCAATTTTCTTTGGGCTCAGTGGGATTTGCTTTAGACCCTAGGTATAAACCAATTTGCATGGCTGGATTAAATAACCCAGTGAACTCTGACCCATGTGCTTGGGCATTAAGGATGTCAAGTACCCATTTGGGTTTTGTTTATTTCTTCTTTCCTGTCGAATGTCATCTGTACTTGAAATCTTCCCAGGGTTGACGTTAAAAAGGAAGCATAGGTCATTCAAATGAGAGAGCAAGCAGACGAGAGATGTTGTAATCAGAGCATTAATGAGCATGATTGGATTTTGAACATCTTCCAAGAATACTCTTTGCATTCTCTTGCAACCTCTGTCGATCTGATTGATACATGCTAGAAATTATGATCTCATGTTACAATCTTGTATGGGTTTGCTGCTGGGATACTGGTGTTCTTCAGTGGCAGTGATAATGAGCATAATGAAGATCATTAAATTACTACAGCCATTAGCAGAGGAATTTGGGGTGGGAGATCTCATTTTCTTTTTATTTGTAAAGGGAAAAGTATTTGCTAAATAACTTTGCATATTTAATGATATCTCAAGCAAGTATATTTAAATATTTATTTTAAAATGTAGTAAGCCATATTGGCTACTGGGGTTTGTTTTTTGTTATTCCATAGAGTTCCATAACCACCCTATTATTAGCTAATATCATAGGGATGCTAATGATGCACCTTACTTGGGGTAGACAAGTATCCTTTCCTCAGAAGCTTTAAAAAAGAGCTAATTGCTACATTTCAATTTTAGAATTAAATTTTTTCATACAGGCCATTTTCCCCAGTGAATAGATACTATACTTATTTTTTTTAAAACCAAATTGCAAGTTGCTGCTGCAGTATGTCTGCCATGGGCAGAAGTGGTATGCGATCCTGACAATCGCAGTGGTCAATTAAGAGAAGAAATTGCCTTTGCCGTTGAAGATCTGGAAACCCAGAGATTCAGACATACATGGGGACTGAGGCACCTTTCTCAGGCTTATCTTAATGGGAGGACAGTATCTACCAAGTGGGATTTATGGTCCTATGTAAACACGGAGAGAGTGTTACAGATGCCTTGGTACTTTCTCAAGGGTCCACCTAGAATGCCTGGAATTCCAACATAATTTATTTTTGGGTGGTCATTGGCATTTCGGAAAATCAGGACCACCCACCATGGTGCCTTGTTAAAGAATCAGGTTGGGCTGATCTTTACCAGCATCAACATTTTTTAAAGCAGAATTTCTGTGAAACATCCATCAAAGCAATAATGCTTACCCCAGAGCTGCTGGTGGTGGTCTACTTAGCATCTTGATTGAAAAGGCAGCATTGAACATCTTCTTGTGTCGTAAACTGGAGAAAAGAAACCATTCTTTTCAATAATTATCCAGAAGTCAGTAATACCTAGCTAGAATGGAAAAGAATCTGTTTTTGCTCTTTCAAAGGATGATTAATATTCACCAAATGTCACCTATGCATACTTACAATCAGATAAGACAAACACTCAAGAGAATTGCCTTAGAAATTATTTTGTATTAGCTGAAAGACAAGTAAAATTTTACATTCTAAGCATAACCAGAAGATTATTTAATAATTATATATAAATCTATTAAAGAAATATGTAAATATGAGATAATATATTATAGAATCTTCGCAAGTCATTTATGTTCAGAGCACTTGGAGCTTTTGTTCATCATGAAGGATGTTGAGAATATTTTAGCTCAGTTAATATCATGTCTTTAAAGAAGACATATTAAACATTTCTTTAAGTTACAGGCTGGAAAATGTTTACAAAATCAATTCAAATCACTAGAATTACTTAAATACATCTAGATTTTTTTAAATCTAAACTTGGCTAAATAAGAACGATGATTAATTAGGAGCTTAACTTATTCTTTGGCGGCCTAAAAGGAGATATTTTAGGTTTGTTAGATAAATATTTGTTTTATATATGCCAGGTTCATGATGTCTGCAATTCTAGAAACACTGATGTCATTGACAATGGAATTTTATCATTACTTAGACGTTTGTGACAGTAACAGAAAGGATAGAAATGTGTAATACAGCATTACATCAAATTTTGTGACAGAAGAGATCCTCATCACATACTATTGAAAGTTTTTTTAGTATTTAATTATTTAAATATTTTCAAAAGCATTTAAAACTGAGATTATTAGTATTATTCATTGCTTTCCCAGGTTGTAATGCTAACATATCCATTCATTTGTTAATTCAATGAGTGCCCACCATGTATGAGATTCATTCCAGATACTGGACATTTGCGGTGAACAAAACAGGAAGAAACTGTCCCAACTGTGAATGAAAATATCAAGTAAGCACAAAAATTATAAAAATAGATGGGTCATCACATTGGCTGAAATGTGATGCATTAATGGCCTAAAAGGTTTCAGGAAATGACATTTGCTCTGAGAAGAATAAAGTATCAGGATAATTTCATGTGTGGCATAGTTGACCTGCCATAACTTATTTCTTAGGGGAAATATATTCCTTAACTAAAAATCTGATCATAATTTCTCACTTAGTTTTTATTAAAGTGAAAAAAATCTACAAGTAGATTCACAAATAGGTAGATAGAATAATAAACACAAAAACCAGACACAGTGCTCTGCATCCATGTTCCTCTAATATTCTTCAGAAATAGTTCAATTAGTTGATGGCTAAGAATTAGGAAAGATATTTAAATACGATGTGAGCCAAAAGTAAAATCATTTTGGCACAATTGCTTTGGCAACCAGATAGACGAACTAAACTCTCTCCATCCAGTTAAATGACTCAGTTATAAGCAGGTCCAAGCTCACTGATCCTGATGGCTTCCTAAAGATGCATTTCAATACACATGTTACAGGAGCTGATTTACAGTTATCCTATGATGTTACCAGATAATCAGATTTCCCCATCGCTCCCTGAAGAGCGAGATTCTTGGGGTACTGCAGAAATAAGAATTTCCAGAAGCCCCCACAGTAGAATGAGGTGTGGTAAAAGGCTTTATATGAGTGAAGTTACATTTCTCAACTTCTAAAGCCCCCTGCCTCTTAAGCCAGCCCTGAAAGAGGTACAGCTGGGGGTCCAGCAGAGCCAACACAAGGCCAGTGCCCAGAGCTTCCGTTCCATGTTGCAGCGGGTGTAGCTCAGCATCCAAGCTACTCGTAATTAAAGTCTATTCGTCCATTGTGTGGCGTCCCACAGGGCTGTGAGCCACGTGGGCGCAGGGGAGTGCATCCCCCGCCACAGGAGAGCCAGGAATCCAGCACCAGAGAGAGAGGCTCCCTTGTTTAGAAGTTTAAATATTCAGGTTTCCTTACAGTGACCACTCCCATCTTGGCCACTAATTTGTTCCCAGGTGTGACTGATGGCAAAGTACCTTTCCATGTCACTCAGACCTTACTGGGCATGTGCCTAAACTGCCTTTGTCCAGTCCTGTCTCCCAGCCATCTGTGGGGAACAGACTTGGAGAGTGTGAAATGCAGTTTTTGGCAAAGCTGTATAAATGGCATGCCTGTGTCACCTGGTCTCCCCTTTACTGCTTTCCTGTTAAATAATAACCAGGTTATTACAATGGCATCAATGATACAGGTGGGTGTTTGATAACTCTTACCTTCAAAAGCTTCTGCTTCTTTAATTTATTGGTAGGAAAATGTGGGAGTTTCTATCAAGTACTTAGGTAATCATTAGAGTGGATCCATTAGACTCCAAACAAAGTCCTACCCTTGATTTCAGGTGTCCCTCTGGGCCACTCTTTTGTTCTGAGATAGTAACAGTAATAACAGCAATGACTAACGCTTATTATTTTGAGATCATTATACTAATGATAATAGCAATAACAGTTTCCATTTGCTGACTTACTTTATACCAGACCCTGTACTAAATGCTTATGTGCATTTTCTCTTTTAATCATCCAAGCAACTTGAATTTTTAATAGTGGAAGCTGAAATGCGAGGAGCAAGTAAGTTTCACCATTAGGCAGACAGTAAAGGGGGACCCGGGACTTGGCTCAAATTTAAATAACTCCAAAGACTATCATTCCAGTAAAAAAAAGAAAGCCTCAATCCTTCTACCCAGGATGTGGAATCTAAGGTTATACCAAACTTCTTTTAACCACAACCTAGATAATACCTGATATCTTAGTTCTTTTAGCAACTTTTATTTTGAGACCTGTTGAGGAGAGAGAAATTTTTTCTCTGCCCTTCTAGGTTCTTCTGGAGGGTATAAGAATTAATTGAAATGAGACAGATTAATAGAAGAAAATAACCAAATTTAATTACGTGCATATGTACGAGTGAACTATATAAATATGAGGCCCCAAGACAAAGCAGTGGAGGTTCATATGCCATCTTGAGCGGAGAAGAGGGTGGTGGCTTGGAACTTCACATGCAGGTGGAAAAATAATTGTTGGGTAAACACCTGTTTCCTAGTCCTGCAGAGATGCAGAGACAAGGAGACCTAAGAGACACGACTCTGATCTCTAGGCCTTGTGGAGTCTCCCCCACCACACACAGTCCATATTCTTTGTAGATGTCTCTGCTGGAAGCTCTATTCCCGGGAGAGGCCTTTTCTCCAAATCCTTTCATGCAGTTAGGTGGAAGGCAAGAAGAAAAGCTTCCTTTCTGTTCCTTAAAAATACTCAGCCCAAATTAATCCTCAGACCAAAGAGACACATAATGGGGTGGCCCATTTTGTTCCCCCACAGAAGTTTTTCCTAGAGCATCTAGCAAAACTTAGCAGTATCAGTGGACATTCACACAGAATAACCTAAGAATGTTAATCATAGAATTTTAGGATTAATTTTAATATTAAGCTAGAAATATAGAAAGCTATGTGAATTAGTTATTAAATTGGCTTTTGAAAATCAGAAATTCACTTAATTTATTTTTTTAATTTTTATTGAATTTCTTGGGGTGACATTGGTTAATAAAACTATATAGGTTTCAGGTGTACAATGCTATATACATCATTTGTATATTGTACTGTGTGTTCACTGCCCCAAGTCACGTCTCTCTCCATCATCAGTTATCTCCCCTTTACCCTCTCCTACCTCCCCCCATCCCCATCCCCTTTGGCAATCCTCAGTCTGTTCTCTGTGTCAATGAGTCTGTTTTTATTTTGTCTGTTTATATTGTTCTTTAGATTCCACAAATAAGTGAAATCATATGATATTTGACTTTCTCTGTCATAATACTCTCTAGGTCCATTCATGCTAGGATTAATTGTTTTAATGAAATGGCCTTGATCCTGAACAAGGTACTTATCTAAATAGATGGCTACCCCACCTTTGGGTGCAATTGGGTCAAGATGAGGGAGGAGTAGAAAGTAGGATAGAAATGTGTGATGAGAATTTGGGTTGAAAAGCTGGCTGAACATTAGTAGTCTGAGGCTTTGGCAAGTATCTACGTTCTGTGGACATCACTTTCCTTCCTGAAAATCAGAGATCATAATCATTATTTCATACGGTTGTCATGAAGAGTAAGGGGATATGGTAGAGATGGAAACATGTGCTATTGCATTATTTTCCCCCCAGAAAATATTTCTAAAATTATAGTTCTTCCTTGCCACTGACACTTAACTACTTGGTCTTTGGTGTTATTGTATCTGTTATATCAAATTAAAATTAGATGTATGTCAGGACAAGTAAATAACCATTTATATACACATTCATGTTAATGTTGTACTTAAGATCATGCAATCTGCAAAGCAGAGCAATTATCCAGTGGATCTGATCAGTGGAACCAGATGTGTTAGTTTATGAGAGTGGTGTGTGTGCATGTGTGTGTGTATGTGTGTGTGTATGTGTTTGTGTGTGTGTGTGTATGTTACACAAAGGAGGGAGAGAGAGAGAGCAATTCAGAATTCAGATGCAAGTCTCCTAATACTGTTAGATTAAAACCAGGGGTGGGGGAAACACCCATGTGTGTTTGGAGGATTTGGGGTGCCTCACAGCTGGTGCATTGCTCCCTGGTGGGGCCTGGCTGTAACCTTGACTCTGGTATGCAGCACACTAAACATGGCATGGACCACTAGCTGAGAAGTGGCTGAAGGAGATGTCTGGGCTGATGGTCCTGTCCTGGTTATCTGTTGCTGATTAACAAGCTGGGGAAGGTAAGGGCTGTGCCCAGAGCCTCCACAGTATACTAGTAGCTCTCACAGCATTCTAATTGGTGAAACAGTTCAGAAAGTGTAGTAGAGCAGTTATGGAGAAGCTGAGCAGAAGAGAGGCTGAATTAAGGACTATCTTCAGCGTTGAAGGTGAGGGCTAACAGGCAGTGTTGATTTTGAAATAGGAACTTGCTGCTTCTGGCAGCCAGACACCCTGTTGATGAGTTTGTCCTCCAGAGAAAGTGACTAGGAAGCGCTGTCACATGTTGGCCACGGGCCATCTCTGCCGGAGTGCGCTGTGAAGCGAACACATGGCTTCCTTCCTCCCAGCCCCGTCCTGGCAGGTGGGCCTCTGACAGTGAGCCCTGGAGCCAGGAGGCAGTAGCATCAGTAGAGGCAGCAGTCAGTGATAATGACAGTAGAAGAGGCAGATTGGGAAAGCAGAATAACCCTAGGTTGGTTTTCTATTGCTGCCATAACAAACTGTCATAAAGTCAGGGGCTTAAACAGCAGAAATTTATTACGTCCAATTCTGTCGGTCAGAAATTAAACACAGGTCTCAGTGGGTGAAAAGCGAGGTGTCGGCAGGGCTCTGTTCCCTTCTGGAGAGGAATGTAGCCCCTCACCTTTCCATCCTTTGGAAGTGCCCACATATTTTGGCTCTTAACCTCCCTCTTCCAGCTCCAAAGGCACCAGCATTGCCTCTCTTTGATCCTTCTTTCTTTGTCACATTTCCCTCAACTCTGTCCTCAGCTGGGAGACGTTCTGGGCTTTGAAGAACTCGTGTGATTAGGTCGGGCCCAGGATAGTCTACCCAACTCAAGGTCATTCACTTTATCACATTTGCCGGTTCCCCTTTTCCTTGGAAGGTAACTTATTCATGGGATCCATCATAGGATTTAGATGTCTTTGGAGACGATTCTCCCACAAATCCTTTAGTGATGAAGAAGCATTGTCCTTTCCTCTTGTTCCTTCACTCACCCCACATCCTTGCCTGCTTCAGGATTTCTGGGGTACTAAGTTCCACCCCCACCCATGACCACAGCAGTAGCCAGTTTCCTGTATGGCTAATATGCTGGCCGTGGTTACCAATAATGGCATCAAGGGAAATGTGATGGGGACTCATGTCCCTGGCAGGCTGACGAGATGATCAGAATGAATTCTCAGGCACCTGTGGACCTTAGAGAAATAGGAACTATTTGAAGAAGAAAATCTGGGGGAAAGACAGGACTTTCTTATTTGAGCATTCAGAGAGCCAGAAACAACAACATTTAGGAGATTACATATGAACTACTTCTCAAAAGGTGGTGAAATGCAGGACATACCCAGAGAGTTGAATGAGTAAATAGATCGTTCCTTACTGTTACTGCTTTTATGCCACACTCAAATGCCTGACTTGCTATTTCCAAGAATAATGACTGAAGTACACAAATGTGCACATACACACAGAGGGACAGAGAAAATAACTTTTTAAACAAAACCTCTGTGGATATACAAGATTTAGTTTCCTCTCTCATTCCCCTGCAATAGTATCGCCTAGTATATAACACTCTGAAGAGGTTTCTCTACTGCTGAAATTTTTTCACATCCAAAGCTGTTATCAGTTATCTATGTTTCATTTGGGGAGGCTGGATCCAGAGGAGCATTCACTGGGGTGCTGCTGTGGCCTTTCTTCTCAGTGTCAGCCAGGTTGTAGTGCTTAAAAAATTCAGTGAGCATTTTCCTTGTAGCGTTTATTAAATTCCATACCTGTCATGGAACAAGGAGTACCAGCATTGCACAGCCATACTCTCCTACCTGTGAAATCCAAATAATGGAAGCAGTAACACTTGGACCTAGCAGAGCAGGGGCGAAGGGGAGGAAGGAAAGGAGTGGTGTGGCGTTTTCACATTCAGGAAGGCAGCGTTGATTGACAGCAGGCTCCCAGCTCCCTAAGACAGTTCATTTTCTAAAGTGCTGTTTGCAGCTCTATTTGGGGCACCAAGTGAAACACCACAATTTGAAAAGAGACTTTCATTTATTGACATGCAAAGAAACAAAGCGTCCTACAGTATGCCATGGCCTTCTTTTCTTTTAATTTTGGTTGGAGTGTTGCATGTGCTGGATTGATATACCCTCCTTGGGCATGAACACATGTCAGAGCGAAAAGGAAGAGACTGGATTAAACATGTCATCTGTGCACTTTCCTTCCCTAAATGCACATGAGCTCAAATTTTAAAGAGAAAATAATTTGGTCTATGTTTTGGCTTTCAAATTCTGTGTTTGACTTAAACAATAAAGCAGGCCGTGTTCTCCTGCCTGGCTGAGCTTGAGTCTGACTCATGGCTGTCTCAGCCTGGACCCAGTTGCGTCCAATAACTGGAATGTTGGTCTTAGTCACCTTTTATGAGAGAATTCTTGGCACCAAGGGAGAAAGATACTGGGTAGAGACTCATCACTGATGTATTTCTTCAGCAGGTTGCTTGTTGACATAATAATAAATAGGCAACATTAAAAAGTTTATGCCTGTTTTGTGGTGGGAAGTCACCTAGATCCTAGGAAACTCCATCCTTCTATCTTAAAAGGTCTGTAGAAAAACTTCAGGAGAAGGTTGAGGCTCTGTGTTTGGGACTGAGCTGCCTCTTCAGAGAGGTGGGTCTGTGTGGACTTTAGGGATCCATTTATTACAATTTGCAAAATGTGGGTGTTAGTTACTCTGTCCTGATCCAAACACTTACTGATTTTCTTTTCATATTTAATTTTGAATTTCTCCTGGGCTAGAGCTCCCTGCTTCAGAAGACAATGCATTTGCAATCATGTTTTAAAGTCTTCCCAGAAAGAAGGGGGAAGCTTAAGTCCCTCTTAATACAAATGGGGCTCACTTCTTAGAGGTTGGCTATTTGATAAAGAATAGATGAGATATGCCCAGCCATTTGGCTTGCTCTAATGAAAATAATTCAGGGTTGGAGTCAATAGATCACAGCTTTAATTTGACTCAGCAATTTATTAATCTGTATGACTTTGGGTAAAAGAAGAAAATGTGGTATATACATACAATGGAATATTATTTAGCCTTGAACATGAAGGAAATTCTGCAATTTACAATGATGTGGGTGGACCTGGAGGACACTGTGCTAAGTGAAATAAGCCAGTCATAGGAGGACAAATACTACATGAGTCCACTTATATGAGGAATCTAATATAGTCAGACTCATAGAGGCAGAGAGTAGAATGGTGGCTGCCAGAGGCTGGGAGAGTAGGGAATGGGAAGTTTTAGTTAACGTGTCTGAAGTTTTAGTTTAGTTCTGTATAAATAAGTTCTAGGTACCTGCTGCACAACACAGTGCCTTAACAACACCATACTATGCACATAAAATAAGAGGATAGATTGATATTCTTACCGCAATGATAAAAAGAGTCTAAATTTTATGTATTGTCTGCTCCATGTAGCTTCTCTTATGGTATCTCATTTATCCTCATGACTACTCTTTGAAGTTTATTTGGTAATCATCCCTATTGTACAGTTTTAAAAAGGAAATGAACTTCATACAGGTAAACCAATTGCTTAAAGTCACACTGTAACTAAGTGACAGGGACCGATCTCAATCCGAAAGTGTTTCAACTCTAAAGTCTCTGCTCATTGTGTCTCATACATTATTCTTCCTGAATCACATTTTCTATGGTTATATAGTGAAGTGAACAGCACCTGACTTGTACAACTGCTGAGACAGGTAAAAATAATGTGTGCATGGTAGATGGCACAGAAGTTGAATGAATTTAACCAAATTACTGAAAGAAAAAGTTATTGACAACCTGTTATGCACCATGCATGGTTGTAGGGGCCAAGGGGCATGGTGGCAGACAATCAGCATGGCCTTTGATGTCATGGGCTCTTCCTGGTTTGGTATTATCCCATTTTATTATTTCAGTGTGGGGTTGGGGGTAGAGTGGGGAGTGTATTAGTCTTCCAGGGCTGCCATAACAAAGCACCACTGGCTTACACAATAGACATTTATTGTCTCGCAGTTCTGGAAGCCGGAAATCCAAGATCAAGGTGTCAGCAGGGCTGCGATGTAGAAGCTGCCCTCGCTTCTGGTGCTTTGTTGACAGTATTTGGTGTTCTTTGTCTTGTAGAAGCAACACCCAATCTCTGGCTTCATCTTTACATCATGGTCTCTTCATGTGCATCTGTGTCCAAATTTCCCCTTTATAGGGACACTAGTCATAGAGGACTAGGGTCCCCCTCCTCCAGTATAACCTCATCTTAAGTAATTGCATCTGCAAAGGTGCTACCTTCAAATATTTCACCCTCTAGGGGATTGGAAGTTAAGAATTCAGCGTATGATTTTGAGAAGGGGCCACAATTCAACCCATAACAGGGAGTTTCTCAATAACTAAATTTTAATATTCCTTGTTTGGATGCAAAAAAATTGCTGTCAGGCCTTTGTACAGGGGTAAGGGGACAGGAGATGTCTTCACAGGAGTGAATGCGCTGGTGCTGTGCTGTGGGTCTGCAGCTCGGGGAATTGCCATAACAACCTTTGAAACAGAACCAGGAATTGGTTCCTCATGGGCCCTGAAATAGGGCCAGCTTTCTCTCACTGGCTGGTTTCTCTGGACACCAGATTGCGCTTCTCTGAAAGAGACTTGGATAATGGTGCTGCCCCTGCCCCTAGTGTGAGTTTTCAGCTTCTGATCCATGAAGAGCAAACAACACCAGAGTCTGGTGTGTTCAGATGGAGTGTGGGGCTGAGTGGGAGGAGTTCATGCAGCCATTCAACAAGCCTTTGCTGACAGCTTTCTGAACACAAAGCTTTCCAACAGTAGGGTAATTAAGAAACATACTGTGGTCTTTGTCCAAGAAAGGCCAAATACTGTCCCCCCAAAATACCAAGAAGGCAGCAAGCCTGACCATGTGTTCGTCCATCTCACCTGATAATTATGAGAGGAGAGGAAATAACCGAGTTTCAAAAGCTGATTAACACTACGGACTGCCTAGTGTTCCATGCATGTTTCTCATTTCCTCCTCCTGGCAACCTGGTGAGGGAGCAAAAGGAAGTCACAATGTTGAGTAACCCATTGGAGATCTCTCCAAGCTGTTTTCACAACGACATGCTGAAGTAACTGGCATTATGTAGTACACATGGGAACATGGGACCCTAGGTTTTGCTTTCAAAAATTTCCTGCTATTGGGCACTCCTGGGAATCCATGGATCATATCTCAACAGGCAGTGAGGAAATGCTTGCAGAAACCTAGGCCTGCATCACCGGGGGCTCTGCCAAAAGAGGAACTCCACCAGGTGCCCACCTTCCCAGTCCTCAGTAGATGCTGAGGACAAACCACCGGGTCCTATTACCCATCCCCCTTCGCTGGGTCCTATTACCCATCCCCCTTTCATCGCATGACTCATCTGTCCCTCCATCTTCTTCCTCCTAGTCCTTCCCCATGCCTGTCCCTCCCTGTGGATATTACATCTTGTCTTTAACAAACTCTCCTAAATTCTTCACCCCTTTTTTATCCTTCCTCCCTTCTCATCCAAAGCAAAACATATTTTTGTCCCTGAATAGCTGTTTTCACTCCATGAACCTAAGTAAAGGCCACTCCTCCCCCCGCACTACCCCTACTTAGTAAGTCAGAGTTCGGCGGCACATTTCCCAAGACCCTGAAATCTCTGTGATACTCATGATCTTTATAAATAACTGTGCTGATCAGAATTGTGAAGAGGATGTTGATTTCCCTGGTGCCTGCAGCCATGTGATTCTGGACCCTTTCCCGGTGTTGAGAGTGTCCCTTATTGTTCTTCTCAGACATCACGATGAGAGCGCTTGGGCTGTGGCACTGTTTGGTTTTCATGAGGTTTTATCCAGCCAATCTGACTATGGTGCATGTCTCATAGCTGTCACTGACATATAGAGAGGCAGCTAATTTTTTTTTTACTTTCACTTGTTTTTTGTAGTTTAAATTTTGAATTACAGTTTACATTTAATATTTTTTATATTTTAAATCTTTATTGTATTTTTAAAATTCTTTATTGTTGAAAGTATTACATATGTCCCATTCCCCTCCATTGACCTTAACCAGCCCACCCCCAGCCCAGGTCTTCACCCCCTTATTGTCTGTGTCCATTGGTCATGCTTACATGCATACAAGTTCATTGGTTGATCTTTTCCCATCCTCCTCTGCTTTCCCTCTGAGGTTGGACAGTCTGTTCAATGCTTCTATGTCTTTGGTCAGATGTACAGGATAGTGTTTAGAGAATCATGTAATTTACTGAGTGGTCCCCCTGGTATTTCAAGTACCCACCTGGCACCATACATAGTTATTACCATATTATTAACTATATTCCCTATGCTGTACTTCACATCTCTGTGACTATTCTGTATCTATTAATCTGTACTCCTCAATCCCTTCTCCTTTGTCACCCAGCTTCATAACCTCCTCCCCTGTCATCCGTCAGTCTGTTCTCTGTGTCTATGAGTCGATAGGCAGCTAACCTAAGGGTGACGTGGAGGAACTCCCTGGCTTTGTGGAGACAAAAAAGAGAGTGATAAATACGAATGCTCCTAGTCTGACAATGAGTCAAAGTTTCTGACTCATTCTATGTCTTTGTTTTTACTTTTGTTTAATTAAATGCAGGTTTCCCTTCTCCTCCCAGAAAGTAAATCATGTGGGCAGAGGAGGAGAGGGGAAGGCCAAGACTTCCATTTAATCAATGACATTCAAAGCCCAACTTGAGGGCCGTTGATGTGAATTGCTCAAGTACTTTTGGTGTATAATCTGCTAATATCTATCCAGTTTTAAAGCCCATGTACCAATCACACTGCGCATAGGAAAAAACCTAAAGAGATTAAATAGTTTATTGGGCATAGTTTATTGGGTATAGTATATAATATTCCAGCAATGAAGAAAAATCAGCTATGGAAAGCATTAGTAATCTTTACCATAGTTCCCTTGTAAATATTGAGATAACATTTCTTTTACTAAGTAGCAATTTTCCACTGATTTCTCTACCTTATAATAATTCAATATTGAAGTGAAAAAAATTCTTACTTCTTTGATATGGAATAAAAAAGTATTTGACAAGCTTCATGCTTTTACTTTTACATACAAATTATATGTTTTAAACAGAATGGCAATGCTTCAAAATACAGTTTAGTGCATGCCAGTAGTATCTCTTAATGACTCAGACAGAATATAATGTTATACCATGAGCAAAATTCATCTGCCATAAAGAGTACAGACATATCAAATGGTTCATTCTGCGGAAACAATTCTAAATTAGTTGACTCTTATGTTACATCTTATGTGACAAACACCTTAACATTGCTGTGACTTTGTATGGACATCTAGCTTCTCAGAGAAATTTAGAAAGAAAAACATGACCAAATAAGGTTTCATTGAGAAAAGAAGTAGCATGTCTAATGATGCAACTCTTAATTCTCTGTGGGTGTTATTATTTATTGAGCTATAGTATTCTGAGTATTTAAAAAATGAAATAGAATAAAGTTTTACACTACCCTTCACTTATTGGGTCTCTCTCTCTCTATATATATACAATTTTTTAAAAGTCCATGTAATCTAATTATCCTAAATAAAACTCTGAAGAAAGCAGCCCTTCATAAAGGAGTACAACTGTTCATTTTTCTAGGATTTGTGGAAATCACTCATCTACCTTATCAGTTTTTTTTCTTTTTCACTATTATCTTTTGTCTTTGTGGGTTTGCAGCGTCTGTATTTCCCAGCTGGGTATGGCTCCAGAGTCCAGACCATGGGTTAGGTGAGGTAGGGCTTTTGCATCTGCATTCTCTTGGTGGAGTGGCTTGTGAGGGGGACACTCTTCTCATGGCAGAGGCAAGGAACACGGGAGCTCAAGTGAACACCGCAGGACCGTAAGGTCTCCTCTTGCAACTTTCAGTGTCACTTCTGCCCATCGGCCATTGGTCAGAGTCACCTGATGACCCAAATCAGGAGAGTCTGGAGGCATGTTCTGGCCTTAGGAAAGCTACAGCAAGAGCAGGAAAGGGAGGAAGAATTGTGAGCAAATGTTACTGTCTTAAACAAGGAGTGATGGAATCACATTCATCCTTTTCCTGCATACCTGTAGAATTAAATGACTGTTCCGGTTCCTCAAACCTGACTGACTGTTCATCAGAATGATCTAAAAAGTTTTTAAAAATATAGAATTGACCACAGTATTCCAGAAATCTCTTACACCAAAGTTTTGAGTGTGGAAACTGGTTTTTTTGTTTGTTTTGTTTTGTTTTGTTTTGTTTTTAGAATGTTCTATATGCTCTTAGTGCAGGGTTGGAATCTTCTGGTCTGTATCATAAATTTCAGCACCTACATTCCACCACATTCTTAGACAACATTCACAAGAATTCTCTCTACTTGCTTTAGATTTCCTCCTCCTTTAGTTTTTTTTTTATCTTAGTCTACTCTGGCTACTATAATAGCAACTTTGAGACTTTAACCAATTTATTAAATTTTACAGAAGTGAAAATTGCTAAATCTAGTGTTTGGACTCTGGCCTTCTGAGTCCAGGACACTGTCCATCAGCTTCCTTTAGAGAAAAAGAACCCCCAAAAGCTCAATATTGTGAGCCATTTTTTAAAAAGATTATATTTTGCTCTTTGGCTTAATGGGATTAATTTTCATGGATGGTATAAATGAATCTAAGTTCATATTCTCCATAGAGTACTCTGGTAATCTCATGTTTATATAAAAAGATGCCCTACTTTTCCATCCTTTCAGATTTCTACTCTCATTTTCAAGCAGATGAAAAGGGAAAGTAGTTGTGAACACTCACTAATAAATGTTACTATTCTGTGATGCTCACAGAAGGATTTTAGTTCCTTGTATTTCTTTCCTGTCTACTGTATATGCCCTTAATGTCATCCTTGTCCTGAACTTCTTGCTGTTGAAGAAGTGTGTTTATCTCCAAGGATAATCTACTTTAAAATTTGTAATCAATTTCTCAAATTCCAAAGAAACAGTCTAGGAACATGGATTTTAGGCTTAAGATGTTGATTTGAATGATAGTTTTATCATTAATTAGATAAGAGTTGGTGGATACGTTTCTTAACTGTCTTGATCCTATGTTTCCTCATTTCTACAATGGAATTAACTTGTTTGCTTTATAAAGCGTCAAGAGAATTAATTGGATAATGTATGTAAACTGGATCAATTAATCTGGATAAAAATTATATTGATTTCCTTCAAAGGTCGGTAAATCCGTTTCAGAAGGTGGGTCATGCACAGTAAAGACCGATGATAATACTTAGTAACGTATAAAGGACACTGGAGCCAATTAAACCCAGATTTAAAATACTGGCTCTCCCACCTACAGTTCAGTGTTTTTCATCTGTATGTTGGGATCATTATGGAATGAAGTTTGTGAGGTTGCTACGAAGATTAAATGAAATAAAGAATGTAAAGTACTTAGTAGTCCTTGTCTACATATTGTCAGGCTGTGGAAACAAAATGGTTTTATTATTACTATTTTCACTTGAACAAAGTCTCGGGGAAAAGGAAAATCCCTGGAAAGGGGGCTGTAGATGTGGGGGCCAGTGGGAGTGGGGCAGCGAGGTCAGGGACTGCACTGCCCGCCCGCTGCCCCTTCCTTCTCTGTGGCCTCATACCTGACACTTCACCCAGCCAACAACTGTTTGTGCAATGCATAAACACCACAGGAGCACATTCTAGATGATGCATGAAGTGTGAAATCAGATACATAGAAAAAAAGATGAAGTGTGTTTCAAAATATGTTACAGTCAAAGCACTTACCAAATATATTTAAGTAGAAGATGCACAGGTTCTTGAAAAGAATAACATATTGGCATTTTGGGGGATAAAAGAGTAAATGATTATCTCTGTTTTTACTTAGTCTTACAAACAGAAATTATTTCTTCCTCTCAGAGATGCTCTCTTCATTGGCATCAAGTCTTGGCAAAGAAATGCCATCCAGGGGCCAGGCTTTGCAGTACTTATTATACCAGTTGGCCAAGGTATCTGCATTGTAATTCCATCATTGGAAAAATTCCTACAGTCTTTCCTGTGTATGGTAGAGACTCTGGGTTAATTATACAATGAATGGCCCAAATAGAAAAGGCAGACAATTAGGAAAAATGGGAATCTGTTCTCTATTTCCGAGTAAAATCAACACCAACCACCTCCCTGACTTCTGTCTATATCTGAAAATCTCCCTCCTTCAGCCAGTAACATTAACACTCATTCAGACTCTCTTCACTTCCCCGCACAAATCTATTTCACCCTGAAATGGAGGACAAGAATACATAGCTAAAGACACAGAGGATTGAGTTGTAAAGGTATTCTACCATCGTAGTCCTGATTGCCAGGGTTTTAGGGTTAGCAAAGTTAGTATTTACTGAAATCCTAAAATAATATTTATATCAATACATATATGTGTGTGTTGTGTGAATAATATTTTGAGCCTTACAACAACTCCACCAAGTAGGCAAAACAAGTGTTATTTTCCCCATTTGTAGAAGAAGAAACAAGTTCAAAATGTTTCAGTGGGTTTCTCAAGGCCAGTCATGTATTGAGTGGTGGGCCCAGAATTTGACCCAGGCTCTACGTTCCATGTGCTTTCTTCCATTAACATGATGATCCGAAATAATGAAGACTATAAAAGCCACAAACTAGTCATTAAATCTTCTCTAATTGAGATAAACAGGTAGAGTGGGTGTGAAGGTCCCTGTCTGACTGGTCGGAAGACCATGGTGAGTCCAGGGTCACTCACAGACTCTGGGCGGGTGAGGTGAGCATAAGCTATCAGGGAATGGGACACAATTTAGCCAGATGAGGACATTGGTGCAGAGGTCAGAAGGTGGACATAGACAAAGAGCAGCATGCCACCAAGCTGTCACATCAAATAACCCAGCAAAACACGCTGTTAGGATCTTCTGTGTGGATCCCAGTTTAAAGTCACTCCCATTGCCACTCCAGAGCAAGCTCAACAGAAGCATTTCATTATCTAAGCTCTGTTTAAAATATTAACAACCTTAATTTTGGAAAAGTGCACCAGCCATATGCTGTTTTCTATATCAGTGATTCCTAGTCACACTGAACATTTAAATGTAAAATTCAGGCTTCCCCAGTCAGCCTCTCTCATTTGCAGTGATGAAATGGGATTCTTTAAATTTCAAAAGCATTATCCACACTCTCTTATCCTTTGAGCCAGCCTTCCCCAGCTTCTCAAATATGCATGTTCAGTCACCTTCATTTTGCTCCTGTTATAAGGAACCATTGGATCACTTCTGATCTACCACAGATAAGGCTTAGAATTAAGTCAACTTGCTTTTGCTCCAGAATCTCTTTGTTATAAAAAATATGTGGGATCCAAAGACCAGTCCTGGAATCAATGTTGCCCCAGATCTTTCTTCTTTACTGTATCAGTTAGCTGCTGCTATATAACAAATGAGCCCTAAACTTAGTGGCTTAAAACAACTGTTTATTAACTTCTGACTCTGTAGATTGATCCACTGGGCTCATCTGGCCTCACTCATGTGTCTGCATCGGGCAACTGTTGGGCTCATTTACACATCTGGCAGTTGACTGCTTCATGGCTGGGGGTTGGCTTGCCATTGAATGGATTCCTAAATTCTCTTCCCCATGGCCTCTCACCCTCCAGCAGGCTAGCTTGTGTGGTGGTCAGATACCAAACACAGGTCCCAGCTTGTCCTGTACTTCTGATGGAGCAGCTATAAATCAAGGTGCCCAGGACCGCTCACAGAAAGAACTCAGGGAAAGACTTACTTGTGTTTATCAGTTTGTGATTTAATAAAGGATATGATAAAGGACACAGATGAATGGGCAGATGAAGAGACACATAGGATGAGGTCTGGAAGGGCCCTGAGCACAGGAGCTTCTGCCCCCTGGAGTTGAGGAGTGCCATCTTCTCATGTATGAATGCTTTCACCAACCCAGAAGCCCCTTAAACCCTGAACTTTGGGGATTTGTATAGAGGAATCATCATATAGGCATGATCAATTTTTAATCAGTTTCCAGCCCCTCTCCTTTCTTCATTGAATGAGGGTGGGGATGAAAGTTTCAAGTTTCTAATTATGGGCTGGTCTTTGTGTGACCAACCCCCATCCAGGAGCCCACCCAGTCACCTCATTAGAACAAAAGACTCTCCTATCACCAAGGTCAAAGTCCAAACATTAGTAGGAACTGGGGATGGATATATACATTCTCCTATTGTCTTTAATGAATCTTCAAGATAATTCCTGGATAAAAATAAATAAATAAATAAATAAATAAATAAATAAATAAGGACTCCTCGTGGCTTTCAGGAGGCAGAATTTCTTTGGCTTTCTCAGAGGCTTAGGAAAGCATAGAGAAGATGTCACAGCCACATGCCTGGTGGTCATCCTCTATTGAGTTAAGAAGATTGTACCAAGTCTACTTTATTGCAGGTTAAAGGGTGTGCTTTCCCCACTGTTACAGAACCATTTGTGCAGAATCACTTTAGTCAGACCAATCACCTGCCAAGAAGAATGACCAAGATGGACTGCTCTGAGCAGAAATTATGGTCTGTAATGTTTGTTTTGCTTCATGTGCAGAAACAGCCTCCAGCTGCATCTCGCTGAGCCAGACTAAATTGCATTTGATTCATGGACTTTGCTGCAACGAGCCTGGATGACAGTATGGCAGGGACCCAGCCTTGCAAACCTTTGGTTCACAAGGCATTAAAATGGTGTGCAGTAAGTTAGATACACTGAATCTTTCTGTATCATTGTTACTTGCACAAATTAAAATATAGGACTTTCAAATCAGAGAAATACCATTTTACACACACACACACACACACACACACACACACACACACACACAGAAAATTTTAACACTGTCTATACACGTTGAATCATTGCTTCATCTTAAGAGAGTGTTTTATCTAAAATTTATTTTGCTCATTAGTTTATAATACTAATATATTAAATATATCATGCTACATGCTTTCGAATCATTAGTTTCTTAAATTTCACAGAAGTCCTCATTTAAGTAGATACCATTAACAACTAATGGCACCGAACTTGGGGAGGTTAAGTGACCTGCCTAATGTCATACAGCTACTAAGTAGTCATTAGAATTTGAGCTCAAGCGGTCGGAATCCATTTAGAGCTGCTGCCCATCCCACCTTGCTGGTTCTTCTCTCCCTCCCTCCCTCTCCTCTCTTTCTCTCTCCTTCCTTCCCTTCTCCCTTCCCTTCCTTCTTAACTTAACTGGCATTTCTTGGATACTTATTTTTATATAAATTTAAATACAAAGAAGTATAAACTTCAGGCTCTTAAAGAATTTATAGACAGAGAACCAAGATGGTGGATAGGTAAATGCTGGTATTCACTACCTCCACAGCCACATCAAAATTACAACTAAAATACAGAACAACATCATTCAGAACTACCTGAAATCTGGAAGAATGGAAGTTCCTACAACCAAAAAACCAAAGAAGAAAGCACACTGAGACTGGTAGGAGGGGCGGAGGCATGGAATGGGCTGGTCCGACACCCATGTGTGTTGTATTTTTAATTGATAGGGATATCTCGGCTACAGATGCCTCCTGTGAGGAGCAAGGGGTCCCAGCCCCACAACAGATCCCCATTTAAGGGTTCCAGAGCTGGGAAGAGAAGTCCCCATAACTTTGGGCTGTAAAAACTAGCAGGAACTGTGGCTGAGTGACACGGTTCCTATTAAAGGCTGGTGCACGGAGTTACCTGGACTCTGAGCTCTAGCTCTGGGGCAGTGGCATGGGGAGAGCTAGGGACATGAAGAAAATGGATCTTCTGGCATTGGAGCAAGAACACAGGGGTGGCTTTCTCCCAGACAAGGGTGCTCACAGGGGTCATTGTTCCTATGCTGAGACCTCCCCTGTCACAGAGCTGACTGGTAGCCATATCTGAGTTTCCATCAGCTTAGCCCACATTGTTTACTCCACCCTGGTGATTCCCTGACACCCTGCCACATCCAGTTTGCAGGCCCTTCCAAGCTGTTTGCAGCAGCTTTACCATATGAATGGCCTGTCGTGGCTCAGGCTTCAGACTTTCCTAAAATCTCTCAAGCAAGCATCAGCTGGCATCAGCATGCTCCATACCCATCAATAACATGCCCAAGATCTGGCACTAGCACCAGCCTGCCTTGCTTCACAGCTTAGCCTCACCTGGGCATGTCCAAGCCCAACATAAATAGCAGCCATCTGTAGATCGCTCTGTAGCTTCTGCTGGGTAGCCCCAGGCAGTGGCTGACTTTGCACCTCTCTGGAGGATCCAGAGCCAGTACATCTGGTGGACAGCTTCAGACCATACCAGATTACAACTCTACATATCCACAAGTGACACATGCAAGGGGCAGAGTCAGTGAGCACCAAAACCCTGCTGAAGCAAGTCCTACTGCATAAGGGTGTCTCCTGCACAACAGCTCTTCCACTGTAGTCTCAGCTGGTCCTCACAGCTAATTGGCCTGGGAGAAGAAGAAAAAGAAAAGGGAAGAAAAGAAAAGAAAAGAAAAGAAAAGAAGAAGAAAAAGTATGAATAATAAAATGGCAATAAATACATATCTATCAACAATTGAATCTAAAACTCAAAATAAATGAACAAGGACTCTAACAAAATAAACTGATGAATAAAATAGAACCAGAGGCATGGAAATATGGAACAGACTGACGAATCCCAGAGGAAAGGGGTGTGTGTGAAGAGATTAACCAAAGAACTTATAAGCATATCTGCATTACATATGGACACAGACAATAGGATAGTGAAGGCCTAGGGCAGGGTGGAAACTAGGTAGAGAGGGGCACTAGGGAGAAAGGGGGGGACATCTGTAATACTCTCAACAATACTTAAAAAAATTTTTTTAAGTTGGTCTGACCTGTGGGGCCACACTAACCAGGAGCCATGGAAATAAGGGAATCCTGGGAAATGTACCTGAAGCTCAGATAGATCATCAAAATAAAAGAACTTATGGTCAAGTGAGGAAAATAATTATGTATATAAAATTTGCATCAGAACATGGTGAATGCCTAATGAATTAGAATAGAATTCTAATATAATGCATAAGATATTACAGGGTTAGAGAAATAAATTTTCCATGAGGTCATATTTAATGTTAGTTCTGTTTACCACTCCAATCTGAGAACACTATTTGAACCTGTCAGTTGTTCAAAAAATACTTGCTGACTGAATTACTGAAAACAGCCTAAGAAAAGAGATGACATTTGATCTGACCCATGTCTATAGTAAATGTTCAAGTTTCAAGTATTTAACTTAATTATTAGACACTTACCTAGCATGGTGTATTACAATGTGCCAAGCATTCTTTTTTAAAAAATATGTTTTTAAGCCATCCTATATAATAAAAGCCTAATATGCTAAGTGTTCAGTCATCTATTCAACCAATCAAAGTGTAATATGCTAATGATATGCTAAGGCTGCTCAACTGCTTTCTATGACTATGGGCAGTCAACCTGTTGACCGGTTGCTATGACATGCACTGACCACCAGGGGGCAGACACTCAATGCAGGAGCTGCCCCCTGGTGGTCAGTGTGCTCCCACAGGGGGAGCACTGCTCAGCCAGAAGCCAGGCTCATGGCTGGTGAGCGCACCGGCAGCGCTAAGGATGTCCGACTGACAGCTTCTGGACTGCGAGGGGGCGCAGGCCGGGCCGAGGGACCCCCTCCCACCCCCCTGCCCCGAGTACACAAATTTTGTACACCAGGCCGACAGAGAAGCCGCACAGATGGCCATGGACCTGGGGAGCCAGGACAACGGAACCCTTGAGGTCTTTCACCACCAATGAGCCTCCAATTTCTAAGCTGGCGCTCTGTATTGCTGAGCTAAATGTGTACCTGGCCAGGATTTTGAAAAGCTTAAAGAAATCCAGTGGGAGATGGAGAAGATGTGAGCCTCCCCACCAAGGTGAGTGGATCAGAGACAATGGGTGCCAGTGTTGACCTTTTGGGCATACAAGCTTTTGAAACCTGATGCATAATATCTGTGAGGCCATACTAACCAGGAGCCATGGAAATAAGGGAATCCTGGGAAATGTACCTGAAGCTCAGGTAGATTAGCACGAACCAAATCCCCTGCACTATATCTATTGCAATTTGGCATTCCTGTACCCTTCTTTTAACCATTCTTGATATAACTTCCAGATTAAGACAATGGCAAAATGATGCTTCTGTCTAAAATTATCCACATAAAAGGATAAAAATTCTGTCTTCAAGCAGAATCATAATTTCCCTTTGTTCATCTTTAACTTGTAAACTTATATTTAAGGATAATTACTATTGAAATTTATTTTTCCTTCTGTTAACTGATAGAAATAGGAGAAGAGAAAAAGTAGTTAAGATATGCAAAACTATATTCCTAATTTCAGACCTACTTCAATCACTGTCATATCTCACGGGTCACATAGCCCAAAGGATGAAACAACTTGCTTCTCTTGTTCCAGACTCCAGTGACCTTAGACCTGATCAAAAGGAAAAGCTTTCTTCAGTTATTAGGCAAATGGGTCAGAGTAGCATATCCAAATGAGGTTTATTTTGCATGCAACATTCAAAGAGGTACAACCAATGTTCTTTCTTTGGTGGTGGGAGGGGTCAGATGCAGAAATTTGTCCTTCATTTTGGAAGGTATATTTCACTGGGTTCCTAGACATTTCATGAGATGGCCAGACTCAAGTTTTGTGGAATTTATTTCCTGTCCACTGGTTGCTTAGCTGTTTCTAAACCATAGCTATTTTCACATCCTTTCCAATCAGCTAAATATTACAAATAAAATGGATCATCATGATACCCCCACTGAAGAATGGAGAGGCAATTAAGGTCCCTGCATTCTAGATTATGACATAATGAAGGAGACTTGACATAGCCTGATGTAAGATGGTGATGAAGTATTGTCATCTCAGCCAGCTGAAAGGAGACTGCTTCTGATGGTCGCTAGTAACAGGTATGGAGCAAAGAGCATTTGCCAGATCAATAGCCCCATGCCATATGCCAGGGGATATGTTCATTTACTCTAGTAACAAAACCACATTTGAAAGAGCAACTGTGATTGGAGTCACCATCTGGTCAAGTGTATGCAAACCCACTGTCATTTTCCAAGATCCATCTGTCTTCCATACAGGCCAAATTGACAAGCTAAGTGGGATGCGGTAGCAATCACTACCCGCCTCCAATTCCTCTAGGAATGCAGTATTGTTTCTGGTCTACCAGCTAGGCAGTTCTAGTGCCTGCCTTCCACTTGGCTTTCCCTAAAATGATAGCCTTTACTCCACAGGTTAGGAAACCAAAGTGGGTACTCTGTCAGTTTCTGAGCATGTCTATTGCAATCATGCATTCTGGAATTTGGGAAATTACCCACAGGGTGAGTTTAAAGACTCCCTGGTTCACTGTGAGATAGATCTAAGCCCAAATTCCATTGACCTCAGACCTCTATTCACCTCTACTGGGACTGGTGCACCACAGTGAAATTTTGGTCTCCAGGAACTAGTTTAAGATTATAGTCAGCTGTTTTTCAAGAGTCTGATTATTCCCTCATATGTAATTCACAGTAACCCTGGTGAAGGCTGCGCACGTCTTTGCAGGAAGTCTAGAAGAATCATCTCAGAAATTGTCATCATGGAATAGAGCTCCTCCTTAAGGGCTCAGCCCACTGGCAGGAACTGCCAACCCCCACTCTGAAAGAAGCTAGTTTTGTTTGAGTTACTATTTACCATGGATGAATAGTAAAGCTAAATATTGTGAAGCTAAATATTGACTTGTGGATCTATATGTTGTAAATGATTCTTGTTCAGAAGAGATGTAATAGTTTTCTGACCAGTAGAGAAGATAACCCCAAATGTCACTGCTTCATTGCACCCAGGACACTAACTACTTGGATTAACTATGGTTTGGTTCCATAGCCCAACTTGCTTCTCTTGTTCCAGACCTGATGGAACAAGAGGGACTAGACTCTGTGAAGCAAAATATTGATTTATGGAGAGTATTAAAGATGCCCCCCCCTTAATTTTGAGAGTGTTACAGATGTCCCCCTTCCTTCCATTGACTCCTCTACTCATTTCCCACCCAACCCCAGTCCTTCACCACCCTAATGTCTGTGTCCATGGGTTATGTATACCTATATATATAAAAGTCTAAGCGATCATCCGACTGTTTGACTGTCTGACCAGTAGCTATGATGTGCAATGACCACCAGGGGGCAGATGCTCAACACAGGAGATGCTGAGCTGCGGTGATTTGGCAGCTGTGGTTCTCAGGTGATGCACCTAAAACTAGAGAGGAGGGAACCTGATTCCGGGCTGTGTCACTCGAGAACCACCCTCTTGCATTCCAGGACCCCTTGGGGGTACTGGACTGCCGGTTTCGGCCCGATCTTCACAGGCCAGGCCAAGGCACCCCACCTGCCAGAGGGACCTCGCTCACTCTGCAGATGACCTTCGAGTCACAGCACCAACCCAGGTGCTGCCGGCTGGGGAGAGACTGCGGGGGGAGATTGGCTCCAAGGCATGTCCAGCCCATCTTGCCCAGTCCCGTCTTGCTGGCCACCTTCTAATTAATTTCCTTTCAATGGGCACAAATCCGTGCACCAGGGCACTAGTATGCATGTAAGTTCTCTGGTTAATCTCTTCCACCCCTGCCCCCTTCCCTCTGAGATCTGTCAGTCTTTTCAATGTTTTCATGCCTCTGGTTCTATTTTATTCATCAGTTTATTTTGTTCATTAGAATATTTGTTGGCTTATTTCACTTAGCACAATACTCTCCAGGTCCCTCCATGTTGTCTCAAAGGTAATAAATATATCTTTATTTTTAACAGCTGCATAGTATTCCGTTGTGTAAATGTACCACAGATTTTGATAGCTACTATGGAAAACAGTGTGGAGTTTCCTCAAAAAATTAAAAATGGAACTGCCATTTGACCCAGTGATCCCACTTCTAGGAATATATTCTAAGAATCCCAAAACACCAATCAAAAAGAATATATGCACCCCTATGTTCATGGCATTACCTACTTTTCTATCTTGCACTACAATCTTATATCACGATTCTATTCTTTATTCACTATAAATACTCCCATATGTCCTATACTCCTTTGAGGAATCTTTACCAATTATTAATTTCCCTCCTTACTGCTGTGAATAAATCTTTGACTCGGTTGTAGAAAACTCATATTTTTTAACTGAAAATCGTGACAGTTCTCTAATGGTTTCAGCATTGGACATGGTAAGCCTTTCTCCAACAGTCTGAGCCTGCCCTGCCAGGCTTGAAGGAAAAGCAGGAACAGTAGAGCTGAACCAGCTCCATCACCTGCCCCCAAAGGTCAATTTGTGCTCTGCTGCTGGGGAAGAGAGAAACAGGCTGTGAGCAATGGTTATTAACATTCTCAACTCATGAGTCCTCCAGACCTACCGAACCAGAAACTTGGAGGTGGGGGTCCAGCAATCTGCCATTTGAGGAGCTTTCTGAGTGATTGAAATGCAAGCAAAAGTTTCAGAACCTCTGCTCAGCATATATCCAGTGGGGAATCCAAGTACCTGTTTCTCAAATGGGTGTTTTATACAAAGCTCAGCCTCTTTCTGCACGTTCCCTGGGAGAACCTGTCTTCAATACCTCACACTGTCAATGGGAGATTCTCAGCTTGGTCTTATTTTATGTGTGACTTGCTTATTCTTCATAATTTATGACTTAATTGGCAAGTTTAGTTAGATTTTACTACAGGATTTAATATTTAAAAGGAGGGTCAGTCCTGGCCCCTGTGGCTCAGTTGGTTTAATGTTGGCCCATACATCAAAGGGTCGCTGGTTTGATTCCTGGTTAGGGCACATGCCGGGGTTGCAGGCTCGATCTCCAGTAAGGGGTGTGCAGAAGGTAGTCAATCAATGTTTCCCTTTCATCATTGTCTCTCTCTCTCTCCTTCTCCCTTCCTCTCTCTCTTTGAAAAATCAATAAAAACATATTTTTTAAAAAATAAAAGAAGGATGAAAATTAATTCAGGAAAGTGGTGTGGGCAGGCCAGACAGTTTTCTCCCTGCCCTCTGCTGCTGGGAATTCCAGTTACGTTCACAAAGGCAAAGATTTGGAATGCATCCCCTCGCCCTCTCCGATTCCTCTTCTGTCGGTAATTCATTTCCATCCAGGCAGATGACCTGAATGAGGAAAGTGCAGCGAGGAAATTAAACCGCAGCGTCAGAATGTGACACAGATGGTCCTGTGCCCAGTACTTCATTCGATAACGTCAAGAGCTGTGGTGGGCTTTCTGGAAATGTCTGCTTCATGATAACCTATTGGGTTTATCCCAGATAAAGCTGAAGAGGGAGTGAACTAATGAGACAAGCAGTACAAGTGTAGACAGCCATATGGGGCTTTCTTGCCAGAGATCACTAGGCAGGTAAAGCCTTCCCTCCAACCATAGTGAATCCAAATGTAGACTCATAGATTGCTGGTGAAGTGCTCGCTGTGGTGACACACTTTTCACTTTGCAGGACCAGGCTCATGCTGATCTGGGCTGCTGGGAAATCAGTTCGGGTCCTCTTGACCCATTCTGACACGTGGAGGGCAGGGGAGCTGCCTTTGCTGCAAGGCTCAGGACTGTGACACCACCTGGGCACGGAGCTGCAGCACCACCTCAGATGGGCGCCGGCACAGGGACCGTGTCCTTGTGAGATCATTTCTCTCCATCATCAGGACTTCTCTTTTCATAAAGCATTAAAAACACATGTTCTCTGGAAACAGGGGGCCTCATGGAATAAACATTTCAAGAACACAGCTTCTTTCCCGGTAATCATCTCTGTGAGACTATCAGTTTGGTTCACTGGGGAGTCATCGCTAAGGTAATTTTGGATTTGTTGTGGTTTCCCCAACATCCTTGGGAGCATCTAAAACTTTGTCTGACAGGCAGCGGATGTATCAGACCAAGGCCCTGACTGGTCCATAGTGCAGTTCTCCTCGAGTAGGTGCTGCCCAGGAGAGTCTGACCTGGAGCCACTGGTCCCAGGGGTTGTCTGGCCTCTCTGCTTTCTGTCTTCAGTGCCAGAGTTCACCACACAAACTGTGTTATACAGATGAGGTAGGTTAAGTCCTAGATATTTTTATTTTTTAAAAAACCTTTATTGTTGAGAGTATTACAGATGTCCCCCTTTCCCCCCATTTAGATATTTTGATTTAAATAAAATGAACAAAGAATGACAGCTTATTTATTAATTTGCAAGAAATGATACCTACTCATATCATAGTTTCAAAATATTTATGCTCATTCTTTGATGAGTACTAGATTGGTATTATTATTACATGTTATTAATACAAATGATTATTATTTAAAAAATAGCAATAAGTATGATTCATTGGATACTTATCATACCCAGAGGCTAGTCTTACAAATGGAATGGGGGATATTTTGAAAATTGTTCTTATCTTTCTGAGCACCTGGCCCTTATCCAATAGTATCTACAGAGCCAGAGTAGAGACTGTAATTCATTGTGCGGAAAGAATGCTACAAGAGAGATTCTAACATTGAAAGTACAATCTATAGCAAGATGATGGTAGTCTTCAAAACTTTGAACATCTTGTAAAAGAATCTTTACATTTCTTTATCTTACACTTTAGTCACTCAATAGCCAAAATTGGCAGGCTAGACCTAAGGCTTTCCTATATAATAAAGAGCTAATATGCAAATGGTTATCATGCCCTCACGCCCTTGTGCTCTTGCACCAGGGCCGGGGGACCTGAGGCCACGCCCCCCACCCTGACACCGGGGCTGGAGGACCTGAGGCCGCACCCTCTGCCCCAGTGCTGGAGCCAGGGTACCTGAGGCCATGCCCCCCACCCAGTGGGGCTTGACTGGGGACCTAAGGCTGCACCCCAGCCCGATGCCAGGCCAGGGGACCTGAGGCTGCGCCCCCCCACACTGCAAGGCTCGATGGGGGTGGAGCTGCTGGGTCTGGGTCTTGCGTGATTTCAAGGTGCAGGCGGGTGGGCGGGGACTTGACTCTGGGTCCCGCGGCACGCCCCAGACTCTGACAGGAGAGACATTTTCATATACATTTTACTAATTTTCTTTCATCTCTGACACTTCTATTATAGAGAAAGGGCAAATAGCAATATTAAAATATTTCCTCTAATTAATTCCCTTTTAATGTGCATGCATTTCGTGCACTGGGCCACTAGTATATATACATAAAAGAATATTATAATAGTGATAGAGGGAGGGCAGCAAAGGGTTATATATGTGCATAAGATTAGTGAAGGTCATTCCAAGGGCAGAAAGAAGCTCTAGCTGCTGCATCTTAAAAAGTTCTGGAAAGAGATCAGACCTTGGGTTTGGGAAGCAGTTACACCAGCCTTGGGTCACACAGCAGGGGACGCTGGGGCTAGCCTTCCTGACCCACCTTGGGTCATGTGGGTGGTATGAACAGGACCCAGAAGGAGCTGAGCATCAGGTGGGGAGGAGGGGAGGTGTTGAAAGGTGGTTCCCCATCATAATTGCAGAGTGAACCACCAGTCAGAGAGATCTAAGGTTAGCATCTCGCCCTCTTGGACTATCAGCCTCTGCTCCAGTGCTGGGGCGTTCTTAGGAGAGATTTCCTTTTTGTTGGGATAGCCTGGTGGTCACACTTCTCCAGTGCACACCTTACTGCCATTAAGAATGATGGGAATGTTATCTGATAGTCAGCCTTCCTTCCCCTTCAGAGAACTGAAAATCCCTTCCTTTCTCCTATTTTCACACATAATACCATTTTTCTTATTGCATTTGTGTGTGTGTGTTTTTAAATCCTTTCCTGAGGATATGTTTTTATTGATTTTAGAGAGTTAGGGGGGAGAGAGAGAGAGAGAGAGAGAGAGCGAGAAAAGAAACATTGACTGGTTGGTTGCCTCCGGTACCTGTCCCAATTGGGGTTAGAATCTGCAACCTGGGTATGTGCCCTGACCGTGAATCACAGCGGCAACCTTTTCGTGTATGGGGTGATGCTCAAACCAACTGAGCAGCAGGCCAGGGCTGCATTTGTTTTTATAACATCTCTCCATTTTGGCATAATTTCAACAGTGTGATAGCGGCATTTGTACAGCTTTGCCATTTACTGTATGTAAGGCCTGCTGCTTCTGACTGCGCCAAGGAAAAGGCCTCTCCCCCTTATCTGTAAAATGATTCAGAACCAGGCAGCAGAATGAGTAACTTCTGGGAAGGTTTCCGTGCTCAACATAAATGCTCTAATCTCATCAGGGCACGTGACTTCTCACTGGCCGGCCAGCAGGGAGCCCTGCTCTGTCCTGGTCTAATTTGCTTCCTGATCTTAGTTTTTCTCATTTTTTGTCTTAAATTCTCCTCTTCATGCTTCTTTGTGATCTGAATCTCTGTGTCTGCTGATTGAATATATGACATATTTAAATACTTGATTTTTTAAAAGTCTTTTTCAATTTTTTGTATTACTTCTCTTATAAGTCTGTCCTTCCTTTTCTTTTGCTTCCATTGTAAAGATGGAAAATTTGGAGGCTAAACGATGTTATCCAGGAAAACCTGGAGATATAGGACAGCAGGAGTACCCGAGACCTTTCAAATCCTCTATCTGCCTTACTTGACACTTCTCTTAACATTTTATCACTTAAGCCATGATGAATAAAACATGAGATTTACATTCAAGTCATTTGCATATCTCCTTGCTCTGAGGAAAAAAGCAGCCACTCAGATTTCTCTCTCCTTGCTCCATTGTGTACAGGGACTAGTAGACACAACTGAGATGATAATGAGATTCTATGCCTGATGGGAATAGAGTAGCAACCCCATGGCACCATATTCCCTTGAACTGGACTCCCCATGACCCAGGCCACTGGTCCATTTTGCTGTGTGATGAAGGCAGGAGTCAGAAGATCTTGGTCAGCATCCATTCACTCTTGCTTTGTTTCTAATCTTTGTCCTAATGCTGACATTTTTGGCTATGACCCTTCTGCCCCTGTTTGTTTTGCATTTGGGGCTATTTTTATTAAACTTTTTTTAAGTCCCTAGTTTTGATTTCTCATGGAACTAGACTACTATTGCTATATCCTCATCATTATGAATCTCAGTTTGCCTACTTAAAACACAAGGATAAATAATAGCTGCCCAACTAACATCTTTGTTTTCAGAGTCCAATAAAATATCAAATTATTTTCATAAAAATATCAAAATCATTTAAATGGCTATTAGTGCTCCTCCTTCCACCACCACCACCACTGCTATCACATCTACAACTGGTGAAATGGCCTCACTGGGGGCCTTTAGGTCACCCACGTGCAGCAATATTTGACACTTAGCAGGTGCTCAGTGCTTGCAGGCTAATTAGATCAAATTGCAGTTTGACATTGACTACTTCCAGCCGTGGGCAAACTACGGCCCGCGGGCCAGATCCGGCCCGTTTGAAATGAATAAAACTAAAAAAAAAAAGAAGACCGTACCCTTTTATGTAATGATGTTTACTTTGAATTTATATTAGTTCACACAAACACTCCATCCATGCTTTTGTTCCGGCCCTCTGGTCCAGTTTAAGAACCCATTGTGGCCCTCGAGTCAAAAAGTTTGCCCACCCCTTAACCTCATGTTCTGTGGGTTTTTTAAACCAATTACTTTTTCTTTTCTATATCGCTTCTTCTAATTAGCATTTACAACAGAATGTATGTTTAGAAACTCTGAGAGAAATATTATTTCTTCCTTTTTCCTTTTATTTTATTTTATCATGATTTAGTTTCTCACACAAGGTTTTGATGTTGGTTCTGAGGCAAGGGGAATTGTGAGTAGGTCTATGAATCCGATTCCATGAATCTGAGTTGTTAGGATCAACACAAATTTCCATCTTATTTAGGTTGTTCAATAATTATTGATTCCCTATCATACAAAAGATATTAGCGGGGCCAGTGGAACAAGGCGTTGTTGTAGAAAGGCCTAGGACAGCCTCACTGAGGATATTAAAAGTACAGGGCTAGAAAGATACCTATGTGCCTTCTCAACACTTACTTTGATGGTAATGTATTGATAAATGAACTAATTATGGTAATCCATCAGTGAATATACCCATTTTGATTAATTAGTTGATTGAATGCAGCAAATCAAATGGTTGATTGGGGCATTATGAAAAACAATGCATTGAAACCAGAGTCAGAGCCAATGTGAGGGGAGCCTCCCCTATTTGCTAGAGTCATAGTGCCAGGACTGCTGCAGTGATGATGAGTGAGCCTTTACATGAGCTACTTTGAAGAAAAGCAACAAAGTTGACAATAAAGATAAAATCATTTAAAAATATTAGTGTCAAATTATTTATAATCAGTCCCATTTTTATATTATGTTAGTGTCTTTTTACATCTTCCTATGGTAATTTGGCAATGAAAATAACATAAAGAAGTATAATTCCTGAGCTAACAAACTGTCCCATTCTTAAATTTTATATGTAGTTCTTTCTAAATTAACTATTACATTTTTTATCCTCACCCAAGAATATGTTCATTGATTTTTTTTTTAAAGACAGAGAGGAAGGGAGAGAGAAAAAAATATCCAGTGGTTGCCTCCCATACAGGGATTGAACTCACAACCTTAATATGTGCCCTGACTGGGAATTGAACCTGCAATCTTTTGGTATAGGGGACTATGCTCCAAACAACTGGGTTCTTAAAAAATTTAAAGTATCTTTTGCAGTAGGAAATATTTATACTGTGCCCTTCATGTTATCATATTTGGTTGAAGTTCATATTTCAGTCCTCTAGAGAAAGGAGGATGGAAGAAATATTTCTAGATTGTTTCTCCCCTTCACTATTCTTCCCCAGGGAAACATAAATGGCTCTCCCATGGATACATCATTTCTCATGATTATACTTCCAAGAAAATATCAAAATCTGGAATGTAGCTTTCCATCCAAGCTGTGTTCTCCATATTCTGTTTATTAAAATGTATGTATTCATCTTATTTCTGTTGATTACCAGTTTTACTTATTGAATGGTTCCTAATCCAGAAACACAGTGAGAGAAGTGTAATCTACACTAATAAAAGAGAAACATGGTAATTAGCATACGACCGCTACCCTTTTCATTGGCTAATCAGTGAGTATATGCAAATTAACTGTCAGCCAAGATGGCGGCCGGCAGCCAGGCACTGAAGCGAGCATGAGGCTTGCTTGCTGCGGACTCCAACGTTCCCTGCCTCACTTGCCAGCCTCTCATCTGCAAGTCTAAGCAACTATATACTATGTTGCAAATAAGAAGGTAAACAAAACCCCAGAAAACAGCCGGACTGAAACCCAGCCGGACCGAAACATTGTATCCATGTTTTCAGCAGCGAGGCCTCAGAGCTAAAGCTGGCCCAAAAAAAAAAAAAAAAAAAACCCTGCCCTGAGTGTGACAGTGGTGGCGCCCCAACCCCCTGATCGGCCCTGCTCTGTGGGTGATAGAGGGTGGCGCTCCAACCCCCCTCCACGGGCCTTGCTCTGTGTGTGACAGGGTAGAGCCATAACCTCTCCATCGGCCCTGCCCCGAGTGTGACAGTGGTGGCGCCCAACCCCCTGATCGGCCCTGCACTGTGGGTGATAGAGGGCGGCGCCCCAACTGCCTCCCATGGGCCCTTCTCTGTGTGTGACGGGGTAGAGACATAACCTCCCCATCGGCCCTGCCCCGAGTGTGACAGTGGTGGCGCCCCAACCCCCCTGATGGGCCCTGCTCTGTGCGTGACAGGGGGTGGCACCGCAACCTCCCCATCGACCCTGCCTTGAGTGTGACAGGGGGCGGTGCCCCAACCCCCCAATTGGCCCTACCCTGAGGGTGACTGAGGGTGGCATCGCAACCTCCCAATCCGCCCTGCTCTGTGCATGACAGGGGGCAGTGCCCAACCCCCTGATTGGCCCTGCTCTGTGAGTGACAGGGGGCAGCGCCCCAACCCCCTGATCGGCCCTGCTCTGTGCGTGACAGGGGGTGGCGCCGCAACCTCCCCATCGACCCTGCCTTGAGTGTGACAGGGGGCGGTGCCCCAACCCCCCAATCGGCCCTACCCTGAGTGTGACTGAGGGTGGCATTGCAACCTCCCGATCCGCCCTGCTCTGTGCATGACAGGGGGCAGTGCCCAACCCCCTGATTGGCCCTGCTCTGTGAGTGACAGGGGGCAGCGCCCCAACCCCCTGATGGGCCGTGCTCTGTGAGTGACAGGGGCAGCACCCCAACACCCTGATTGGCCCTGCTCTGTGCGTGACAGGGGGTGGCGCCGCAACCTCCCCATCGACCCTGCCTTGAGTGTGACAGGGGGCGGTGCCCCAACCCCCCAATCGGCCCTACCCTGAGCGTGAGTGAGGGTGGCATCGCAACCTCCCGATCCGCCCTGCTCTGTGCATGACGGGGCGGCGCCCCTACTCCCCAATCGGCCCTGCTCTGAGCCTGACCAGGGGCTGCACTTAGGGATTGGGCCTGCCCTCTGTCACCCGGGAGCAGGCCTAAGCCAGCAGGTCGTTATCTCCCGAGGGGTCCCAGACTGCGAGAGGGCACAGGCCGGGCTGGGGGACCCCCCTCCCCCGCCCCCCAAGTGCACAAATTTTTGTGCACTGGGCCTCTAGTTATGTATAAGCTCAAACTCAAAATATCTGTATTTCTGCTGACCTGCTTTCATAAGAAAATTGTCACATACTGTATACTCAATCAAAATATTTTGATTAAACTTATCCTAACTGATTATATTGTCAATGGGAGAAAATTGACATAAAGTTATTAATACTTAAGCTAACTGGTATATATTTAGCAATCTTCATAGGTTGTTTATGAAAATTTTTATAAAATATTTTAATAGATATTTCTGAATATTTGCTTCCACATGTTCTTAGCTGATACAAATGTCATTGGCAAAATAGTCTTGTCTTTTGATGTGTGTATGTGTATGTGTGTGTGTATATGTGTGTGTGTGTATACCACAAATTCTTTATAGGTAACCTTTCAGTGATTCATTTTACATAAATAATATTCCCATCTCCTAATTTAAATCCATTCCTGTGACTACAGGCTGCCTGTTAGAATCACCTGGGAATCTTTGAGAAAATACTCATTACCAGGTTTCTCTTCTAGAGTTCTAACTTAATTATTTTGGCGAAGGGTCTGGTTTTGAATAGTTTTAAAAGTTCTTCATGTATCATATATGTCAGGGTTGAAAACACTTCTCTATACAGTAGTTTCGGAAACTAATTTTTCAGGTTTCATGTCAGATTCTCCTAAGAGCAGATATCTACAAAAATACAGACTCAAGGGCCCTAAACCCGAGGATTATAATTCAGTAAATCTTGGCTGTGGTGTTTTTGTTGATTCCAAAGTATGGTCAGGTTTGGGAACTTTGGCCTATATCGCTTCATTCTACTTAGAGCTACTTTTTTAGAACCATGGACAGCACCCAACTTACAAAACATGGCTGCAATGCTAGAATTCTGTACTTTTTGGATGAAAAGGATCTTTGATTAATAATTTTAAAAAATACCAGGTTTTCCAGATGAGAAAAATAAATCATACAAAAATTTTAACATATTTTACAAAGGTCACACAAGCAGGATGAAGAGTGCTGATGGCCTTATTGCTCATCATTCCTCTCATTTCTTCATCTACTGCTGGGTTTTCTTCATTTTGTGAAACACGCAGTGCCCTCCCACAGCCCCCTTTGCTTTGTAAACTCCTCACCAGGTTCCAGTGTCACTTCCTCAGGACACCTCTGGGGTCTCAAAGTCAGATACTGTTGTCATATGTCATCATATGCTTTTATAGATCCATGTCCCAACACTTCACATCTTTTATCTCAATATGAAATTATATAACCAGCAGTGTGATTATTGGATTATAGTTCTCTTCTAGCAGACTCTGAACTCCAGAGCCTGTGGCTGTTTTTCTTATCTTTGTGCCCTTTCCCCTCAGCACAATGCCAGGCATGTATCAGGCATGCTCTGAATATGTGTTTAATTGAATTGATCAGCAACCATAACATGATGGAATTTTATTTGTCCTGATTTAAAATCTAATGAAGTTTCTTGCTCATGCTATTTACTTTTGACTTCTGTGTGCTGTTTATGACCAATACTAACATGTGTGAGAGGGTCTTTTACTATCAAATAAAAGTTCTTTATGCCAGTAAGCTGTTTGCTGTTTTCAATTATGCATGAGTTATAAGAAAAAAAATGTACTGGCTTGTCAAGAAGCAGAGAAATTTTGGTGTTTCTATTCAGAAACTGCAAGATACATTTTTATTTTTCCCCTATAGTTATATATAGCACTCTCTGTGGAGAGATAGTCAGATATAAAGATATAGATGTAGACATAGATATATGATATACTCTTCTTCCTATTCAACAGTACTCACAGTGTGAAGAATGATGAGACACAAATATTATTAATATGCTAACAGGAATATATTCAAATATTTACATTCTGTCTCTAGGTTCTCTCACAGATACACGCATAGCTTTCCATATCAGCATTGTGATGATGCTTGGAAAATGTGTAGGTCTAATTTTGTAACCTTTCCCTTGAACTCCAGGCTGCTCTATGTTATCCTCCTACCTGCTCAACTTCCCAATTGGATGAAAATATGTAACTGAACACATAAAAATGGATATCTTGTCATCCACAAATTTTTGATTCTCCCCTCCCCCCTCCTATCTTTCCTTCTTCAGTAAATGGCACTTTAATTCCTTGAGCTGCTCAGGGAAAAATAATACATGAAACCAAAAAATAATAGTCACTTAAAACTCCTCTCACTTCCTCAGCTCTCATTTCTTATGAAGTGGCATTTGCATCCCCTTCAAAAAATGTCCTGTATCTTACCACTTCTTACAGTTTCCACTGTCTCAACTCAGTCCAAGCTAAACTCACTTTCTCACTGACCTCTGAGCTTACTCTTGACCTTGACATAGCAACCACAGTGGGTAGGTAATCAGACCATAGGATTCCTATGCTCTGATTCTCTAGTAACTGCCCAATTCACACAGCACAAGCACCAGGCCTACAAAGCTAATATGTCCCCGGACAACTTTGCCATCTTAGCTTTTGCTGTTCCTCCTCTTGCTCACCCAGCTCAATTGCCTTCTTGCCAGGAATGTCCCATTCCTGCCTCAAGCCCTTTGAAATTTCTGTTTCTTCTGCTGGACAGATTCCTCCCAAGTCATCATCTTCCCATCCACATTTCTTTTCACAGGTCACCTCTCCAAAACAATGCCTTCTCTCCTAGGAAACTTTTGAAAATTAGCGTGTCTGTTCATTTCTGCCCCTCTATCATGGTTTATTTTACATTCAAAATACTTATTATCTGACAGATAAAGTTCGACAAATTCTAGCAAAAGGAACCCCAAAAGGAGATATAGGCCTTCATTACTTACAGTTTCCCTTAGGAGCTGGGGGTTTTGGGATAACACAAGTACTTCTAGGGCCTATGGAAGTGGTTCTCAGTGGGAGTATGAAAACAATATAGACAATTTATTTGGAAGCGAAGAATGTAGTGCACACTCCGAGAGGCCAAAGTTTTTAGACAAAAGCAATTCTGAGGTCATTGATGAGATGACTAAGGCATTATTATATTATTTGTATATTTCTCAACTGTTTCCTATGGAATTCAGTGATTTTTTGGAGGGGGGTATTTTCTGCTCATTATTTTTCTTTTCCAACTTTGTCATTGACACTTTTTCCATGTGGAATCCATAATACCCAATTAATTTATATCAACAAATATTTTTTTGAATATATCGTGTAGAAACCCATTGCTCCTGACTAAGCCAGGGATACAAAGATAACTTAGAAAAATAACAAATCCTGTGTGATTCCACTTACATGAGGTACCTATTGTTGCCAGGAGCTGGGGAAGAGGGCAATGGGGAGTTCATAGGTACAGAGTTTAAACTTTACAAGATGAAAAAAGCTCTGAAGATGGTGATAATGGTTGCATGACCTGTGAATGTAATTAATGCCGCATTTTAACGGTGGTTAAAACGGTAAATTTTATGTTTATGTTATAATAATAACAATAAACTAAAGAGATTGTCTCTGCCTTCAAAGAGCCCGTTGTGTAATTAACATGACATGTGAACCTCTATGACAGTGACGGACCAGACTTGGGTTGCTCTGTGGGTCTAAGGTCAGTTCTACTAGGTCAGTACTGTGCTGATTGGAAGCCATGGCCTTGACTGAAAAGAGACAGTATCTGCTAGGTCAGGCATCTCAATCCAGCTAAATATGCCCTCGATAAAATGACTCAGCAGAGTGAGCTCAGAGGTCAGTTCTCTATTCACGGAGACGGGAGTGCTGCTCTGCCCAGTAGGGCTGCTGCCAGCTCAGCTGGGATGCTGACCATGTGTGAAGTTGTTCTCGCTGTTCCTGAGGCTCTGGATTGCCTGTCCCTTCCAGCAGGGTCCTTTGGGTCACGCAGAAGGCACGAATGAGGCTTCTGTTGGGCAGTGAATGTGAAGAGCCTTCGGAAACCATCCCATCAGGCTTTGATTTCGGTTGTTCCTTTTTCTTTTTTAATTTAGTCAAGGCAGAGAGGTTTGCAAAACTCTTCAGATAAGATGACTGATGGTGATTGTTTAAATCCTGCCAGGGTTGCCGCAAACAACTAGGAAAGGAGACGTGATGGCAGGGAGGTTAGGGAGGAAATATGTGTGTGAGCATAAGACTAACATGGGAGAAGTAATGGGCAGAATTAGTAGTAATGGATCCCTCAGAATAGAATCTAATTTAAAAGGGCTTAAGTGGTGCCCAGGAATGTTTGTGTTAAAAAGAACACCAAGTTACGGTAAAAAGGAAACCTACCAGTTTGAGATGAATGGTCAGCAATAGCCTGCACTGACCACCAGGGAAGAAGAAGTCTAGAGAGTGAGGTCCTCATTTAAGATCACTGGAGGGAGCATTATCTCGATGCGTTGAGGTTCTGCTTCCTGACAATTGTAGACAGTTTGGCTCAAATAAACTCACAAAAGTTCTTTACAGGTTTGCATGTTTTTATGTTAACATTACTTGGCACAGTTGTGGCAGGATTCCAAAGAAGCTCACCCAGGAACATTCCTTGGACCCGGACTCGGTGCTAGGATCCAGCAAAGGGCCCATTGAGCCTACCAGTTCTCCGCCCATTGGGTGAACTTGGGAAGTATTATTTATCAAGAAATTGCTGTTTTGGAATGTTATATCTTATAGAAAAGCAAAGTTTTTATCAAATCTATAACCATGCCACTTTTAAATTTTGTCATTCACGGATAGTCATTGCTTTACTCTGATGCATTTGTAGGTATATTACATCTTTAGAAAAATCAATGAAAAGGATTCTGATGTACTCTAAATTGCAGGCTTTTAAGGAGGTTATATCTTTGAACTGGATGAAGACTTATAGGACTTCAAGGAATAACTGAATTCAAAAAAACTACGGGCAAATAATCAGGATAAGTAAAAATAGTTATGGCACTAAATGAATCAAGAATAATTATTCTTATGGCTGTTTAAAATATTGTTGATTTTTAAATCTTTTGTTTCAAATATAAGGACAACTAAAAGGCAGACACTCTACATTCATTTCACAGTACTCCCAGGAGACAAAGATTCAAAGACTACGGCAATCCGGAGATTTTTGTTCATTAATGAAAGACTCTCTCCAACAGTGTTAAAAGGACCTCACCTTACCAGGTACCTAACCACAAATGGACATCTGCCCCTGTCTCTGACACTTGCCTTCATCTCAAGGGTGAGAAGATGCCGACTACAGAGGAGGTAGACAGCCATCCCAAGACGTCAAACAAGGCCTGCATGCTCACAAATTGATGCTGCTCAAGCCTTGTTCTTATATCACCTAATTGTTATTGATTGAATGTATATAAAATAATTTTTATACTGAAAAAAAAGATCACTGGATGCTGGATCTTCACGAAAAACCTACTGCCTTGTTATGAAACGGGTCTATCAAGCAGCGGTCAATTATGTCTATTGATTGGACTAATTGATAGAATCAATAGGCTATTTCAACATCATTGAAACAGCATTTTTAATCTCCCTGTTTCTTGGCCTCTCTTATATTAAAAAAATGTTTTTTTCTAAATCACTGGTAAGGTCACTGAGGGGCTTTGAAAGCAGAAAAGACAGGTGTGGGCTGGGTCCAGAATCTGTTGCTTATCTCGGTGCCGTTGCCGCCACCATCAGCACCATGACTGTTACCACCTTCCGTTTTCTAGCGCACGTGGCACAGGCATTAGTCTACATTCAGAGCAACACTCTCGGTCGGAGTTTCCACTGTCTTTTGCAGGTAAGTGACTTATAGCTCAGGGAAGTCATGACTTGCCCAAGATCACACAGCTAGTACGTGACAATACAGATCAAAAGTTGCTCCTGGCAAATAGTGGACTTCCTCTCCACCCCAATGCTGGCTGGATCACTCGAGAATAATTTATTATCTGCATGTGAATTTCCTCCTTTTCCAAGTGGAATTAATATCTCCCAGTGTCATCATGAGGATCAACTGACACAGTAACTGACTTGTAAGTTACAGAGAAACGCTCGTATCCGGTGTAGCAGATGGCCTAACTCTCTTTCAATCCTCATGCTGTATTCCTTTCATACATAGGAAAGACATTTTCATGGGATTACGGACTCCCAGATTGTGCTTGCCCACGCCCCCACTGCTTCTACACCTGGCACCTAAGTGTGGCCATGTGCCAATGCGATGAAAGCAGAAGCAATCTTCCTTTCCTAAGGCGGCTGCTCAGTGCCCTTTTCTCAACTCCCTCTCTGCCCCTTTCTGCAGCCACCTGCCTGGGGATGGTGAGGAGAGATAGGTCCCCAGGATCATGGACAAGAGCTCATGTGAGCTCCACCAGACATTTGTGAGAGATAAATAAACTTTCTTCCTCAAAATCTTAAGTGATATAATGTATCTGATAGATATTGTTAACCACTGAATATTGTAATATTATTATATGTTATCTTGTATTAGCCATTGATAATGTCGCATATTTTATATAATACATGATATTACATTATATATAGATACAGATAATCTGTAAATCTATATACACACAGAGAGACATAGATAGAATTGTTTTGAAAGGGGAATGGAAGTGAAATATTTTATTGGAAAATTGATTTTAGACTATAAAAATTAAAAAATTGATTTCAGACTGTAAAAATATCTATTCCAGACACTTTGATATAAGGGGGATCTATAACTGCATAAGCCTAAGGCTATAGCTATTTTAATTTTGTACATGTTATTCTATTATTTTTTAATATGAGTTTAAAAGATGTAGTCTTCATAAAAATATGTTGCTGAGAACATTGAATATTCCCTTGAGATGTTAATCGATGCTATAAGAAAAAGGATTTGGTAAATGTACCAATACTGATGGGATTCAGTGGCACTCTTGTTCACAAATACCATTAGTGACTTTTCTAATTCATATAACTCTTTTGAAAAGCAATTTGGCATAGGCATCAGGTGCCATGGAAATAGTTAAGCATTGTCACCCAGTGTCCTATGGTCAGAATCACAGCCTAAAATAATCTAAAATCTAACTAATTTCATGCAAGTAGACATGCTCATCTCATCTTTCTGTACTGTGAAAAATATATAGTAGTAACATGTTGATCAGACAAAATCGTTGACTTTAAGTTCAGTGGTTAAGTATATTGCAGTCTAGACATTCAATTGAAGACTTGCCAAACCTACCTCGTCTCCTGTCTTCACTTCCCCTACTCCCCTCTGTGCGGAGAAGGCTCTGTTTTTACCCTTTCTCACCAAGATGTCTTCTCTTTAACCCTCAGATCTTACTTTGAAAATCATTTCCTCTAGAATGTCTTTCCAAATGCTCAGTCCTGTGTTAGGAATTCTTCTTATGAGTTATGAAAAAGATCTTCTTTGTCTCTTTCCACAACACGTTCACACTGTATTGAAATGTCCTGTTTATGTCAGCATGCCCTCCCAAATAAATGGTTAGCGCCCTGCAGGAGAGTGTCAAGTGGTGATGATTACGTCAGAATCCATCACAGTATTTCATACTTTATGAAAGTATGTTCCAGTGTTAAAACATTCATGATGAAGACACATTACAAAGCAGAATATAAATTCTCTACATACCGTAACAACTGCTTAAAGTAGTATTTTTAAAACTGTGCCCAATGAAACACTAGTTATGAGAGACAGTCTATGGTCAAGAAAGTCAAATATGTTTGGCATATTCTGCATTCTGCATGCCCTTGCGGGAGCTGCCCATTTCTATTGGTGTAAAAGCATAGTGAGGACTTCTACAAAAGAGTCTATTATTCCTTGTTTAACTTGTTATTTTTCAAAATGTATTTCACACCAGAACCCCCTTTCCTTGTAGCACCGACTAACATCTCAAGGAAACAGTATTCTCAGGAACAAATTTTGAAGACCAGATTTTTTAAATGATACTTAAAAAGAATAGAAGGAAATGTATAAAAGTTTTTAAAAATTATAGTCTGGCTTATGTAGTTTGGGGATAGGTATTTTTCTTTTTATGTGAAGCTTTTTGTTACAGTGTTAATTCTGGCATATTGTTAATTATTTTTATCATCTAAAAACACTTTTATAAGGATTCAATATTTTTGTTCCCATTACCCTTTCAAAATGAATCAATATGTAAATAAATGTGAATGCTCATATATAATTGTCCTTGACAACAAGCAGCTTATTTCCCCCCAATTTTTTATTGTGGTAAAATACACACACAACTTAGCATTTTATTAATATTTAAGTGTACAGTTCAGTGGTATCAAGTGCATTTGTACTATTGTGCAACCTTGCCACCATCAATCTGGAGAATGAGTTTCCTTTTATAAAATGGAAACTATGATTTTGACTACCCTAAGTACCTCATGTAAATGGAATCATACATTATTTGTCTTCCTGTAACTGGCTTATTTCCTTAGCATATTGTTCTCAAGGTTCATCCATGTTGTAGCATGTGTCAGAATTTTCTTCCTTTTTAAGGCTAATATTCCATTCCATACATCTCTCTTTTGGTTGCTATTTGCATGAAATATCTTTTTACATCCTTTCATTTCAACCTGTGATTGAATCCTATGATGTGTTGGATTTAAAGGGAGTCTCATGTAGGCAGCATATAGTTGGGTTATGTGGGGTTTTTTTAGTCCTCACCTGAAGATATATTTCTATTGATTTTGAGGGGGAGAGAGAGAGAGAGAGAGAGAGACAGACATCAATGTGAGAGAAACATCCATCAGTTGCCTCCAATACCCACCAGGACCAGGGATCTTTCTTCCTTTCTTTTATTTTAGATAATCTCTTCTGCTTTTCTTTCTTTCCCACTTTCCCTTTCTTAGCCATATTACAGTTTTTCCAACTTGGCATATTTCCACCTAATTTATTTCCATTTGGAACAATCTGGCCTCTGTTATTGTCAAGCCTCTTTAAATAACTTGTCATGTCAGATATTTATAGATGGCACTTGTTCGCAAGGATCTAGCACTGAGAAGGTCACCCTGGCTTTTCGTTCCAAAGTGAAGGAAGGATAGTTAAGAGCATCGGTTGAGGAAGACTGAGTTGGCCTCATAAGTGAGTAAGAGGACGTTATGGCAGAATTGTTTCAATGATGTCAAATGGAGATGACGAGAATCATCTGAGCTTTATACCTGGTCTTATTGTTGCAGCTCAGCACGTGCTCATGAATGTGCATGTTGCATGTGATAGAGCATTTCAGGGCTGCTCTGCCCTCCTCACCAGCTGGAAGGCCCAGGCCTGATCTCATTCCAGACGTCAGTTGACTCAGCTATGAACTTGCAGGTTGGAGCTGGACCTTTAAGGTCACTTGGTTGGAGGAATGTGACATACTATACTTGCTATTTTATCTCTCTAAGGGTTGTGTGTCTGTGTCATTGCTCCGAAGTACTCTAAGAATGTTTTGCATCGCTCTTCCTAAAGAAAACACCCAACTGAAAGTCTCTGAATAAAACAACGGTGCTCTTGGTTACACGTTTGGGGCTGAATATATTCATGCTTTAGCATAGCATAGTAATAATCCGCTGTATTATAAAGCCAAGAGCGAAAAGCTGAGTATCATGTAATTTTTAAGAAATGGCAACAAATGGTACAGAAATGTGCCCAGCAGTCCAGTGAAAAATAGATGAGAAAAGTGTACAATAATTATTGAGAGGGAGCTGCACAGGACCTCTCTGGAGAGGAAAGAGCCAAGCAGCCATTATAATTTAGCCAAGGACATGAAATACACATGGACTTTTACCGCCACAGGAATCACCTGCGGGCTGGAAGCTGTCAGGCTTAATGGCACTAAGTGAGGAGGCGAGAGCAAACGCCCGGAACCGGAGCCAGGTGACACGGCTTCACAGTCACGCTTCTCTCTGATGCTTCATGTTTGGTAGGCAGACAAGGCTGCTTCCCCCGAGAAAGCCAGAGAACTTCACACCTCACAACGACAGTCATCGGTTCTGGGTGTGACATTTAAAAGTCCATGGAGAAACGCAAATATGCTGAAGGATAAGACAATTGAGCATTTCCATCTGAACTGCTTTGGCACAGGAGACAATCGGTTTACTGAAGAGATCATTTAAGAACGAGATCCCTGGAGAGTATTATGCTAAGCGAAATAAGCCAGTCAGAGAAAGACTAGTAGCATGTGATCTCACTCATATGTGGAATCTAATGAACAAAATAATCTGATGAAAAAAATAGAACCAGAGACATTGAAGCATGCGGCAGACTGAAGTATTTCAGAGGGAAGAGGGAGAGATTAATCAGAGAATTGATATGCATATATGCATAGTCCATGGGCACAAACAATAGGTGGTGAAGGCTTGGTG
>NW_005370042.1:3004897-3038900 GCF_000412655.1 Myotis brandtii
ATGGGGAAAAAGAGGGGGCATCTGTAACACTTTCAACAATAAAGGTAACGTGGACTACAAGGATTAAAGGAAATGACCAAAGCACCAGGATAGGAGGCAGATTTTGTACACTAACACAAATTAGATCACACAGTGAACTGTTCAAAATAGAGCAATTTCTGTTGCCTATACATTACAACATACAGTCAGAACTTCTTATTTCTTTCATAAACTTCCTGTTTCTCTACCTGTTCCCTAACGTCTTGGTAAAAACTATTAGCTGTGGCTAAGGAGAGGTCCTCTGTTTTGGCTCAATCTGAACTAATGTTTGTAAATTTAACTCAAATTTTGCTATGAAGATTAACTCTAAGGTGAAATATGAGGAAAATTGTATTTTTAATAAACATTGAGCCATAGAAAAATTCTAAGTAAGCCAATTTATTAATAAGCCATTAACTTTAATTCACAAAAACATATTACAATGAAAATGCTGTTAGATTAACTTAATAGGGTCTTGAAGGCCCTGTCTCGGCCAAAGCATGCTAGGCAAAATACTGCTGCGGTACCATTTAAATCAAATTTCTAATAATTAAAATAAATGTAAATTACTTAAGAATATGGGTTCTTCAGACTAATTGCCGGGATCAAATCCTACCTCTGGCAATAAATCGCTGTGTGTACTGGGGCAAGTTGCTTAACCTCTCTGTTCCTCAATTGTTTTGTTCTGTTAAAAGGAGCTTATTTGTCCCTGCCTCGTAGGGTGGTTGTTGACTTTAAATGAGATAATGCACGTAAAGGGTTTAGAATACTACCTGGCACAGAAGAAGCCCTCAATATGTGTAAGTACTATGACTCTACTTTAGTAATATATCCATTGAGATATGCACACTGACCCTTCTATTGCATTATGCCTACTTATTATCTAGAGTTTACATACTGACCAACGTAAAAATTCTCCAAGACATTATTCTCCAGCATAAAAGGAGGTAAAAAATGAATCTTAAAATATTTAAAATTATCTACATTTCATGAGTTTCAATGAGTCAATGTTTTCAAAGCCTGAAAAAGAATAAAATCATTGGCTTCAAGCCCTTATGAGTTAGCTTTTATAGAATGAAAATTACACTGACAACACTTGACAGTGATTAAATCCTTAGGCATGTGCTCCTCGTGGTCCATCCGATGTTCAAAAATGGGATGCTCCCTAATTCCCAGCACCTCTGTTGGTGCTCGGCAGATATGAATCACCTCTGTTTTTCATGGGAGAAGATTAAGGGGCGTTTAGAAAGGTGAGATGACTGTAACTGCAGCAAAATGTATGACTTAATGAGAGTGTGGAAATATAGGACAGCATCTGGTCACCAGGGCGGGCATGACAGCCCCGCTAAGTAACAGTAGTGATTCAGAAACCTGCTTCCGAGTGTCGCTGGGAGGCCTGCTGGGGAGACCCTGCTTTGGGTTAGCAACCTATTTGGTGCAGGCTGCTGTCAGCAAAACATCCAGGGGCTGTGAGGCGAGTAGAGGGGTGAGTGAGCGGAGCTGGAGCTCTCTGATGATTACACAGGAGCTTTGCTGAAAGAATCTGTGCTCTTGGGTCAGGTCCAGACAGACATGAGTCAGCATCCCTGCAGGGCACAGCGTGATAGTGGTGTCAGGACTTCTGCTTTCAAAATGCTGGGCTTGATCCTGGCCCCATCATCCCTTCCTTGCTCTGAGGACCTTAGCTAATAATCTGAAACATCTATGTTTCAATATACTAATTTAAAATAATAATACCTATGTGATAAGGTTGTTATGATGGATAAGAAAAGTAATAGTTAAATCTCTCTCTATCTCTATCTCCATCTCTATCTCTATCTCTATCTCTATCTCTATCTCTATCTCTATCTCTATCTCTATCTCTGAGAGCAATGATGTTTGGCACAAACTAAACACCTAGGATCTATTACCATTATTTATGGACACTCCCATCAAATCTCCATTTTTCCTAGGAAGCTCCGAGAAGTCAAGGTTTACAGGATCATAGGGTCTTGAAGGCCCTGTCTCAGCCAAAGCAGGCAAAATACTGCTGCGGTGCCCTTTATATGAAATCTAATTGAAGAAGCTGCCCCCAGCAAGGCTGTCTCCGTCTGATCTTTTTAATCTACCCCAGCTAATAGAGGTCTGAGGACTCCAGGCAGGTAGCCACTGAGAGCTGTGATCAGGAGACTGACTCTGAGGGGGCTTCCACCGTCCCAGCCGGAGCAGCTTTCTGATTCAGTGAGCCCTCCACCCGGACCACGAGGTGGGAGGAGCATTGTTGTCATTGGACTGGCTGTCCAGCTATTGACTGCCTGTCCAACCTGCCCTTTCGGCAGACATCAAAGCACTGAGGGTCGATGAAGCCTTCTGTTATTTTCTCCAAGTGGAACGTTTTAGCGTTTGAAACAGACTCATCTTGAGATATTCCAGCTGGGATTCTGTGCCTAAGACGGAGGTAAGCAAGGCAGACACAAAACAAATTGGTTCTGATCAGTATGAAGCACATTGACTTTGGTTGTAATAAACAACAAAACAACAGGTTTTGATCATCATATTGTACTTATATGAAGGCAGGAAAATATAATCTGCTTAGCCATATTCAAACTCGGGCACCTGAAATGAGCAGGCATTCCTAATGATAGGCTGCTATAGACGTTAAAAAAATTCCACCAAAAAAAAAAAATTCCACGAAGCAATTTAAGCTTAAATGATTAGATTTTTAACTCTATAAATATTGAAGACAAGGCAAAGATTCTCCCTACCCTGGTACTGTAAGTGATGGCAATCAATCCCTGGAAAGTAGATAAGGGCTCAGGCCAAGATGCTAGAAAGGATCAATATGGTCTCCTAGCAACAGACCTGCATCCTGCAGCGTCTGGAACCTCTCAGTCTCTGACCTGACCCAGTAAACCACACAGGTCGCTCCCTGCATTTCCATAACTCAGAGAACTAACTCGGGACGTATCTCCCCAAGACAGAGCTGTCCGTGCTTAGCAGATAACTCTGCGGGGGGATGAGCACTAATGCAGGCAGCAGGATAGAGAGCCAATCAATAGCATCTGTGGCAACCGACAATGAATTTGACCTAGATAGCACTGGATAAAATAAAACTGGAGATACAGATACAGAGAGAATCAGAGGCTATTGCTCAGCAAATTCACGTAGTAGAAATTAACATAAGGTGAAAACCATCAGCTCTGGAGCCCCATCCCGTTTACTTTGGGTTGTTATTCTAATCAGCATGCAGCTATGTCATTTATATGGTAACCAAATTAATTTTTCATATATAAAATGCCCAGCTGTTCTGACCTAAACCCAAATTGATTTTTAATTCTATACTTTGCTTCAAATTTTTTTACATAATTTTGTTTTTATATCCGCTCATTTTCTTGATCATCCCAAAACACTAGACTGTTAGGTCGCTGAAGGAGGAATGCACGAGGCCAGAATGGTGAGGACCATGTCATAAAAATAAAATTGAAGGTCCTGAGATTTTGGGGACCAGCAAAGGCTTGACAATGACAGCGATCGTTGGTCACACAGTCCCTAGGAATTAAGCCCCAGAGCGAAGATGATTCTTATTTCCCCATAAATACATCACAGTACTTGGTATCAAAACAGTCATTTCCAAGGAAAAGAATGAGCTATGGGACCGAGTAATTACACATTGGGCAACATAATAGTTGCCTTTACTTTCTCTCTCTTTCTCTTTTTGCATTGATTTCCAAAGAGAGTTGGCAAATGCAAATTACAAACATATCGAGCGTTTCACAAACATTCCACACACTTCCAGGGCAGCTCGGAGCCAAATGCAGAGTCCAAAGTCTGGTAAATAGAATGTGAAGCCACCTTTCAGAATAGATGATAGAAAGCACAGACCTGCTTCTCCCCTGGACACGATGCTCCTACATCGTGGCTACTCACTCTGAGTCAGGCCACATCTCAATGGTTGCCTTGTCCGTGGTAGGTTGCCCCGAGCCAGACTTTTGCACCCCGAGCCACAAAAGAGGGAGGACATGCAATAAGTGAGAAAACAGGTTTAACAGGACTGAAAAGGAGCCCACCCCAGGCCCTTCTAGCTCAAGGAAAGGCAGCCATGGTAGCAGCTCTTCCAGCTGTGGCCAAGGATCCGAGGTTGACTGGAAAGGGAAGGTCTCTCCCAAGGCAGTGGAACAGCAGGCAGATCTAATTTGGCCTTATCATTAACAATAAACAGCTTTATTGGTGCTGCTCTACTCTATTGGCTTAGAAACGGATTTATTATTAAAGTAAATAATAGTAAAACTGTGAATTCCTATTTTTTGGACTAGCTGATCTGTTACCACAAATACATAGCAAGCATTTAAAATGTTACTCAAGGCACAGACAAAAAATTAGGGGAAATAACAGACTTTTTTCCTGTATCATGAAAAGAATTTTAAACATGTAAAATTCTATTTAAAAAATTCATCCTTAGTTTAATTAAATACCCAACATCATTCACAGTGGAAATAGGGGAGAAGAGAAAGGACATAGTCTCTTAGTGTGACATGGGACTTGTGAGCATGTGAGGGGTGTGTGGTTTTTTCTCTAACCATTGAGGTTTTCATAAATTTATGGCCCCTCTCACCCATTCTGGAACTGCATGAAGGACCCACACTCTTTTATCTTCTCTGAAGGACAAAGACTGATTTCTTATTTATAGTCAACAAATAATTATTGAGCAACAGGCACTGTATTATTTTGAGGATGTTGCATAACTTGGCGTATTTTAGGAATTTCTGTTGACTTCCATGAAGTCGAATTCTGTAGAAGTCACCCTGGGGGCAGCCATAATACCAGGCATTTCAGTTCCTGGGATCCTGGACCTACTGTCCTGACCTAAGCTACCATTCTCCTATCACCTCGAACCCTTGATATTTGGTGAAATATTTTTTATGGTCTTAGATTTCTTATTAACTGAACCACTAGCAATTTATCCATGACAAATGGAGAGATAATGATTTTGTTGGTAGAGAGAGAACATGATAGAGTAACTAGAATGAAAAGCATGGCTGGAGTATAATAAGATAGGGAGGGGGAAAAACAGATCTGGGTAAACAAGAGGTAAAAATAATAATGCTATAATCAGAAACATAGAGAGTAGATAATCCTGAAAGTATGGGAGGGTGGGGAGAAGGGAGGGAGGGAGAGAGAGAAATGCACAAATAGAATTTCCTCTTCTCTCCCCTGCCCCCTTATATCAACTCCGATTTAGTTAACAGATGTTGCAATCTCTCCCTAGCAACAGCCTCCCATTGGTCATCCAGCCCCCATGAGGTCCCATGAAATCCAGATCTGCTTTTTACCTGAACACAGCCCCACCACTACCTTCCTGATAAGCAGAAACAGCTCCAGGGAAAAGCGGGAAAACCAATTCCTTTTCCCAGTTAGGGCCTAATGATCTTCCCTAAGGGTCTACCTTATCAAATATACCCAGACAGAACCAATCTCTTCCTACCAATTAAGCTCTCATTTTTGGAAATAAGACCAATAAAAACATTACTGAGTTATTGGTTGCCTCAAATATAAATAGGAATATGCATAAACTCAGTACCACATTGCAGACACATCTATAGAGAATGTCCTGGGGCAAAATCTCCAGGGACCCCTGAGAGAGCCCAATTCAAAGTTCAGAGGAGACTTGATGGAGCTGTCTCCACCAGGACTTAGCTGTCAACACTTTGAAAGGAAATTTTCATTTATTTATTTATGTGTTTATTATTATTATTTGAAATTTTCCTTTTTAAATTACAGGTTCACACAGGAGATCCCATAGCATAAAGTCAAGGCCAGAACCATAGAAATTTTGAAGGGAATAATTTTAATGTCTTCTAGCTAGTTAAGTTTTACTCAAAAGAGAAAAGAAAAACAAAACTCTATTATTCAATAGCAAATTGAAAGATTGCTTAGGACTCAGCTCACTTTATCCATTCAACAAGGGAGTGGAGGAGGAAAGGGCCTAACCACTTTAGCTTCTTTTTCAAAGTGCACTGTTTCTGATCATTGTAAGGAAGATTTTACTGCCTGGCACATATGTGTTCACTGACTCTCCCGAGACTGCAGCCTCCAAGAAGGAGTCTAAATGGAAATAAATGTGAAGGCTGGTTAGTATGAAGTGAAGGTTAACATTTCCGTTCATTGTAACGCATGATTTCTGCTGGTACAATGAGTGTCCTTGAATCTGGGCCAAGGGAAGTATTTCTTCTAGCCCATCTCTTTAGGGGTGAGGACAAGCTACAGACGGCCATGGTGTTTGCTGAATTTCCAAAGAAAGAAAGTGTCAACAGCAAAGAGACACCCTCACTCTCACCCCTCCCAGTGGGACGTCTGGAATGGGAATTACTACGGTGCCAACTGGCATTCAGCTGGATTGCAGCATTCTCGTGTGTTGCCAGTCTCTTAAAAATGCATCTTCCCACAAAATGCCACTGTAGCCTTCAGTTCTGAACATCACTTCTAAAGTACTTAAATCGTTTCTTACTGCTATTGTGTGAGAGAGAAATAAAATATTTCTTTCCTGGAACAGAACCTTAAAGCATTTTCACGTGGCTTTGGCTAGAACTTGGTTTTCACTTCTCCTGGGACACAGCTGCAGTCTGGAGGTCACGCTGACCTCAGTTTTCAATAAATGGACAACAGTGGAAAACCCGAGTATCCAGGGGTCAGGAAGGGCGCAGCCTTTCCTAAGATACGCATGTGGAAGTGATGTTTAATAGCTCTCACGATAGTGATTTCATTTCCTCTGGGTATTTCACCAGAAGTAGAATTTCTGGATCATACGGCAGCTCTGTTTTTTTATTTGTTTTTTTGTGGCTGAACCACTTTACAATCCCACCAACAGGGCATGAGGGTTCCCTTTTCTCCACATTCTCATCAGCATTTATCTCTTCTTCTTTTGATGACAGCCATCCTAACAGGTGTGAGGTGATATCTCATTATGGTTTTGATTTATATTTCCTTAATGATAAGTGATGCTAAGTACTTTTTCATGTTCCTGTTAGGCATTTGATTATCTTTGTTTTAAAAATGACTATTCAGGTCCTTTGCCCATTTTAATTGGATTATTTATGGGGTGTTTTTTTTGGGGGGGGGTGTTGCTTGTTTGTTTTTGCTATGGAGTTGTATGAGTTCCTTATATATTTTAGATATTAACGCCTCATCAGATATGTGGTTTGCAAATATTTCCTACCATTCTGGGGGTTGTCTTTTCATTCTGTTGATAATTTCTTTGGGTGTGATATCCAAAAACATCACTGCCAAGACCAGTGTCAAGAAGCTTTTTCTTCTATGTTTTTTTTTCAGAAGTTTTATGAATTTAGGTCTTACACTTAAATTTTGAGTTGATTGTTGTGTATGGTATAAGATAGGAGTTTAGTTTATTCTTTTACATTTGAATACTAAGTTTTCCCAACACCATTTATTGAAAAGACTGTCTTTTTCCCATTGAGTATTCTTAACTCTAATGTAAAATATTAATTGACCATATGTACATGGATTTATATCTGGGCTATCCATTCTGTTCCATTGGTCTATGAATCTCTTTTTATGCCAATGCCATGCTATTTTGATTACCATAACTTCATAATGTAGCTTGAAATTGGCAAGTGTGATGCTTTCAGCTTTGTTTTTCTTTCTCAGGATTGTTTTGGCCACTCGGGTTCTTTTGTGCTTCCATATTAATTTGAGTGTTGCTCTCCTATTTCTATAAGAAACTGCATTGGTCCTCAGCTATACCCTGCTGGAGGCCAATGTGTGGGATCCCCATCTGGGTGAGCCTGCAGGCTGTGCCTCAATTGGGAAGGGCTGTAGACTGGAAGGGCTTGGGGGCTGGGCTCCTCAGTTTGGTGGTTGGTAGGCTGGGCTCTGAGATGCCCAGAGACAATGTTTAGACTCCATGGTGACACAGGGCTGGAGGCTCTGCTCAAGGGTTGGGCCAGCTGCTGGCTGGGCTCTCAGCAGGGCTGTTGGATGAGACCCACAGTCAGGGTATCTGGCCAGGCTGGGCGGGTCAATAGTGTGTGCTCCCTGGCCAGAAGTCAACTTGACTGGGAACCCAATAATAATCTGGATTTCAGTTAGGAATCTTTCAAGCATAAGAAATCTAAAAAAATGAAAGTTTTTAAAGGAATGGAAATGTTTTCTAATGGAAAATTAATTCCATTATACTTTAGCTTTTAAGTTTTGATTCCTTTAAATTTATAAATATCAAGCATCAGTTTATAAAATGTTTTCATGCACAGCCTCATGGTCATTTTCTGATCATATTGCCAAGAAATAGTGAAGGAGGAGAAAATCTAGCCATTCTCTGTAAGGCTCTCTCCTATCTTGACAATGTCATCACCAAACTTGCAATATCAGGAATATAGGACCAAGAGCGCATGCACTGGCCACATGAACAAGCACTCATTCCTGCTGAGCTGGAAGTTGTGTGGCGTTAAGCAGACCTGGAGTGATTGGTGTCAAGTGCAACTGTGGGAACCGGATCACTCTGGTGGTTACAGAAGGTGCTTATTTCAAACCCAAGGCCCAGAGTGAGCAGGTCAGAAAGTCGTTTATTTTCTAACTAAGGAGAACAGACAGTTGATAGAGAGGGCAGGGGCATCCTATAAAAATATCCCACAAAATTGCACTTGTAAAGGCTGAGAAAGAGCCCATTACCGGCCTTTGGCCACCTCCACAATGGATGGCAGTGAGTGAGGCCAGAGGGAAAACTGTGTTGTGGTCGGGAGTAACCAGGACTCTACCCCTGAAACCTCTTAAAGCAGCGGTTCTCAACCTGTGGGTCGCGACCCCTTTGGCGGTCAAATGACCCTTTCACAGGGGTCGCCTAAGACCATCCTGCATATCAGATATTTACATTACGATTCATAACAGTAGCAACATTACAGATATGAAGTAGCAACGAAAATAATTTTATGGTTGGGTCACAACATGAGGAACTGTATTTAAAGGGCCAGAAGGTTGAGAACCACTGTCTTAAAGGAAATTGAACTCAGCAGACACTGTTTATTTTATATTCACTAATGTCATTCCATGTTATTTGCTGATTTTATTCAGAATTAAATCCTCTGACTTTCTGGACTCTCATGTGTGTTCCCATATGTCCAGGTGTGTACCATCCCAGCAGATCAACCAGGAGATACTCATGTCCCCAAGAACATGCCTGGTCTTTTCCCGGGAGACAGAAATGTTTTCATCTCTAAGTGGGGAAGAATTTATTTTGACATTTTGACTAATTAAGGGCAAGATGAAGATTATTGGATATGAAATGCCTTTTCCACAGGGTAATTCCTTTTATATACAACACTAGAGGCCCAGTGCACGAAATTTGTGCACGGGTAGGGTCCCTAGCAGCTGCCAGCTGCTGGCCCAGGCCTTCCTTTGTTCCACACCGCCCCCCCTCCGGTGGTCAGCACACGTCATAGCAAGTGATCAAACTCCCAGTTGGTCAAACTCCCGAGGGGACACTTTGCATATGCAAATTGTCCCATGGGCATGAGTTTGACCAACCGAAAGTTAGATGTGCGCTAGACACCAGGGGGTGGCGCGGAACAAAGGAAGGCCCTGTGGCAGCCAGCAGTGGGGGGAAGGAAGGCCCTGGCTGGCAGCTGGGGGAAGGAAGGCTGTGTTTGGCCCTGATTGCCGGCCAGGCCTAGGGACCCTACTCGTGCATGAATGTCATGCACTGGGCCTCTAGTATATAGATAATACTAGATACCATGGATAGAATCCTCCTACCGTCATGCACTGGGCCCCTAGTATGTAGATAATACTAGATACCATGGATAGAATCCTCCTACCCTCTTCTTTGCTTGCTTGCTCTCTAGTTGTAATTATAAATTCATATTATTTTGGGGGGTGGGTCACATTTGCATATTGGGAAGACCTTCTGCTTCAAGCCTGAATGGGTGGGGATGGATTTACTCACAATTAAAGGTGGGGAAACAGGCCTGGAGTGCAGGCTGGGAGGACTCAGGAGCCCTCAGTAGAGAAGCTGACTTTCTAGGGCACTGCCTCTCCCTCTTGGTGTCCCAACGCCAAGTTCTTGGGCAGAGCCCCTTACACCAGAATCCACAGCTTTACCCTAGAACACACGCTGACCCCAAATGCCTTAGACATGCCCCGCCCCTCTGAGTGAATGGAAATTGTTCCAGGCCCTCATTCCTCAGCGAGCATCCCAAGGTGAGCCCAGGCGGCACCTCCAGGAGCAATGCCCACAGCAGGGGGTCTCAGGGCCCAGGGGTCCCTTTGGGAGACAGAGGGGAGACTTTTGCTCTCAGAGGTCTTCTTGTTTGGCAGATTAGTGATGTGGTCTGTCCAGCCACGGGGGATAGAGACAAGATTGCGAACAGAGGCTCCGCCCTCAGGAAGCACACATGTCAGGGATAGCTGCCCTGGCTGTTCGTGCTCATCTCTGCAGACACTGAGCAGGGTCCTCCTTTGAAGGAGAGTTTTAGAAAATGGGGTAGAAATACAACCTTCCCCTGAATTTGTATCAAGTGCTTCATGAATCGGCAGCATCTCGTCTAGCAACTTAGAAGAGGCTCCAAGGGGGTATACAAAGTGAAAGTTGTTTTGGAAGAAGGTGGGGGCAAAGAAGCTATTAAGAAAAGAAGAGGAAAGGAAAGGAAAGGAAAGGAAAGGAAAGGAAAAAGGGAGGATTATTTTAGAGGAAAGGAAAGGAAAGGAAAGGAAAGGAAAGGAAAGGAAAGGAAAGGAAAAAGAAAAGAAAAGGGAGGATTATTTTAGAATAAGACTTGTTTTTGGGGGAAAGGGACAGCAAAGGTTTTGATCACGCAGGTTGCCTCTTCTTGGGTTGGCGTGGAGAGCACCATGCCACGCTTTGCCTTACGGTGCTTGACCAGAAAACGTCAGACTGGTTCATTAAGATTATGTTTCTAGGAAAGGTTGAAACAACAATTAGGGCAGGCATTGAATTTAGGTGTTTTACCATCAGTGACACCATTTGGGGCCTGTGGCTTTCTCTTTAAGAACCAATGTTGTGACTGGATCAGCCCTTGTAGTTCTTACTATAATTGCAAGACACTCACAAAGACCAGTCCAGCCACCAGCTTAATTATCAATAGGCTGAGACCAGCACAAAACACTTTTGATCTCAGGCTCTGATTCATCCCTTCAGTTGCCAGCTTTCCTGATGGCTTGAGTAGTAAGGGTCTACAAATGTTGAATAACTATGTGGTACCACTGAAACAAATCTAATAACGTATAACGGCTATATTTTAATTAAAAAAGAAAGAAAATGATTTTTTAAAAAACCTTCAGGAAACATTAGAGAAAAAGGTTTATTACTTACAGGTCCTGGAAATTTCATGGCATGCTGGGGGCATACAGTGAGGTCGCACATAGATAGAGATAGAGAGGGTGATGGCCTGGGGTTGGTCTATTATTGGGGTCAGAATGGGGGCCTCAATTTCACAGGGTCACTCTGCATTGGTGAATTAAAAATATGAGAGGGAATTTAAAGTTGAGAAAAGAGAAAAGAAGCAGCCCAAATGGTCTTTATGGAAATGAACCAAGAACTTCAACAAAGGAGCCTCAGGGAGGAACTTGGGGGCTGGCTCTTTAACTAGCCTCCTGGCCAGCAATGTGCTCTTCAAGATAGCCAGCTCTGGAGTGGATGCCTCTGCAATCAAAGCTGAAGTCAAGCACTTGAATTACCAACCAACCAAACAAACAAGAAAACACAATAAAACAGTCCTCAGGGTTTACACTACAGACCAAGTACAGTGGAGAATGCATGAACTTATAAACCAGAGGAGGGAAATTAGGTTGGGGTCAGAGAGCCAAGAGTTAACAGCAGAAGAAGGGTGGAATCTAAATGAAACAGGCAGGAAACAGACCACAGAAATCCTGGAATTTACCTGTAACACCAATAGTTCACCTTTAGAGGCAGGACATCAATCATGTATAGGTCAACTGGCTATTTTTAAAGGTCAGGATGGGGAAAACGGATCTGTTCACATTGTTTCACTATTCCAGTTTACAAGCCTGCTCCTAATATTTGAGAGGCCCAGGGCCAGAGTACAAATAGAGGCGACATATAAAAAGTTTAGATGTTTGAAAGCTACATAACAAACAACCAAGGTGTTAAAATATTTTACTAGTATCTTCTTATTGAACAATATACTGTCCTAACAAAAGAGAGAGAAACATCCATCGATATGAGAGAGAAACATCGGTTGACTCCTGTATGCACTCTGACTGGGGATAAAACCCAAAACCTAGGCACGTGCCCTGACAGGAAATTGAATCCGTGACCTTCCACCATACTGGACGACACTCTAACCAACTGAGCGCTCTTTTAAAAATATAAATTAATGTTGAAAAGGTAACATAAGTCATTACCATATTAATAAGAAACTAGATTTTAGAAGGAATCTGCAGAGCCATGAAGATACTGGGCTTCCTGGGGACAGTAGGCAATGGGATGCGCAGAGGTGAAGTGGGTAGGAAGCAAAGGGCTGGTGATTTTCTCTGAGTCCAGGCTGCCATCTTGAGCTCCAGTTGAGCAAGGTTTCCAATGAGTTTTAGCAAATTCAAAGATGCAACAACACTGAGATCAAGACCAGAGCTCTGTAATCTACTGGTACAACCAACCAAAAAATAAATATAAAATGCTAGCCCAGTTTGAGGAAACATGTTTGGGATAAATGGAGAGCTTCTTCCTCTCCCCTCTCTGCACACCAGTCACTGATTCCTTGTCTCTTCCTGTCCTTGTGCTCAGAAGAGTCTAATATAGGGGCAACAGTATTTGACAGAGATGTTCTTCGTCTCAATGACTTTTCTTACTGAGCCAGATTCATCCCCGTTTTGTAATGTGGGTAAGGTAAAGCCAGTGGGGTGTATGTGAGCAGAAGTGATTTGCACAAGAATGTGATGTTGTTTTCGAATAAGAGGTCGTAAGGCATAACATGCTGAATTATTTTTTTCAAATGGAAGAGAATCTCAATCACGGTATTCTTATTGATTACTTGTAAATGTAGGCTATTCACCCTCTTTGGGTTACTGTGAGATCAGAAGTGGTCGCAATTTGAAAATGTCAAAAGCATGGCCTCAAAATATTACTGATGGATATTGTTGAAGAATGACAGGCACGCTTTCTTTTTCTTTCATGTCCTCATCTGTAAGACCATCTTCAAAATGACAGATTGTGAGATTGTAGTTAGAGTCAAATGTTTGCTCTTTGGTTATAAATCTAGCTGTATACTTCAATATGGCTTTCATATTTTTAAAGTGTTTCACACACTTCATCTTTCAAAACTATCCCTCCCCCAAATAGCATTTGAACTTTTAAATTGGTAACATTCTACCTGACCTGGGCCTATGAAGTCAACTTGGAAGTTATTTGAGTGGCTTACCCAAGGTTATACAGGCAGTAAAGGACAGAAGCCGGATAGCAATCCAGACATTTTGAGTTTGGTGACTTTCTATAACAACAACTGATAATTGAAGGACATCTTCTTTCAAAAATACCCCTCCCCCAAATAGCATTTGAACTTTTAAATTGGTAAAAACTCTTTAAAAATGCCCTTTCCTCTGTTGAGTCAATTCTTTCAGACACATGGCGTTCTGAGTTCCACCATCCTTTCTCCCAAGCTTTGATGATCCAAGATGTGACAGGTGAGCTCAGGCATGTTCCTTTGGTCTTGGTGTCTCAATCCAAGTTGCTAAAGATTTTATCATTGAAAGTAAAAGTTCCAACTAACCTTCTTGTATCCAAATATCAAAATGTCAAGAAGGCTCAAAAATATTATGAATTTTCTTCACTTTTCTATCCATTTGTAATCCCCATCCCCTTCTTTTTGCTTGTAGAGTCTTCTTCCCTTTATCTTAGAAGGACTCAAAGAAAGAATTATGAAGAGGCTGCAACTGGGGCAACCCTAGGTCCAAGGGAAGTTAGAAGGTGACTTCATTTAGGGTGTGGCTCCATCACTTCGTCTCACACAGCTGCTGGGTTACCACTGCAAGAGCATTTGATGTTCAAATGTTTCAAAGTAGGTCAGTTAGTACCACATTAAGGGAAAAACAATTAGGATATTAAAATTGTCTCTGGTTATAGCTTTTAAGAATCTTTCCTATTTTTATCCAACCTCTTTTTCAGTACTGAAATACCAGGATGGAAAGAAAAATAAATTCAAGTAAAATTTTAAATTTACTTATCTTTAGATTTGTGATAAATAAATAGTTCTTGTAAATACTACAAGATATAACTAATTGACTGTCTGTAAGGTTCTAGGAGAACATGTTACTATGGACTAGTCACATTATAATATTTATTTTAAAGGTAAAGTTGAATGTCATGTTTTCATGTCTTAGTTTTAAAGCAAGGTGGTAAGGAGTGACTATTCACCTTCACCTTCCACAGATTTATGTGAAGCTCCTACTGGGTCCAAAGCACTTTCATGGACCTATGTGGACTTACATGTATCCATGGAAAGTTGTGATAAAGCCCTAAATTCATCACATTTCCAGATAAAAATAACAGAGCTCTTATTCTGAGGGCTGTGCCTAGGCTTGTGCCAGCCAACAGAACTGGAAATTAAAAAAAGAAATCTAGAAGACAAGGCAGTCCCATCAAATTTAAGTAAAAACTAGAGGGCACTTGGGGTGTCCACTCTACATGGTTGAGGACACTTCACCTGAGACTCAGAGCATCGCTGTCTCCCCACACTGATGAGAAGGCAGCAAACCATCAGGCCCAGAAATCATGGAAACTAGCTTTCCTTCAAAGCCCACAGAACAGCTTGTAGAACTAAATCAAGCTAAGCATATGCTTCATCCTATTAACCTTTTAAAATAACTTCTGTTATTTAAATCATGGAAGATATTTCTAGAAAAGGGCATATCTTCATAGCAGTTATTTTAGTTTATATTTCCCTCACAACCACCTACTAATTATTATAGTCGTGCTAAAATATAACTTTGAGTTTGTGTACTACAATGCCTCCAAAATATTGTTACCAATTAGTCATTCGTTTCTCCTAGTCCACAGCCAGTTCCCTTTTTCTCCTTCAGGCTTTCGTATAGTTTTATCTCTGATGCAAACTTGCATATAATGCTTTCACAAGGCTGCTGTTTGGGAATTGGACTAGCAATTTCTTGTACTACTGAATGAAACTGCAATAGCATTTTCTGTTTGTTGACTTTCTGTTTCTGGGTCTACAGCATTTACAGTATTCACCAAGATGTATTATGAAAGGGCACACTTAGGTCTCTACTGCAGATCATCTTATTGAATCAGGCACTGTGGAAAATTCTAAAAGATTCCCAGATAAAAATAACAGAGCATGTATGCACAGTCAACATGTATGCACGCGCAAGAATTGATTTTCTTTGTGTCTGAAGATACTGCTACTAATTCTGTTGCCCTGTATTTCTGAGTGAGGTTGAACAGATAAGTCAGTGTGGCACTGTTGGCCTTATTTTTTCTCTGTATGAGTAAATCATAGTTTGCTGTGGACAATGTTTGTGAGGTCTGAATTATTAACATAAAATTAGTTTTCCTTTTTAATAAACTATTCCCATATCTCTCTTGAAATTCTCCTGGTATTATATTGAAAATACAACTCAAAAATAAGGCTTTGTTTCCCTCTCTTTAAATAACTGATTAGAGATTGATTTTCTCTCTCTCTTTCTCTCTCTCTCTCTCTCTCTCACACACACACACACACACACACACACACACACACACACACAAACACACACACACACAGAAACACACGCATTTTCATTTAGATTATTGGTCAAGCAAATCAAATAGATTTCAACTTGCTCTTCAGTCCAATTGATTGATAATGACTGATTTGAGATTCTGAAGTCATCTTCAAACATAGCAAGAAAGGTGGTGAGATCCATTAGCAATGCCTACTACATATGCACCAGTGAAAGGTGTTGAGGATTGTCCAATGGGGAATGGAGAGAAAATGGAAAGTGTGTACAAGATTTTAAAGGGTTAGTATTATTTACAATAGCCAAGATATGGATACACCCCGAGTGCCCATCAATAGACAAGTGGATAAAAAAGTTGTGGTACCTATGTAAAATGGAATATTACTTGATCATTAAAAAAGAATGAAATCTTACTATTTGCGACAACATAGATGGACCTAGAATTTATTATGCTCAGTGAGGTAAGTCAGACAAAGAAACATATGATTTTTACATGTGGGATCTAAAGAACAAGATAAACAAAATAGAAAAGACTCATAGCTGCAGAGAACAGACTGATGGTTGCCAGAAGATAGGAAGGTTGGAGGCCTGAGTGGAAAAGGTGAAGGCATTGAGAAGTACAGTTTGGGAGTTACGAAATAGTCATGAGGAGGTAAAGTACAGCATATGGCATATAGTAATAACTAATATTGTCATAACTATGTATGGTGCCAGTGGGTACTGGAAATATCAAGGGGAACACTTCATAAAGTATACGACTATACAACCACTATGCTGGACACCTGAAACTAGTACAAAATAATATTGAATGTAAACTTTAATTGAAAAATAAAATTTAAAAATTATATTTTTATAATCTTGACACAGAGATTCTCGAAAGAGAAGGAAGAAATAAACATAATTTCAGATTCTTCCCCTCATGTTATAAATAACTTGAAATCTCCAGAACAAATGACTGAAAACCCTGGGGGGTCTACATGGGTGGCAGCTATGACTTGGTTTTGTGTGAGATTGGCTTTGTATGACAGAGGGAACTGATGAATACGGAAAGCAAAGACCAAAAACTTCCCTTGCTGTTGGGTTTGTGAATATGGGTTGTTTTGTTGATTGAAGGACAGGAGATCAAAAAGAAGACTGAAGAAGATATTGTAATTTGGAGCCTAGAAATCATTGTGAGGATACGTGTCTGTGAGTCAGCTTTGGAAAGGCATAGATAGTCCATCCTCATGGGATCCCATTGGGTATTATGAGATTATGAATCTTCTAAGATTCTATGGGACAGATAAGTCACTATATTCTTGCCATAAGTCTGAAACCCTAAAGGGCTACAACAAATGCATGATAATTGGTTAATATTAGGATTTGAAATCAACAGGATGAACATTAATAAGATGGTGATCACCATTTGTGGACATGAATTCACTGACACTGTAACCAGTGGCTTTTGGAGCTGTTTGCCATGGTTGGACTTCTTGTTGACCATGGTGGCTTCTCCTCAGTCAGACTTTTCAGTGAGCATCAAGATGTCCTTCCCAAGACTGCGACCAGATGGAACTGAGAGCCGGGGAGTAAGTGACCCCAGCAATGCCAGCTCTCCCTGGTTTCTCTGAAGGGTACCGTCAGGCTGGCCTCCAGAAAGTTTTGTTCCAGTGAAAATATTTGTCATGCTTACAATGATTTTCAAGTTTTAACAAAACGTTAGCATAGAAAATTACTTTAGGTGTTTTCCTGGTCTTTTATCTGTAGCTTATCTTAGCAGCATTTTCTCACAAGGAAATATTTTAGATATTCTCATAAATTAAAAAAATTAAAATGTTCAGTTAGTTACTCACCTGTTTTATCATTAAGTCTCCACCAAGATGGGGACTAATGGACACAGAACCAAACAAGATAGTCATAGGCTGGTTGAAAACATTTAATTGTCTGTATTAATTGCTACTTAACATAGACTTCTCCAATTTACTTAGCAAAATCAGTCATTTGAAACACACTCAAGAACATGATTTTCTGTTATGCTAACAATAAAACATCCTGTCACTGTTCCAAATATGTAAAAAACCATATTTGACAAGTTCTCTCATTGTATCCTGCTAATTTATGATGAATATAATAACCACTTGTCTTGTTATCCAGTTCAACCCACCCACATCGCCCTGATCCTAGAAAATCTATTTAGAGATAAATTAACTATGAGCCAGGATTGAAGGCACTGGAGTTAGTACTTGGTGTGGATTTTATGCATGGCTCCTGACTTCTGCATGCAGGGCACCTATGTCATTCCTGATGTTTATATTTTACTGACCTAAATCATGAAGCTAACTTGTTTTTTTCCCCTCATAAAGTGAGATTGGCTGTGGCTTCATCAAAATTCTTCCTATTCTGTAAGACAAATAACTATATTTCCATCTTTGTTCTATTGGCAAGAAAAACACACACATGGCAACTGGAAGCTGTAGCAAATTCATTTGTGCTGCTCTTAGACCAGCATAAACCTCCCATTGGGACTGGGAGGGAGAAGAAAAGAAATTGACAGAACTGGCTTTCTTCACTTCATTAGTCTCCTTATAGATTTTATTTTACCCACTAGTAACTATTCTTGTTTACCTCTCTGCTATCTGTAAACTGTACAATTTTTATTTAATTTATTGGGAAACTTCCTATTCTGTAAGACAAATAACTATATTTCCATCTTTGTTCTATTGGCAAGAAAAACACACACATGGCAACTGGAAGCTGTAGCAAATTTAATCATGTGTGCTGCTCTTAGACCAGCATAAACCTCCCATTGGGATACTAGGAGGAGGCTGGGAGGGAGAAGAAAAGAAATCGACAGAACTGGTGTTTTTTTACTTCATTAGTCTCCTTATAGATTTTATTTTACCCATTAGTAACTATTCTTGTTTACCTCTCTGCTATCTGTAAACTGTACAATTTTTATTTAATTTATTGGGAAACATCCTACTAATAAAGAGGGAATATGCTATTTGACCCTCATGCCTTCGCAAAGATGGTGGTGCCCACAGCCAATAAGGAGGGAATATGCTAATTGGCTGCCCTGCCCTCAAAGATGGCAGTGCCCACAGCCACAAGATGGCGGCACCCAGTCCCCTCAACCCCACCGGGGCAGCAGGCGCATGGTCCTTTCAGCCCCCCAGCCCCCTAGACCCCAGGGCCTGCCCGAGGCACAGGAAAGCCTCAGATGATGGCTCCCCAGCCACCCAGGGCCGCCCGAGGCTCAGGTAACTAGGGCCAGCCGAGGCTTACACTGCCAGCAGTGGCAGCAGCAGAGGGGTGATGGGGCATCGCCTTCCCTTGATCGCCAGGTCGCCTCCTGCCCCTGAGGGCTCCCAGACTGTAAGAAGGGGCAGGCCAGACTGAGGGACCCCCCTCCAGTGCATAAATTTTCATGCACCAGGCCTCTAGTTGGTTAATAAAATCATAGTTTTCAGGTGTACCATTCTACAATACATCATCTGTATATTGTATTGTGTGTTTACCACCACAAGTCAAGTCTCCTCTTATCACCACTTCTGGGAATATATCCAAAGAAATCCAAAGCACTAATTTGAATGAATATATGCACCCCTATGTTCATTGCAGCATTATTTATAATAGACAACATTTGGAAGCAGCCCAAGTGTCCATCAGTAGATGAGTGCATAAAAAAGTGGTGGGACATTTACACAATGGAATAAACTGCACAATTTTGATAAGAGGATTTCAATTTGCCTGAAGCACATGGGTACAGCTTCACTGCTGATGGAGGACAATGCCCACAAATGGTATTTAGTGACTTATTTAAAAATCATTTGCTGTGAAATGGAATTAAGAGCCACTTAGGCTGTTTGGACACTTGCTATTATTTTTCCTTAGCATGAAAATTGGAAATTGCTTAAATGTCACCCTATTTTTAAAGACATGGGAGGCTGTCTATGATGCTAGTATTTGTTAATATTACAGATTCATTGATGGTGGTATTATCAGTCATCAAATGTTCAAATTAGTGATAAACAGAAAGCTGCATATTGTGATAAGATAACAAGTACTTATTTAAAATAATGACTTCATTCTTGTTGTGCATCAAGTAATATAAGTTCTTTATTGGTGTAATCATTAAATTATTACAAAAATCCTAAGAGGAGGAATTCTTAATTATCTCCATTTAATAGATGAGCAAATGGAGGCGCAAGCAGATACATGACTTATTCAAGGCTGTGCACCTACTGAGTTGTAGAGACAGGGTGGGACCCAGACACTGCTTCCAGCAATCACACTCTTCAACCATCAGTCTGTGGCTGTCAGTCATGTCTAATGAGGCCACAGGAAGGTCACCACAATGTGTGTTTTCAGGCTTCTTTGGGGGGCTTGCATAACATGGAAAGCTTTACTAGACAGAACGAGTTAGGCTTATCGTCTCTTTGGCAGGAGAGTTATTATTACCTTTCCAAAATAATGTGGGTTTTATCATATATACACACATGCATGTGCATACACACACACACACACACACACACACACACACACATATACTATGTCTATATAATATGTCTATATGTGTTTGTCTTAATATGTGTGTATGTACATATATTTTTGTCAATATAGATATATCAGAGAACACAATAACACCAACTTACATCTATTTCGTATTTATTTAGTGCTAGGTAATATTCCAAGAACTTTACCTTATTAACCTTTACCACATCTGTACTAATTTGGTGTTTTGATTTTCATTCCTATCTTAAAGCCAGGGAAACGGAGGCTCAGAGCAGTTTCATGACATGCACAATGTCTTATGATAGTCAAGCTGGGTTTTAAACACAAGCAGTCTAGCTCCTGGGTCCGATCATCCAACCACTAGTTTGACTACAATTTCTACGTCCTATAATGTTGGTAATTAGTGATGGATCAGAAAGCACGTGAAAAACCTACAAGCTAATTCCTCAAATTCAATGTCTCCAACCTGTGTAATGCATTTTTTCAGTTGTGAACTTGCATATTGACTATGACCACTGTGCTAGTTAGTGTTCATAGATGAAAACACTACCATAGTAATAACAGTTCCTGTTGTGCAGAGAACTGAAAATGCATGTAAAGGAAGATCAGACTGCTGTTAGTGTCTGTTCCAGCAGATCAATGCAAAGGTCGATAAGAAAGAGAATGTGTTAGCTAATAACTGGAATGGTTGCTATGCGTTATTTTTTGTAACCAAGGAGAAGTTTGGCTCTGCCATTGCATCTGACCTTTTAACTGAGCCTTTTGCAGAAATTGTATTTGAAAGCAAGTGGTTTTTCTCCAGTAGCTACATTTTCCTCCAGTGTCAGCAGCACGCTTTTAGGCATTTCTTCTGACTGCTCTTCAACCTCAAGTGATTTCAGCTCACCTGTCACCGCTCACAGGAATCCTGCACTTTGGGGTCAATGCAGGAGGGATTTCATCACATCCTGAGATGCGTGGGCGTGTGGGTTCTCCTGACAGCCAAGATTTATCACTTGGTAAATATAATTGTCTTGCCTGTAAGTACAATGGTCATATTTTCTGAATCAAAAAACTGCAGCTGCATCATCCAGTATATATTCTGATAATAAGATGAAATCTGTAATATTAGACCTGCCCATAAATTCTATGCCACATGATTAGGAGGGCAGTGTGAGCAGCTGGAAACTCCCACAGGCAATTCTTGACGTCCTTGTTTGCTTTCTGTAATAGGAAAGGAGAACTAAAGGGAGGAAATGGCTCTCCTAAAATTTGGGCTGAATGGCAATCACATCTCTCTTCCCTCATCCTCCCCTGTCCTTTTCTTTTTCTCACAATTACTGAGCACGTTTTTGTCAGCAGGAACTTTATTAAGCGCAGGTGGAATAGAGATGAATATTATACTACTTCTTAATTCACAGTGTAGTTGGAGAAAGATATCTAATATGCCATTAAAAGATAGTGTTCCATGAGGAACATGGAAGAAGGAACACAAGGTCAAGTGGCATTTGAGAAACCGAGGTTAAATTGGCTTAAACATTTGTGGAGGGAAAGGACACATATACTAGTAAACTCCAGGAGTAGGTCAACTACTTCAGGGAAGGCCGATTCCAAGAGCCCTGAACTTGGTTGGCATTTCCTTCCATCTCTGAGTTATTCTTTCCTCTCTACTGGCTTCATCCTCAGATAGGCTTCCTCTCTCTAGAGACAGCTATAGGTGTAGACCTTGCAGGCCTAGCAGAGATGGGATTATCTGGTTCATAATTCCAGAAAAAGTCCCAGGCTTTATGTTTATTGCCATAATTTGGTTACAGGTTCAGTCCTACGTCAGTCAACAAGGGTGCATCTGGAGGTGAAAAAGTTTGTCCCTCACACTTCAGTACTGACACCCACCCTTCAAAAACGGTTCTAAAAACACAGGGCCTCTCAGGGGTTACCTTTGAAGAGCTGAAGCAATGGAGCAGCCTTCACAGTGGAGAACCATGTCTCCCAGCATACCACAAAGGGGTCCACTCATTTTTCTGCCTCCTCACTTACCACACGGCTTTCTAGGACTAAGGTTGAGTCTATCTGTCTTTGGCTATCTATTGATACATTAATTACTCCATGGACTATATAACTGTTTTTATTGAATCAACAAAAAGATAAATAATTATATATTGATAGCTTAGGAAAAAAAAACAAGTAAAATATTTATTTATTAATTTATTTATACTTTTAAAATCTTTATTGTTGAAAGTATTACAGATGTCCCCCCTTTTGCCCCATTGACCCCTTCTAGCTCACACCCACCCCACACCCAAAATCTTTTCTTTTTTAGTAATGTTGTCATATTACTAATTGTATATTTGTAATTTTTTTAAATTTTATTTTTCAATTAAAGTTTACATTCAATATTATTTTGTACTAGTTTCAGGTGTACAGCATAGTTAGACAATCATATACCTTACAAAGTGTTCCCCCTGATATTTCAACTGGCAACATATATATTTATTACAGTATTATTGGCTATTTGCTATATTTTATATCCCCATGACTATTTTGTAACTACCAATTTGTACTTCTCAATCTCTTATCTTTTTTACCCAGTCCCCCAACCCCCTTCCCGTCTGGCTACCATCAGTCTGTTCACTGTATCTATGAGTCTGTTTCAATTTTGTTAATTTATTGTGCTCTTTAGATCCTACATGTAAGTGAAATGATATGGGATTTGTCTTTTTCTGACTAATCAAGCATAATACCTTCTAGGTTATCCATGCATAAGCAAATGATAAGATTTCATTCGGTTTCACGGTCAAGTAATATTACATTGTATATATGTATATATGTGCAATATCTTCTTTATCCCTTCATCTATTGATGGGCATTTGCATTGCTTCCATATCTTGGCTATTGCAAATAACACTGCGATGAACATAGAGTGCATATATTCTTTCAAATTAGTTTTGCGCTTCTTCAGATATATTCCCAAAAGTGGAACTTCTGGGTTGTAAGGGTATTCCATTTTTAATTTTTTGAGGAAACCCCATGCTGTTTTCCTCAGTGGCTGCATCAATCTGCATTCCTAACAACAGGGCACTAGGGTTCCTCACCAACACTTCCTGTCTGTTAATTTATTGATGATAGCCATTCTGAAAGGTGTGAGGTGATATCTCACTGTGGTTTTAACTTGCATTTATCTGATGATTTGTAACATTGAGCACCTTTTCATATGTTTATTGGCCATCTGTGTGTCCTGTTTGGAGAAGTATCTATTCAGGTCCTTGGCCCATTTTTTAATTGGATTGTTTCTTGTTGTTGATTTGTATGATTTCTTTACAAATTTTGGATAATAACTCCTTATCTGATGTATCATTGGTGAATGTTTTCCTATTTACTGTCTTTTCATTTTGATTGTGAATTTGATTCCCACTTTTCTGTGGAAAAACTTTTTAGTTTGATGTATATTTATTTTTGCCATCAAGCCCCTTCTACTCTCTTTCTACTGGTCTTTTATTTGATTAAAGCAACAATAACAACAATGATAATAAAACTTTATTTGATAATGTAACCTAGTATGTAGTGAAAAAATAACATTTTGGGAGAAAACAGATAAAACTGGAGACACTTCTTGATATGGGAACATTAATATGTATTAATATCTTTGATGTAACATTTATATTTGCTTTCTGTGGGTAACAGTAATAACAGTGATCTATGAGTATGCTAGTAATATTTCTCAAATATTGAAAAGAAAAACACATTTTTAATTCTTTCTGGCGAGAGCAGAAGGTTCTCTTTCGTGTCATTTCAACCATGAGCATCACCATGTTTCCTTTACCCAGTTCCCGATCACAGCATCATGTGGATGGAATGAGCTTTGCAACATCTTAACAGCCATAAATTCCAGCAGAGCGATACTTACATTGTTTCAGAGTGATGAGCATCTATCTGCTTAGCTCTACTTCTAACATACTCTAAAGAATGAGATTCCACAAATTTGTGCCACTAACCACTCTGTGTAGAACAGTTCTCATCACTCGTGCCTTCCGTATGACTCCTGCTGTAGTCTACGTGGATCTTATTTTAAGGAGATATAAAAACTGCTTCTATCTGATGTCAAAACTATCAATTAACAGAGAAAAGCTCCTTCTAATCATGCCTTTGGTGTGAAATAAAAGTAGAGGTCTTTCGGCAGAATTTACCTGGGCGTTATGTGTGGAATGTGTGTGTGTCTGTGTCTGTCTGTCTGAATAGGTTATGAATTCAATTCCCACTTTCATCTAGCTTGTAAGGGTAGTGGTCATCATCATTCAGGTTTCATTGAGTGCTTGCGATGTCCCAGGTACTCTTCTAACCAGGCAGACAAAGATGATGCTTTCATGAAACCTGCATTCCTGTGGGGAGAAACCCACTAAACAAACAGATAAGGAAATGTTTATAATATCGAAGAAGGTGGTGAAAATATAGAGGGAAAATGTAACAGACTGTGGAGTTCCCAGAGTGCCAGAGAGGCAGTATTCACTCTCTGTGCAACAAACCCACAACTTTAGTGGCTTAACACACATTCGTTACAGTTTTCCTGAGTCACGGTTGCAGGCCTGGCTTCATTGAGTTCTCTGCTTCAGTCTCTCAGGGCTGCAGTTGAGGCGTCCACCAAGGCCCAATGGAGAAGAATCTGCCTCCAAGCTCACTCATGCTCTTGGCAGAATTAATTTTATTGTGTGTCAAAGGATTCGTGACAGCTCTCTTCCTCAACATCAGTAATACAAAGAGATTCTAGAATGAGCCGGCCAGTGAGACAGAGTTTTATATGATGTAACATATTGTGACAGTGATAACTTGTCATCATTCCCTTCGTCGGTGTGTTAGAAGCAAATCACAGGTCTCTCCCAATGCAAGGGGAAGGGACTAAACAAGATGGTAAATACCACGGGTGGGGATCAGGGGGGAAAAAGTCTACCTGTTCCAGAGGCACTGAACTTGTCAATAGAATGGTTAGAGAATACATCATTGTGGGGGTGATATCAGATCAAATACTTAAGGGCAATGGGAGGCAGCAAGGAGGCTCTCTGGGGGCAGCCTCCCAGATAAAGGTGCCAACACCCTGAAGTGGGACTGTATTTGGCAGATTTGAGAAATAGCAAGGATGAAGACAGGCTGGAGCAGAGTCACGAGAAAAAGAACTAGTAGAAAAAGATGAAGTTGGAAGACCAGATACTAGGAATGGGATGGGGGGAGGGGGGAGACGGTGACCACAGTGGGGATGAGTTCCTTGGATTTTGTAGGCAATTGTAAGAATTTGACTATATATATGGGAACATTAATATGTATTAATATCTTTGATGTAACATTTATATTTGCTTTCTGTGGGTAACAGTAATAACAGTGATCTATGAGTATGCTAGTAATATTTCTCAAATATTGAAAAGAAAAACACATTTTTAATTCTTTCTGGCGAGAGCAGAAGGTTCTCTTTCGTGTCATTTCAACCATGAGCATCACCATGTTTCCTTTACCCAGTTCCCGATCACAGCATCATGTGGATGGAATGAGCTTTGCAACATCTTAACAGCCATAAATTCCAGCAGAGCGATACTTACATTGTTTCAGAGTGATGAGCATCTATCTGCTTAGCTCTACTTTTAACATACTCTAAAGAATGAGATTCCACAAATTTGTGCCACTAACCACTCTGTGTAGAACAGTTCTCATCACTCGTGCCTTCCGTATGACTCCTGCTGTAGTCTACGTGGATCTTATTTTAACGCCCCCCGACTGGGGATCGAGGCTGCAACCCTGGCATGTGCCCTGACCAGGAATAGAATTGTGATCTTCTGGTTCATAGATTGACACTCAATCACTGCTATGCTGGTCAGGCAGAATTTGACTTTTATTGAGCAGAGTAAGATGGGAAGCTAATGGAGGGCTTAAAGAACAGGAATGACGGTCTAACTTATCTAATTGCTCAAGCATAGAAGGGCACATGTGGAGGCATGGAGACCAGTTCAGAGGCCAGTGCTAGAAGCCTAGTGGAGATGACAGTGAAGGTCGTTAGAATTGGTCAGAATCTGGATAAAATCTGAGGGTAGAGCCAACCCTGTCCCTTAAATTATCTTCCTCCATTCTGTAGACAAAGTAGCAATTTCAGAGTTTGGTTCTCAACCTGTGGGTCGCAAACAATGAAAATACATCCTGCATATCAGATATTTACATTACGATTCATAACAGTAGCAAAATTACAGTTGTGAAGTAGCAACAAAAATAATTTTATGGTTGGGGGTCACCACAACATGAGGAACTGTATTAAAGGGTCCTGGCATTAGTCCCTTCCTTGAGAATGTGGAACTGCATTAAGACAAGACTAGTTTAATATCCATGAGTAACTAAACGACAACCTGTAAAACTCAGGAGTTGGTGGTAGCTATTGCCTACCATGTTTCCTAGAATAAAGAGAAAAGATTAAAAAAGAGGGTGAAGCAGATATATAGGAAAAAGTAGTGGTTGACTGAGGATAGTATTCAGTGATTATCACCTATTTTTATTTAAACCCCTCATGCAAATGAGCGTCAATTTACTCAACCCCAAGGATGTTAGGAAATTCTATTTTGGGATAAGTAAAAGAAAATTATAAAGTTATTTTTTTTTTTTTTACTATCGGCAATACTTTGTTTCTGAAATATTGGTCAGTCTCAGAAAAGGAAAAACATTTTGTGGGTGAGTAAACATTTTGGCCAAAAAGATTTATAACAGCATTTTCATAGCTCTCTAATATTTACCATTCATTCACAGCATCTTTTTTGATCCTTACCAGAAGTCTTGAAAATTGTAGTAACTAACAGAAAACATAAAATTTTTATAAGATCTTTGGTAGGTATATAGGTTATCATTTTCTTTTTCAAATCACATAGTGGCCTATACAGAGACTAAGCTGTTTTCTTTCTGTTTTGAAATCCTAAAATGATGAGGCAATTCCATGAAGTTCCAAATGATTTTATTTCATCTGGATTGTGGCCTCTAAACCTCTATAGTATAGAGCAGCGGTTCTCAACCTGTGGGTTGCGACCCTTTGGGGGTCGAACGACCCTTTCACAGGGGTCGCCTAAGACCATCGGAAAATACATATATAATTACATATTGTTTTTGTGATTAATCACTATGCTTTAATTATGTTCAATTTGTAACAATGAAATTGGGGGTCACCACAACATGAGGAACTATATTAAAGGGTCGTGGCATTAGGAAGGTTGAGAACCACTGGTCTAGAGTCTATTGTTTCTAAAGCCTGCTCCACTCTTAAGCACATGTGATGGTAGTAATTCATTAGGATGGTTTTATTTTAGGTGCCTGTTCTCACTGTTAAGCTATTTTCTTAATAGCTAATTAGATGTCATGGGAAGTATTAATAAAGGGGAGATTTCACTTCCGAAAGACTGTTGGCATATCAGTCTCTCCCTTCATGGAGTCGTCATGGTGCAGGTATAAATGTGAAACTGGCTTAAAGAGCGCAATGATTCTTGTCTTGTTGCAGTGTGGCCAGATGTGGGCAATTATATTTTGTCTGTGTTTAATAATGTGTTGTTGACTTACTAGTCCGCATTCTTCTCTGATCATTAATTTTTATAAGATTTTATCCTTTGAATCATCCTCATGTGGTATGTTATAGCAGTGCTTTCTTGCCACTACATATTTTAAGCTTCTTAACAGAACACAGAATCATGTTGTTCCCATGGAAACCTTCAAACACTGCAGAACCACAGCCTTGGTTTTTTGATTTCTATTGTATGTGGGCCGGTGCCCTGTAACAGGCTACTCTAATCTCCAATGCCCCTCACATGAGGATACAGTTAACCTGGAGGCCATTAGAGTTCATTGTTTTTTTATTTTGTTATTTGTCCCTTGGTTTGATTCTTACTATTGTGGTAGGAAAGAGGCAGACTAACCCATTGCAATGAACCAAAACACAGATTCTTCTTGAACATGAGCAGCTACTGGGGCAATTTCCATAGTATTTAGCATTCATTCAGTCAGCTGTTATTTACTGAGTAGCTGTATTAGGAGATACACTATTATAGGGCTTGGATTTACAGTTGTGAACAAGACAAAAATGCCGACTTCATGAATATATTGATAAAGAAACTGTTAACGTAAAAAAACCACTGAAACCTGTAAAGAATTTTTGTGAGTTTATTTGAGCCAAACTGTCGACATATGCTGGGAAGCAGAACCTCAACGAATTGAGATAATGCTCCAGAGAATGGCAGGGTTACATTTGTATTTATACATTGCAATCAAAGGAGGGATGTAGGTGGGTTACATGAAATCCATTGGTGATAGAGTAAGGAGGTGGGATAAAGCAATGCGGGCGGGAGGGGGGGACCCCTGGGACTGGATAAAAAGGAAAATGATGGACACATGCTTAGGTGGGTACAGGAACAATTTACATGATACTGAAGGAATTTGTGGTATCTGTCCTGGCACCCAGCACATTTGGTTGTGCCCCAGGGGCTCCAGAAAAAGGGAAGTTATAAGTTACCCAGACATTTCAAATGTATGTTATCATGGATAGAAAAAGACAGATAGGTTCAGTTAAGGGAAAGCTTGACTTTGTCAGTGAAGATACCAGCCTAGGATGTAAATGCCCACCATAACTGCTTTTAGTTAAAGTTTAATTTCAGACCATCCTTTGTAGTTACTTTAGGTCTCTGAGTTTGCAAGACTGCCATGCAGGCCTCCCCTGAGCTTGTCAGCTCAGCATGTGGCCCCTTTCGTCCATAAAATCAAACCAAGCAATGAAATTGAAAGTCATCAAGAAGGTGGCTGGCTATGTGGCAGGGGTTGTTATTTTCATTAAGGTCATCAGGGGACACTTCTCTTGAGTAGAGGCATTTGAGTAAAGGCTTGATTGAAGTGAGCAAATGAGTCAGGCAAATACCTGAGTGTAGTTCATTCTAGGAAGAGAAAACTGCAAATGCACGTGCCCTGAAGTGGAACAAATTTGGTATGCATACACTTGAAATACAGCAAGAAGCCAGCATCCTAGCACCTGGTAACCAAGCAGGCCAGTTAAGTGATGTGGAGGTGGAGATAAGAAGATGGATGGGGCTTGGGGAAGAGATCATGTAATGTCCATAGGCCACACTGACAACATTGAATATGAAGGACTTTGAGGAGTAATGTCATCTAATTTATGGTTTCCAAAAGATTGCTCTATTTGTGGTGAGAACAACCAACTGTATCAAGGCAAGAGTAGAATGCCAATTAGAATGTGCTGCAGTCACGTAGGGAGAGAAGATAGCAATAGAAGGAGGTTGAATGCAGGGTAGATCTGAAAGACAGAGCCAATGGGACTTACTGATGCTTTGAGCACAGATTGTGAACAAAAGAAGTTGATGAGTAGAGTATTGTCCTGAATAAATAGGTGAGCGATGGTGCCATTTACTGAAATGCATAAAGCTGAGGAAGAATGGTTTTGCGGGGAGGTGGGTGGGCCAAGAGTTCTGACTGAACATGTTAAGTTAGAGCTATCCAGTGAGACACCCAAGTTTTGAATTTAGAGAAGTTTGTGCTGGGATGTAAGGCTGTAATTCTGGGAGACACACCTTTAAGGAGATGATGTGTATAAATAGCTGAAACTGGGAATGATGCAGTGAGGGTTTCTAAGGATATCATTCCCCCCTTATACACCAATTGACTTGAGATGTTTCAGTTATCGATTGCCGCAATAATGCTGCATTAAAAGCAACCCCCAAACCTCAGTGACACACAACACGGAATTTATTGTTCACATGTCTTTGGTCTGTTGGTGGTTAGCTAGGCAGCTTGGCCGGCCTTGACTGCACTCACTCACATGTCTGCGGGTTGGCTGGCTGTCAGATGGAGCTTCTGAGGTGACTCAGCTCTGCTCCATATGTCTTCTTTCATTGTCCCCACATAAGCTGGGGCTCTTGGCAGGGTTACATCAGAAAGACAAAAGTAAGTGCACCCCAAGAGCAAGCCTGTGAGAAGCCTCAGCTTTCATCAGACTCATGATGGAGTGTCAAGGGGCAGGTGCCTTACCTTGCCCACAGTGAGCACTACAAAAACATATGGAAAAGGTGTGGACACGGGGAGGTGAAGAATTGGCCCACTTCTGCAATCTGTCACACAGGCTAACGAGGCGTTCCAATGACTACGTCTCCTTACCTAAAGCGAAAACATCCGTAAAATGTCTGCTTCTGCTTCAGCCACACCCTCTTGACTGGCTCAAGCTTTTTTTGAAAGTACAAAAAACATGCTTTGAAAATCATGTAGTTGTGTATTAAAATTCCAACCCATCTCTCGATTCTCTGTGATTACTTCAACTACAGGGCCGCATTGTAATATCTACTTTGCTAAGGCTGTTATAAGGATGGAATAAGATCTAAAGTTGCTAACGTGTAGTAAGCACTTGATAAATGAAAGATGCGACCACTGTTAGTAGAGCAGATACTGTTAGTGTCATGAAACACAACAGTGAGCCAAGGCAGTTTGTGGCCCCAAGAGTAAAGTCATGCAACCATGACAAGATGAAATCTCCAAATTATAAATGTTTAAAATAAAAAGCGCCTTTTACTTCCACATGTCAGTTACTCTCTGGTAGTCACTGACGCTCAAGGTTTATCTTTTTCTTTTATGCTTTAAAGTAGATCCTTTCTTTCCAGGGACAGATCTGTGTCTGGGCCAGAAATGTATCTTGGGCTTAAATTCAATATACTGTGTAGTAATTTTTTTATTTTTTAATGTCCATAGATTTCAGATGGTACAAGTCATTCTGTAACTCGCTATTTTTCATCCAAAATTATGTCTTTGATATCTACCCTTTAAAATTATTATATTTATTGAGGTGATATTGGTTAATAAAATTATATAGGTTTCAAGTGTACAATTCTATAGTATATCATCTGTATATGGCACCGTGTATTCACCAGCCAAAGTCATCTTCTTCCAGCATCATAAATTTAACCCCCTTATTTAAAATTCATCTTTCACATTTATATATTCAAGTTTTTGTCACTGTTTCAATATCAACAAGGATTATACTTTAGAGATGATCTGTCTTTTTGCTTTAGCTTAAATACAACTGGCTCACAATTTAGATTGTGTTGGGGGAAACATGAAGTGATCTCTCTCTTATAATCTCTAGCACCCGCACCATGGACAGACAGGACTGCCAGGTCAGAGCAGTACCTCACAATATTAGCATCAAATTTTAAGAGAAGGTGATGGATTGTATTCGTTTTCTGATCAATGTGCTTTATAATTAATAACCCTCATAATTAATAACAAAAAGTGGCTTCATAATTAATAACCCCCATGAAATGCTTCAAAAAATGCCTAAATCAAAAGGCAACGTGGTCAAACCAATCTTTTTTTAAAAAAAACACACACAACACAACACGAGTGATAGTAAGTCAGTCCAGATACTACATCCAAGTTACCTGATCTCTCCAGGTAAGATTGTCCAGCTGCCAGTTAGCCTTGGTCATGTATGCTGTGACTAAGGGCTCATGAGAGCACAGGAATTTTCCCATTTTTCCTCTTAGATGTGAGCTCCAGGGAGCAGGAGCTCTGCTGTGTGGCTCATTCTTCTATCCCGAGAGCCTGTGCTTTTTATGGACCCGGGATCATTGGTGAGCGCGAAATATATATTTGTTAACATATTTGTTTGATAAATATTTTCATGAAGGCCCTTTCCCACATGCTTTGTCTAGTTCCTCTAGGGTTAGCCTGGATTAAAATAGTTGAGAAATACACAATGGGAAAATGTAAAGAGAAATTTATTGCTTAATATTTTTAGAAATAATTGTACAACTCTATCCTGTCCCCCCAATAACAAATTTCCTGTGCTGCTTTAGTAAAAAGCACTTCAAGGCTTCCCATGATTGTTAGGATAAAGACCTGAACCTATAATGTGCAGTAAACCATGTGGCTCCTGCCAGCCTCTGCCTCTTCTTCCCATCTCTGTCTGGACCCCCAACCACCCTGGTTGTCTTTCAGCTTCTTGGAGGAACTATGGTCCTACCAATTCACAGCCTTTTCCCTCTGCCTGGAATGCTACTGGGACATGCTTAGTCACCCTTCTGATCCGAAGGGGAACTTCCTGGATGAAATTAATTCTCGTTACATGCACTCACAGTGTTTAGCATTTTCATTTTTATAAGGGGGAACTTCCTGGATGAAATTAATTCTCCAGTTACATGCACTCACAGTGTTTAGCATTTTCATTTTTAGCAGTTCTTTCAGTTGATATACTGGTATATAATTTGGTATGATTATTTGATTTCTGTCTGCCTTCCCTACTATACTGTAAGCTCCAAAAGAATATGTGCTGTATCTGTGTTTGAGCAGGGCAATATAAGAGTGAGAATAAGCAGAAAGAGGTAGTTAAAAGCAACGATCTAAGGATGAGATAATGGTGCCCTGGATGGTGAGAATGGAGAAATGTGAACAAATGGATACTTACTTAGGAGATGGGGTCAATAAGCCTCAGCAATTGGTTAAATGTGGGGATGAGAGAGGGAATAAAATGTGGCCTAGATATCTGGATGTTCAATACTTTTCACTGATACAGTAAACAGATGAGAAAGGATGGGTTTTCAGGGAAAGATGAGCCCAGCTTTGGGTATCTTAAGTTTGTGGTTCTTATACTAATATAAGAGGATGTACAACAGGTAGTTGAGTAAACCATGGATATAAATGTGTGAGAGTCACCAGCATAGGGAATAGTTGAAACCTTGGAAATTGCTGAGACTACTCTGTAAAAGAATATATACAATGAAAAAAGACAGGCCAGAACAAAATTTGGGGCACACTGATATTTATGGGAAATGCAGAGAAGTAAGGCTTGGCAAGGTGAGGAAGAATCTAGAAAAGAGAAGTCAGCAGAGTAGAGTTTCAGAAATTTATGCATGGGAGACTAGTTGAGAAAGAGGGAGTGTCTACAATGTCCGCAAAATCGGATTCCTAACATAGGGATCTATTGCCATCTGACTCTGTGATGGTTGATTTTCAAAGTGGCCAAAATGTTTCTACCTAAATAGATTTATACCATGAAAACAGAAGATATACTTCAAAAAGTGGAGATCAGGAGTATTATAAATGGGAAATTATATGACAGGAGGTATACCAGTAGAGTATAAAGTAAAACACTTCAAGTTTGAGGTTTGATAGAAATATTGAAGTGAACATTAGTAACTAACTCACCAGGCTATCCACTTATAAAAACATTGGCAGCACTCATGGTGACTTTGGTAGTGAATATTTATTTTATTAGATTTTTTTTAAAAAATAGCACAGATAACTTTATTGAACATTTTGGGTGAGAATTGTCATTCCACTTTCTATTATGTGTAAATATAATGTCTCATATTTATTAAGTAAATATATTTTAAAGTGGTATGAAAGCTCTGTTTATCAGGATCTTAACTTTCATCTAGTTAATCTTCTGGTCATTTGTTCAAATTAAAAATACATTCAAATGAGTAACTATATGCACCAAGCACTAGGTTCTGTGAAATGAAACAGGAATTCCTGTCTTTTTATTTATTTACTAGTGGCCCGGTGCATGAATCCATGCACATCGAAAGGAAATTAATTAGAATATTTTAATATCACTATTCACCTTTTCTCTATAATAGAAGTGTCAACCAAATTCATGATCAACAATGACAGAAACACATGTGTGTGATTGGTGCCAGTGAGAGCTTTATATGTATTGCACATGCGCCAGTCAACTTAGCTTTTTATAGGTATAGAACAGGGGTCCTCAAACTTTTTAAACAGGGGGCCAGTTCACTGTCCCTCAGACTGTTGGAGGGCC
>NW_005370042.1:3039585-3046297 GCF_000412655.1 Myotis brandtii
GATATTTATTTATTTATTTATTTATTTATTTATTTATTTTAGGGAGAATGGAAGAGAGAGGGCAAGACAGTGAGAAATGCTGAGGAGGAGTCAACAACCAAGGTACGTGCTCTTTGGTCCAAAGGCCGATGCTCTATCCACTGAGCCAAACCAGGTAGGGCAGGAATTCCTGTCTTTGAGTTTACATTCTGATGGGAAAATAGGCAATAAAAAGTCAACATACAATATAAGTACATTATGTATTATAAGTACATTATGTCTTAGGTTAGGACAGTGGTCAGCAAACTTCGGCCCCTTGAGTGTGGCTCTTCCACAAAATACCACGTGCGGGTGCGCACGTACAGTGCGATTGAAACTTCGTGTCACACTCAAGGGGCCAAAGGGCCGCGTGTGGCTCGTGAGCCACAGTTTGCTGACCACTGGGTTAGGAGGTGACAAGTGTTATGAGGAAATAGGAGTAGAATAACAGCAACTAAGATTGCCAAGGGCAAGATGTGGGTTGAAATTCATCTAAGATCTAGGCATTTGCAAGACCTATTGCATCAGACATTCCTTACCTTAAATAGGATACTCCCAAAGTACAACACAGGAGTGCCTAATCCAAGCTAGAGACAAATTTTGGTTAAGGAAGACATCCTGTGGAAGATGGCACCTGAACTCAATCTCAAAAATGAGAAAAATTCATCCAGACAGAGAGAGGAATAAAGTGCATTTCAAGATTCTAGAAAAAAAAATGTTGGTTCCAATCTGAGCACCTCTCCATTCCATATTAGGTGAAGGCAACATGACCATTACCAGTCAGGCTCTTTTATTTGCATGACAGAAGGTCAATTTTGGCTTTTGCAAAAAAACATCAATCCTTCTTTAATCAACAAATGAGACTCTCCTCTGCAGGCCAGGAATTGATTGTGATGAAGCAGTTGTCAAGGTGTCTGAAAACATCAATTTTTTTAGCCCAATGAACATGTCATATTTCTATTTCTCTAAACTAGGTCTTCAGAAATTGAGATATGCAGACCACATTATCATAGTTCCCTTCAGAGATGCCACTGTTTTGATAATGTGTTAATATTAGAGAATTTATCTGAGCAAAATGTATTATCTCTTGCTAGCCAGTTTCACATATTCTTTATTTAATTACTTGATAATTCTTCAACAGGAATCCAACACAGTAAGTTGTTTTATTATTTTGCTGCTAGAAAAATGGAATATCCAAATTTACTTCAGCAATTTCTTCTGCTTTTAAACACTTAATATCTGCTCAATCTTCAATTCCTAACAATTTTACTTTCCCACTTCTCCATCCCCACTCTCCCTGTTCTAGATATGTTCTTAATCAAATCTTAGTATTATAATAAAAATTAATTTTCTTCATGGATGCCCTGAAAGAATTTTAGGGACTCTCAGAGACTGATAAAGTCATGAAAAGTTATCTTTTATATAATTGTTGGAGGAACGCAAATATTATTTCAGTTTATGCAACCATGTGCAGAAGTTGCTGAAAAAGTTGACTTTTCTAATTTCTGAGCTGAAATCTGTGATCTTCATGGATTTTCACATAAGCCAAGTAAAAATGCTCTTAATACCCTGTTATTTCAGTTAAGCTCAAATCTTCTTTTTTTTAAATTTATTTTATTGATTTTTTTACAGAGAGGAAGGGAGAGGGATAGAGAGATAGAAACATCAATGAGAGAGAAACATTGATCAGCTGCCTCCTGCACACTCCCCACTGGGGATATGCCTGCAACCAAGGTACATGCCCTTGACCGGAATCGAACCCGGGACCCTTGAGTCCGCAGGCCGATGCTCTATCCACTGAGCCAAACCGGTTTGGGCTAAGCTCAAATCTTTAAGCAATCAGCAAGTTCTGTTTATTCTACTTCAATAAACAGATCTGATACATCCATATACTGTCTCTCTACCTCCTCCTCTAGTCACCAAGCTACAGTATCTCTCTCCTGAACTATTATTTGTTTCCTAAATATTTTCTCTATTCCCACATTTGCTCATATGAAATGTATTCTCCATAATAGGGCAGAGTGATCTCTTATAAGCAATCAGCAAATTCTGTTTATTCTACTTCAATAAACAGATCTGATACATCCATATACTGTCTCTCTACCTCCTCCTCTAGTCACCAAACTGCAGTATCTCTCTCCTGAACTATTATTTGTTTCCTAAATATTTTCTCTATTCCCACATTTGCTCATATGAAATGTATTCTCCATAATAGGGCAGAGTGATCTCTTAAAAATATAAAAAAGATTTAATAATTTTTCTGAAAGCCCTCCAGTGGCTTTCTACTGCCAATCAAACTCCAAGTTTCTCACTATTTCTACCTAATCTGACCCCTGCTTTATTCTCTGATCTCATTGTGTGTCCATCTGCCCTCACTATTTATTTGCCAACCATACTGGTCTTTCTGTTCCTCAGATTGACTCCCCATAATCTAGAAGAATGTTTAGTTATAAGATGCTCAATAACTAATGGTTGAAATCGTAAGTACATTATTATGCAGAATTTGGCAAAGACAGAACCTTAATGTAATATGACCTCATATTAGCAGAGTTCTGTGACATGGAACCAAGAACAGTGCCAAATAGTCTTGTATTTTTTTAAAGATTTCTGTGTATGTGCCAAGATGTCATCTACAGACAGTACCACTAGCATTAACTACCATGTTTGGACTGTTTAGATCTATAAAGTCTAAACCTGCACTTGCACACACAGATGAAAATCTGATGAAATCTCTAAGTGCTCTCCTTTAAAATAAAGCACATGTACAAGACACTTGAAATACAATTTCAAGAAATTTATAGACACCCAGCTCACATATGGATTACAGAGAAAGTCTGTGGACTTTAGGATGTCTTAATACTGCATAGTAATTGGAAGACAAATTGTACAACAGCTAGGCCATTGCTGAATATCTTGGGACTTGAGAAGATAACAAATACTTCCATCGAGAACTGGAGAGAAATTCAAGATCATCTAAATAGAGATGATTATAAAATACTAAAGTTCAGAGATTATATTCAAGCCCCAACCTTCCATTTTCCACGTAAGATATATGAGGAGCACTATGGTTTCTAAGTGAGTCACTGTCAGGTTCTATATCCTTTGGCACCAACACTATTTGCTCTACCACTGTCTGCATTTATGCTATTACAACATGAGGCTCTGTTTGTGTTGGGGAGTTTGTCAGAAAATGAAGTAAAATTGGAAACTGGAATAACTACTACAATTGCCATATCATCTACAGGAGTCTTGGCCTCAGATGGACCCCACTTGCATAATTTCTCTAGTCCTTGGCCCCAAATGTGTTAGGAATCACAAAATAATTCAGTCACATTTACACTAGTATATATAGGTACCACATAGACTTAAGAGAAATACTACAAAGGCCTAGAAAAATTATGTTTATATTTATACTTCTATAACATGTCTCAAATATATGTCCTAAATATTATATGTGCATGTGCAAATACACACACATCAGATTACAAAGAAAAGTCATGAGTTTAACACTTTAGTTCACTCTTTCCTTCCTGATACTGCAAAATTACATAACTGTTTCTTATTGAAATGCATAAAAATGACAAATAAGTAAAAGAGATATTTCTATCAAGTACAAATTATGTGGTGAAGAATTTCAGGCATTCTGCCATTGATTATAGATACATAGCAGCTAAGGACATTAATTGCTGAGGAAGCATTTATTATGTTTCTATATCATTAGAGGTGCTTTGCTTTGGAGCACAGTGTCCAAAGTCCATTTATCTTCTGCCTCTTAGATGACTGCATTTTAAATAATAATTTAACTGGGAGATTAAAAATGGTGGTGGAGTAAGTGGATGCTGCATGGACATGCTCCCAGGACCATGGAAATACAACTAAAATACAGAAAAACTTCTGGAATAATCTACTGAAGACTCTTCCGAGAGAACCCTGGTAACCAAGGATGGAAAGTGGAGACTGCATAGAGACTGATAGGAGGGGTGGAGGCACCAGGCCAGGCTCCCACAGACAGCAACTGAAGTTCCAAAGAGATATCTCAGTTGTGGGGGGTTGCCACTGAGAATTCTGGGGTTTAATCCCCAAGCTGGACCCCCGGCAGAGAGCACCATAACTGAGAAGGGTATCCTCACAACATCTGGCTGTGAAAAGCAGCGAGGTTGCTGTCTGCCAGAGAGAGATGGCTAGAAATGCAAGCACCCTCTTAAAGGGCCAACGAACAAAAGTCCCTGAGCAGCCACTCATCTTGTGCTCCGGCAAAGAGAGAGCAGAGTGGACTGGAGCTGTGTGAGTAGAAGCCAGGGTTGGGAGCTCTGGGATTAGAGCCCAGAAGGCAGACACCCCAGTTTCCTGTGCTGAGTCATTCTCTCACACTCCAGAAGTCACGTGTCTCATGTAGTCATTTGTTATCCAGGAGGTTTTACCTGGGGGGAATATAGTTGACCCTCTATTGGAAAACACCTTGCCCCACCTTGTGGAGTTCCTGAGGCCCATTAAGAGACTGAGAATAACAATTAGCCTCCAGACAGAAGCAAATGCCCCCCATCCTTGTTGAAAACACTCTCGCCACACCTATGGATGTTTGCCTTAGGGCTATTCAAGACTGAATCCAATCAGCCTGCAGGCAGAGATGATCTCTGAAGGCTTTGAGTCTTTGCCTTATCTAATTAGTCAGAAAGAGCATTTGACACTGGTCCTGCACTAGAGATTGAGAGGTGTAGCAGATCTACTCATACATAGTCACAAACCCAAGCATGCAGCCAAAATGAGGAGACAAAGAAACAATTTCCAAATGAAATAACAAGAGAATTCTCTATAAGATAAGATAAATAAAATGGAGATAAGAAATTTATCTGATATAGAGTTCAGAATAATGATAAGATACTCAACAGCATGAGAAAAGATATAGTAACTATGAAAACAGAAATAAAGAATGACTATCACAAATAACACATTAGAAGGAATACACAGCAGATTAGGGAAAGCTGAGGATTGAATCAGTGAATTAGAAGACAGAGTTTAAAAAAATCACTCAATCAGAGAACCAACAACAACAACAAAAACAATTAAAAAACCAGAGGACAGCCCCAGCCAGCTTGGCTCAGTGGATAGAGCATCAGCCTGCAGACTGAAGGGTCCCAGGTTTGATCCAAGCCAAGGGCACATGCCTGGTTGTGGGCTCAATTCCCAGTAGGGGGTGTGCAGGAGGCAGCCGATCAATGATTCTCTCTCGTCATTGATGTTTCTATCTCTCTCTCCCTCTCATTTCCTCTCTGAAATCAATAAAGAAATATATTTAAAAAAATAAAAAACCAGAGGACAGCTTAAAGGAGCCATGGGAAAACATAAAACATAACAATATTTGAATAGTATGTGTGCCAGAAGAGGTAGAAAAGGAGAAATGGATAGAGAACTTGTTTGAAGAAATAATGGCAGAAAACTTCCCTAACCTGGATTGGAAAAAATCACACAAGTTCAGGAGGCACAGAGAGTCCCAAGCAAGAAGAACCCAAACAGGCTCACACCCACACATATCATAATTAAAAGGCCAAAAATTAAAGACAAAGAGAGAATCATAAAGGCAGCAAAAGAAAAGCAAACTGTTACCTACAAAGGAGCTCCCATAAGGCTGTCATCTGATTTCTCATCAGAAACTCTATAGGCAAGAAGGGAATGGCATGAAGTACTCAACGTAATGGAAAGCAAGGATCTGAAACCGAAATTACTATATCCAGCAAGGCTATCATTCAAAATAAACAATGAAATAAAAAGCTTCCTAGACCAAAAAAAAAAAAAAATGCTAAAGGAGTTCATCACCACCAAGCCAGCATTATAAAAAATGCTAAGCCCTAACCAGTTTGGCTCAGTGGATAGAGCATTGGCCTGCGGACTCAAGGGTCCCTGGTTCGATTCTGGCCAAGGGCATGTACCTTGGTTGCAGGCACATCCCCAGTGGGGAGTTTGCAGGAGGCAGCTGATCGATGTTTCTCTCTCATCGATGTTTCTAACTCTCTATCCCTCTCCCTTCCTCTCTGTAAAAAGTCAATAAAATATATTTTTAAAAAATACTAAAAGGGCTGCTGTAATGAAAAGAAGAAATACAGAGAGAAACCTAGGCATACAGAATTAAATGGCAATAAATAAGTACCTATCAATAATAACCTTAAATGTAAATAGATTAAATGCTCCAATCAAAAGACATAGGTTAGCTGAATGGATACAAAAACATGACCCAACTATATGCTGTCTACAAAGACCCACCTCAGATCAAAAGATTCATACAGGATGAGAGTGAATGGATGGAAAAAATTTTCCATGCAAATGGAAAGAAAAAAAAAAAAGCTGTGGTAGCAACACTCCTATCTGACAAAGTAGACTTCAAAATGAAGGCCATCACAAGAGTCAGCAAAGATCACTACATAATACTAAAGGGATCGATTCAACAAGAGGATATAACCCTGATAAACATATATGCACCCAATTTAGGAACATCTAAATATATAAAAAAAAACTTCAAGGGAATTTTAAGGGAGAGATTGACAACAATACAGTCATAGTATCGGACTTTAACACCCCGCTGACTTCACTGAATAGATCTTCCAGACAAAAAATTAACAAGGAAACAGTGACTCTAAAGGACACACTGGATCAGATGGATTTAATTGACATTTATAGAACATTTCATCCTAAAACTGCA
>NW_005370042.1:3046403-3057935 GCF_000412655.1 Myotis brandtii
GGGTGGGTGGGTGAGGATTAATCAAACAAAGACTTGGGCAGGGTGGGCTGAAGGGAGAAAGAGAAACATGTAATACTTTCAACAATAAAGGTTTAAAAAATTATTCAGCTGGACTTTGGGGAAAATAATAGAAAAAAATAAAATGACCACTAGGTAAGCAATGCATATACTGGCTGCTTGACTATTTTTCCAAAGCATTTTTGAAAAACCGGCATTGATGAAGACATGAATAATGATATTTTCCTAACTGGGTGGTTTACAAAATGCCTTTATCCGAAGCTTCTCATTCAACCCTCACAACCATCCTAGGTGATAGGTGGTAGTTATTTGTTCCTATCTTAAAGATACATGTAAGTTGTTGTCGTTGAATGGTTACAGATCAGGAGAACATTACAAAAAAAAATACAATGGCTAAACTTGTGGGGCTAATAAAATGTCAGGACAAGAGAAAGGCGTGAACTTTGAACGTGCTGCGTAAGTGTAGATCATTTTTTCCACTGGGAGGCACTAGCTGAAATGTATTAACTGCCGAGGACTCTGCCACTTCAGAACCTGATTTTTTTCTTTCTTCACATGTATTCACCCACACAGACTTTGCTTCTTTAGATCTGGATAGGCACATGTAAAAGGCAGATGGATGGGGAAAAGAACTAATTAGGACGCTGTAATTATATTCCATTCCTTCCTCCAAATGATTACTTCCCATCTTTGAAGGAAAAAAAATCCCCCTTTATAAGGGCTCTTGCTTTGACAGAAAAATAAAGAAAAGAAAAATATTTGCAGCCTCTCAGCTTCTGACCTTAAAGTCAGATCAGACAATTTCCAAGTCATCATTTTGGGAAATATTAATGCAATTAATTGCTTTTAGTGGAAAGCACATGGTTGAAATTTCAGCCAAAACTTGAAATGTCATGCTCTAATTTGAGACTAATTTAAGAACAACAATAAAACAAGTGATGGATTATAATTTACTTTGATATTTAGGTTCTTTCCATTCCAAGAATTCATTCTCTCCCACATGTGGAACTTCCTTTTATTAAAAATAAATACCTTTTGGGATGACTTGAGAAATTTTTCTAATGACCGACCCTATGATATATTCTAGATTATACAACTTAAAATAAAACAAAATCCCCCTTTTCATTACTAATAAAAGCAGATTTGTTTAAAATATTCCAAACAAAAAGTAACATTATATAATCATTGTAGGAGTTTTTTTATCTTTTAATATTAGTAGTAAATAACGCAAAGCAATTATAGGTCATGTTCAAAAATGAATACTGCAGTCCCACAAACTTTAGATATTGATAGAATATTCCTGGCTCTATAAAGCAAGTGGAATCTGACTGGCTTGAATTGTATTCTCAGGACAATGGGATGTCACGTGGGACATTTACACAGGGGAGTCCTCTAACCTGATTTACACTTGGAAAGACCATTCCGATTGATACTAATGTGTGAAGGAGGGATTCTGGGGAGTGGGGCGGGGAGGGGGGAGAAGAGTGGCAGCCAAGGAAAAACAGATGAGTGGATCAGCCTCCATTTGGACAAGTTAAAATTGACCCGCGGTTAAAATAATAGGGAGACAACAGTGAGTGTGTCTGGGAATGTGGCAAGCTTCTGAATTTAAAGACATGGCATTCAATCAGCTCCAGCCACCTGTCTTACAGGAATATACATCTTATTTATCTTCAGGGTTGTGAAGGTTTTTTTAATTTAAATAGAAAGATGTAAAATCTATTGATTATCAAATGTTCACAACCAATTCAAAATTTGTTTAGGAAAACATTTTGAGAGCTAAACAGAACATGCCTCTAGGTTGGATTTAACCAAAAGGGTCATCCTCAGGGTGGAATTTTGGGATGTTATTTAAATAAAGGAAGACTGGAAGACATTTTTTTGGAATTTGTCCAGGACACAGTTCCATTCTGCTACTGGAGTGTGCATTGTTTCAGATTGCTGTGTTCTCCGTGCCTCTGTTACCTGCTTCTTCACTTGGGCTCTATAGAGCATCAGGCACAGGATCCCCCTCTGACCTACTGCTGATGGACAACAGTCATAGACAAAGATAGAGCAGAATACAGAATAGAGAGCAGAACTCTCTATTTTCATTATTTTTCCTTCCTTCCTACCAGAGTTTACAAACCAGAGTTTACAAACCAGTAATTTACAACAATAAACTATAAAAAAAAAACAGTTCATACGTATGTTTAGGTTGGATTTCTAAACTATCCGTGCCCTTACTATAGAAAGAGAAATCTAGAGGACAAGTGTCAGCTAAAACTTAGGGAAATTATGTGAGAAAGTTGAAGCAACATTGGTTTTATTTCTGGCTTTTATGCAAACCAGAGCCAAAGATCTCAATCTTCTGAATGATATGGCAATCTAGGACTAACTTATAAATTACTTATGAACTGAGGCAAGCTATGCCTCACTTATCCTTACCCATGAGTGCCTGAGTTAGAACACTGACAATTAAGTGTTCAAAAATGTGTACCGACTATGTTAGATTTCCCAAAAAAACTCAGCGGCCAGCTGTGCTGACCAAATTTCTTTCAACAGTAAATATCTACTTTTGAGATACCAAATATTTTTTTTTAAATCACAGTCTTTTTAAATCTATTTTTTCAGGCTAAACTCTTGAAGTCACACTTTGTCCTCTCATTCTACTTCTTAACCCACTTCTAGTTAATAAAATCCTATTGGTGCTAATTTCCATGTGTTTATCTTGGGTCTCCTTCTCCTCACCCACCATTCCTCACTAGGGTAACCCATGCAATCCTGTCCTGCCCAGGATACCGCAGTGGGTTACCATTTGGTCTCCATGATTCCACTCTCCCTGCAAACTATTTTCCATGCAGACGTTGAATGATCTATTTGAAATACAAATCAGATCATGCCATTCCCCTGCTCAAAACACAAACAATCTTTTCCCATCATAAATTGAACAAAACCCAAATTCCTTAATAATTGTCCTCAAGATTCTCTGATTAGATCCATACCTAACCCATTGCCTTCCTTTTCTATTGTATCTCTTGATCACACTGTCTGGCAATTAGCCACCTTGTTGTCTCCTAAATATGCCCGACTCGTTCTTGGCTCTAACCTTGGCATTTGCTAATCCCTTGACCCACTCTTCCCTAGGAGATTTCATGCCTCAGTCCATGCCATTCCAATGGCTGCTCAGACAGTACTTCCTCAAGGAGCCTTTCTTGACTCCTCCATCCAGTGATCTGCAGTGGTTATTCCCATCACTTTATTTGTTTATTTCCTGGTGCACATCATAATCAGAAATAATATATTTGTTTACTTATTAGTTACCTTCCCCAAATAGAATGCTTGCACCTTGAATACCTAAGGACCTTGTGTATCTTGATCGCTATTGGAAAAGTCCAGAAAATAAGTGTCAGCTAAGACAGGGAAGTTGATGTGAGAAAGCTGAAGCAACATTGATTTTATTTCTGGCTTTTATGTAAACCAGAGCCAGAGAGCGCAATCTGCTGCAAGGTATGACAGTAGAGGACTAACTTATATGCCTAGTATGGAGGATGTTCTGATAAATATGTGTTGAACTGAGTGGATTTAATAGCAATTATCCTGAACAAGGTTCATAACTAACAAAACTCCAATTGTTTTTAGCAGTCAACAGTATTTATTACGCATTTGCCTATGTGGAGAGTTATACTGACAATTTTGAAAGATAAAACACAAATATAAAACCTAGTATAACCCTCATGTTTTTATAATTTTATCTCAAGTTCTTCATCAAACAAGTCATAAAGCAGGTAAAAATGGAGTAGGCAAGGGCAAACAGGTGCAGTTACGCATAAGACAAAAGAAAAAGAATTAGTTTTATTCAAACTTGTTTTATATTAGGCACAGAATATTGCCTTATACCTTAAAGGAAAATAATTATCTGTTCAACAATTTGGAAACTTTCTAAAAAATACTTTTAATTAACAGAGCAACTTTTTTCATTTGCTTTCAGATGAATAACAAAATTATGAAATTTTATTTTGTTTCTCCTCCGCAAAAATCAATTTTGATATTTTTTCTACTCTAAGTAACTGCCCTGTCAATATTGAGCAGCCAACCCATGAGACAGCTGTAATTAGGACCAAGACACTGAATGTGGGCACTGACTTCTTGGTGGTTCCTAGTTGCCTAACAGAAATACTTACCCTGGTTCAAAGCTATGTTTTCACTATAACTCTTCTGCTTTCTGCCCCTGATGCTAGATAGTTTTAGGTTATTAATCTAAAATACCTCTTATGCCCAGCCAGTGTTGCTCAGTGATTGAGCGTCGACCTATGAATCAGGAGGTCATGGTTCGATTCCCGGTTGTGGGCTCCATCTCCAGTGTGGACATGCAGGAGGCAGCCGATCAATGATTATGATTCTCTCTCATCATTGATGTTTCTATCTCTCCTTCTCCTCCTTTTCTCTCTGAAATCAATAAAAATATACTTAAAAAATAAAAGATCTCTTGTATTTCATTTAAACACATTTTCTTAACTCCCAGTCTTGTTTTCTGCATAGTGCCCACATTTTTTGAGTCAAGTTAGTTAGAAATAGCCACAAGCCATGAAAAGGGTACTAAAATTTTTCTACTGAAGACTTCTGTTTATCAGTAATTTTAATAAGACAACTTTAATATTTCTAGATAAATATTTTTCTTCAGCTTAGATATATGATTTTAGTAGAAGTGCCAAAGAGAGAAATGTTATCAAATAGATTAGAAAAAAAACTTATCTTGATTTTTCAAATTGTTTAGGAATTTTTAGGCTGTTAGAAGAGGAGGCTGAGGTAGAAGAGGAAAAGAAGAAGGAAAGAAGACTAATGCTTCAGATTATGCTTTATTTTTATGTGGATATCTCAGATTGTATATTTTTAAAAATAAGAGATTTCCATCCTACAGTGGGGGAGATCCTATCTTGAAACATAAGTTTGGAACATCATGCATTTTAGTGAAGATTTTCCATAGCATTCATGCTGGGACCTGGTTAGACTGCTGAATCTAATTAAGAAATTTATGACACAAAAATAATCTGGGAGGATTTTATGTATACTTTGCTCTCAACACTTTCCAGGTATATGGAGCTGTCTCTCATTTTGTTTGGTGTTTCACTGTCAACTGAACAAATGTAGAGGAACACAGCAGGTTCCGAACTCACAACACAATCCTGAGGATTGTCGCCCTACTGTCAGCTAAGAATGAATAGCATCTTTGAGTTCCAAAGCTTGGCTCCAGAATCATTGGCCATCGCTGAAAACATAATTCCAAATATTTAATGGCTCATTCTGTACCTTTCCAAACCCTTTATCTGGAAATGAAGATCTACCATTAGTAAATTTCTGGGAAATCCTCAGGCCCTGGAGAGGAAATAGGAGTTTCTTTTGCTTTCTTTTGCCATTTCTAGACAATTTCTCCTTCCTTCACTTCCAAAAGAGCAGGTTCTTTGTCACACATGTCATCAGGTTAGATCTCCTGCTCTATTCCCTTATTGCCACCATCTAATCACCTTCAAGTCACTCTACTTTTATTACCTGAAGCTTTTAGGTCATAAACTACCTCACTCTTCCTCCACTATTCTTACATCAATTTTTGTGACTTCAGTTTCTATGTGGATGATTTATCCATCACCTTGGCCTTTCCATTCTTGACTTTCACAAATGGCCAGCTTTATCTGCTCTACCTATCACACACCTTCCAGCGGTTCTCAACCTGTGGGTCGCGACCCCTGAAAATACATCCTGCATATCAGATATTTACATTACGATTCATAACAGTAGCAAAATTACAGTTATGAAGTAGCAACGAAAATAATTTTATGGTTGGAGGTCACCACAACATGAGGAACTGTATTAAAGGGTCGCAGCATTAGGAAGGTTGAGAACCACTGTGCCATCTCTAATACCCCAGGACCTCAGATATCTTCTTTAAAGCATACTATTCTGGGAATATATGACCTGGTATCTTTGCACTTCATTTTCTCAAACAAATTCATGCCAAAAATTCTTTTCTTTTTCAGTGAGATGTCTTCCAACTCTATAACTCTTTCACTACTTACAATGCATCTCATGTTTTCCTGTTCCTCATCACCTGCCATGGTCCAAAGCTATCATCACAAAATAGCAGATGTTTACTTGCTCTTTGCTTCCTCCATTGTGAAAGCATGTGAAAAAAGACCCCAAATATGTGTAAAACCAATTATTTACTTACTATCTACATGCACCATAGCAGTTAAACTATTGAAGAAGTTTTTACCTCTGTGCTGACATCTGTAATTTAAATTCCTGATCTTAAAATTCTGTGAGGCCCAGCACGTTTATTGATTTTTCTAATTCTTTACAATGAATATTTTATACTTCCTCACTCTGAAGCCCTTTTCCCTCCTCCACCTTTTCAGTTAATCCCCTAGCCTAATATTTATATTGGGAAAGTATAGTTAAACATGATTAGAAGATACCAGTGAGAAAATTTCTCATCTTTTCATCAGCAAATCCAGCAACCAATTTGAATCCAAATCCACCTTTTTCTGCTTCCCTCCTATTCAAGCACTTGATTCTATTAAAGGCCAGCCCCTACCTTTTCCACTGCATTCAGTATTCAATGCCAGCTGAGCCATTTTGGTATCTCTGAAACTACTGCTCCATCCTCGATTCTAAATTTATTTTTCTTTATTGACTTATTAACATCTGCATGGAACATGATTTAATATCTCACATCTTACAGACAACTACACTATGATTTCTGCCTATGACTTGATTTCTCTGAACCCTTCCATAGCAAAACACTTTAGAGTGTTGCCAAGGGTCACTGTTTCCATTTATTCAATATTTTCTCTTCAATTCATTGAGTTCTCACACTCCACTCCTTTGTCAAAGTCATGACCAATCTCCTCTGTGCTGAAAACAATGGCCAGCATCACTCTTGGTAATGTTCAGCACAGTTGAACATTCTGCCTTCATGAAACAGTCTTTTTTTTAAACTTTGATTTATTAAGATATATCCCATATACCATAAATTTCACCCATTTTAAATGCACAGCTCAATAGTTTTTAGTAGTTCTACAGAACAGAGTTTACACAGATCACCACAATTTTAGAATAGTTCATAGCTCCAAAAGAAACCCCATACCCAATCACTCTCCATTCTTCACCTCCCTTCCCCCGTCCCCACTTCCACCTGCCACCAGTTAGGCAATTATTTACTAATCTATTTTCTGTCTCTATAGATATGCTTACTCTGGCTATTTCATTTACATGAAATCATATAATATGTGGTCTTTTGTGATTAACTTCTTTCACTTAACATGGTGTTTTCAAGGTTCACTTATCTTATAGGATGTATCAGTATTTCATTTCTTTTTATTGATGAATAATATTCCATTGTATAGCTATAATACATTTATTAACTCGTTCAACAGTTAATGGACATTTGGGTTATTTCCAGTTTGGGGCTATAATAAGCAATACTGTTATGAACATTCATGTACAGTTTCATATGGGCATATGTTTTCATTTATCTTGGGTACATAAGAGTGACATTGCTTAGTCACATGGTAACTCCATGTTTAGCATTTTGAAAATTTGTAAGACTCTTTTCCAATGTGGCTGCACCATTTTACATTCTCACAAGCAGTTTCTGAGGATTCCCATTTTCCCACACATTAACACATATTTTTGCTCATTTTGATTATAGACATCCTACTGGGTGTGAAGTGGTATTTCATTGTGGTTTTGATATGCATTTTCCTATTGATTTTGTGACAGAAAATCCCCCCAATTTTGCTCCTGCCTTGCCTGCTGCTCCTTCTCAGTCTCACTGCTGGTTGATCCTTTCCCACCCAAACTCTAAATGTTGGAATGTCATGATTCTATCTATATTATCTCCCTAGGTGATTTCCTCTAGTACCACGTGTTTAAATAGGAGTTATGTACTGATTACATTCACATTTTTATTTTTAACATTGACCTTTTCTACCTACTTGCCTTATTTTCATTCAATTTGTACCTTAAGCTTATTATTCCAAAATGGAATTCTTTATATTGACATCCTCCAAATTCAATGATTTTACCCTCCCTGATATTCTCCATTTCATTAAATGATGCCATCATCTGGTCCGCCATCCAGGATCCAAACCTAGAATCCATCCATAATTCCTCTCTTTTCCTTACCACCCATCAATCTGTCACCTTCACATTCAAAATCCCATCCATACGTGTCCACGTCCTTGCCACCAGCCTAGCCACCAGCCTAGCCCTGCCCCAGCACACTCAGGCAGTAAATACCTAACTTACTTCCTCATTTCTACTCTTGCCACAGCTACAATTTATTCACTAAACAGAAGCATATACAGGATTTCTAAAACTTAATTAGACCCTCTCACATTTTAGGAGGAAGTGACCTGGGCTTGTACTTAGTGTTTAATGGGTTCTTGAACAAGGAAATGGGGGATGTGTGATGTATGTGGGAACTGACCTTGATTGAGTTCAGGAGCCTAAAGATACTAAAATCCTGAATCTATTTTGGTAAGATTAGAGAAAGTGGAAACACTATTTTAATAATAATATTGGATTGTGGATTCTTGAGAGACAGAATGGGGGGAATGTGATTATTTTTCAATCTATGTCATTATATGCCTCTATTCCTAGGGACAAAGTACAAATATATATCACATCTTAAACTAAGTTACTCCCTATGCTCCTCTGTGGTATGAATTTAACAAATTATTAGATCAAATGCTAAAGTAAGAAGTTACGAATTGAATAAAGAGAAGAATAAAATCAATGACTGTTTATTTAATCCCTCCCCCCAACACATCCAGTAAGTTTCTCATGTTTTATTTCCTCCCCCTAGCACCACAGCTACAATTTATTCACTAAACAGAAGCATATACAGGATTTCTAAAACTTAATTAGACCCTCTCACATTTTAGGAGGAAGTGACCTGGGCTTGTACTTAGTGTTTAATGGGTTCTTGAACAAGGAAATGGGGGATGTGTGATGTATGTGGGAACTGACCTTGATTGAGTTCAGGAGCCTAAAGATACTAAAATCCTGAATCTATTTTGGTAAGATTAGAGAAAGTGGAAACACTATTTTAATAATAATATTGGATTGTGGATTCTTGAGAGACAGAATGGGGGGAATGTGATTATTTTTCAATCTATGTCATTATATGCCTCTATTCCTAGGGACAAAGTACAAATATATATCACATCTTAAACTAAGTTACTCCCTATGCTCCTCTGTGGTATGAATTTAACAAATTATTAGATCAAATGCTAAAGTAAGAAGTTACGAATTGAATAAAGAGAAGAATAAAATCAATGACTGTTTATTTAATGTCAAGTTGGATCAGTTGCCAGTCACCTGGGCTGCTGTTGACTCACCTGGGACCAGGCAGCCTGATCAGGTGCCCTCTGGAGCCATGTCCAGCTCTAACATGGGGAGTTGTCTCTTGTGATGTGTAATTACCCTAACAACTAAGTTACATAAGACCTTCACTGGAAGGAGGTGACTTCTATTGCCAGGAAATCTTTGGCACTTTAAATGCAACAATTTTTTGGTACCAGGAAAGCTGCCAGAGAATGAATAAACATTCAGTATGAAAACCTTCTGTTTATTATCAGAGTAAACACAATAAAAGCAGAAGTGACCTTTATTCTTCATACGAAGTAATTAATCAACTAATTAACTAACTTTATCTTAGAGGAAGTGAGAATCTGATAGCCCCATGATCTACTCAGTTTTGTACAGTTTTGATTGGTAGTTCAAGAGAAATGCTCCCACCATCCAAATCTGTGCTAAACTGAAACTTCAAATACAAGGAACTGAGTTGACACTAGATACTCAGTTCACGTCATAACTCATTGGCTTTTGACACCAGTTTTTCAAGGTTCATACCACTTCAGTGGAGGGAGGAATACAGAGGAGCTTTTGCTAAAAGAGCTACAGAAAAATAGGAAGAGCAAAATTGAAGAAAATCTGTTGCTAATAGCCCTGAATCATTTACCTTTTAATTTTGAGTATAGTATGCACAGAACATTGGTCTAAATAATTTTGGTGGCAGTTGTTGCTGTGTCCACATTGTTAGTCACTTTCATTCATGCAGGCTAATGTGTTTGTGGGTCTTAGCTTGTTCACGTCTGCAAACATCAAAGAATAAAGAAATGAATTTCTGGGTAGAGGTAGACCTCATTTTATTGCAGTTTGCTCTATTGCTCTTCACAGATGTGTTTTTCACAAATGAAAGGCAAGACCCTCCACCAGCGAAAAGATTATGACTGGCTTTATAGCAATACTCACTTTATTGTGATGGTCTAGAATCAACCCCGCAGTATCTCTAAGGTGTGCCTGTAGAGAGTTGTATAGGGTACTAATAGGCAAAGTGAGACAAAGAGGTGTTTCATCCCCCTTTGATGACCACTACTGATCTAAGGAACATGATTTCCACCCCTGTAATTGTTTAGAGCTTTGTAGAGTTTTAGAAGGCAATGGAATAAATATTACCCTGTGACAATTTCATACTGAAAGAAATAATTTTCCTTTCCTCCTCATTTGCTTTTGATAACTCTATTGAGATTGAAGTATAATATACTAATCAAATTTAAATTGCATACTTTGTTAAGTTTTGACATATGTGTACACCTGTGAAACTCTCCTCATAATCAAGATAATGAAACTTTCTGTCACCTTCAAAGATTTCCTAGTCTACCTTTATAATCCATTCATTTCCTCCATCCCCATCCTTGGGCAACCACTAATCTGCTTCCTGCCATTGTAGATCGGTTTCTCTTCAGGAATTTTATGTAGATGGCATGATACATTATTTCTCTTTCTTTTTGCCTGGCTTCCTTCACTCACTAAAATGATTCAGAGATTTATCCATGTTGCTGTACCCATAGTTTCCTGTTTCCTTTTTATTGCTGTACTAGAGGCCCAATGAATGAAATTCATGCAAGAGTAGGCCTTCCTTCCCCAGGCTGCTGGCACTGGCTTCCCTCTGGCACCCGGGACTCTGCTTTCCTTGCAGCCCTGGCTTCATCCAGAAGGTCGTCCAGAAGGACATCTGGTCTAATTAGCATATTACGCTTTTATTAGTATACGTAGTACTCCTTTGTGTGACTACCTCAATTTGTTTCTCCATTCTGCTGTGAATGGATATTTGGTTTGGTTTTAGTTTGGGGCTATTATAAATAAAGCTACTCTGAGCATTTATATACAGGTCTTTGTTGATACATATACTTTCACTTCTCTTAGGTAAATACCTAGAGGTGGGATGATAGAGTCATATGGTAAATGTATGTTTAACTTTAAAAGAAACTGTTAAATTGTTATTCAAAGTGGTTGTACAATTTTGTGTTCCAACCAGTGATCTATGAGAGTGACAGTTGTCCTGTATCCTTGTTAACACTCAGTATTGTCAGGATATATTATTACTAGTGCTATTATTTTAACAATTCTGATAGTTACATAATGATATCTCTTTGTATTTTTAATTTGCATATGCTTGTTAGTCATGAA
>NW_005370042.1:3058155-3069028 GCF_000412655.1 Myotis brandtii
TTTTTTTATTTTCTAGATAAGAAAAATTTTCCTAGCCCCAAATTGCAAATATTTAGTTCTGTTTTCTCTAACTTTATAGTTCTATATTTTACTTTTAGATCTGTTATCCACAGTGACTTAATATTTGTATATGAATGAGGTAAAGACTTACATTCATTTTCTTCTTATATAGATATGCTATTGATATAGCACCAGATGTTAAAGGATTTTCCTTTTTCTATTGAGTTGTCTGAGCACCTTTGTTGAAAATCAATTGAGCATCAACATGTGGATCTACTTCTAGACTATCTATTCTGTTTCATTGAGTTTTATAACTATCCTTTCACTATTAGCAAACTCTCTTGATTACCATAGCTTTATAATAAATCCAAGTTTTAAAATTGCTTTTGTTATTGTAGTTTGTTTTCATTTTCCTATGCATTTTAGGATCAGTTTGTCAAATTGGCACAAAAATTGAATTGCATTTAATCTGGGGACAGTTATGATCTTAGCAACATTGAATTTTTCAGTCCATTAACATGGTATGTCCATCCATTAAGTTGCATCTTCTTTAGTGTCAATCAATGTTTGTAGTTTCAGTGTAAAGGTCTTGAATGTTTTTGTTACAGGTATTTTAAGTTTTTGATGCTATAATAAATGCATATTTTCTTTCTTTTTTTATTCATCACCTGAGAATGTGTTCTGATTGATTTTTTTAGGGAGGGAGAGAAGGAGAGAGAGAGAGAGAGAGAGAGAGAGAGAGACATCGATGTGAGAGAGAAACATCAATTGGCATCAATTGGTTGGCAGCTGGGGATTGAACCCGCCACCTGGGTATGTGCTCTGACTGGGAATCAAACCTGAGACCTTTTGATGTACAGGTCAATGCTCCATATAATCTAGTCACACTGGCCAGGGCTAAATGTCTCTTTTGTTGGACAGTTGGTTATTTCCAATATTTCCCCATTAAATGAACATCCTTATGTATATTTTTTGATATCTCTTAGCATAAATGTCTAAAAATTGAATTACTGGTCAAAAAATATATATAAAATGTTTTAAAAGTACTATTTCTCCCATTCTTTTTTAAATATTGATTAATGTAAATCCTTTCAATCTTTTCTCAATCTAGCAGTTAAAAAATAATATTGCCTTAGTATGCATTTCTTTGGTTAATGATGAGGCTGAGCATCTTCCATGTATTAGCTATTTATATTTATTCTTTTACAAATTTTTCATTTCTATCCTCTACCCACTTTTCATGTATGCTTAATATTTTACTTATTATTTATTTGTCACTATTTACAATATAATAATGTAAAAAAGGAATGTAAATATTTTAGCTATTATATGTAGCAATTAATTTTCCAGTTAATTATTTATCTTTCACTTAAAATGATGGTATTTGATTGCCATAGAAATTTTTTGAAAATGTATGTACTTAAGTCTTATAAACTTTTCCTGTAAGGTTTCCAAATTGGTATTTATGCTAAGAAAGATCTGCTCTATCCAAAAGTTATAAAAATATAACACTTTGTTCTACATTATTTTCATGATTTTACTTTTTACACTTAAATTTTAATTTTTCTAGAATATATTATGATGTACAGTATAAAATAGAACTCTTAGTATTTCCCCGAATAGTCTGAAAAGTTTTCCAACACTGTTTGATTTGAAATTTCATTATCTCTGTATAAAAAGAAATGTGGTTTTAATTAGTTTTGGTATACTTTTTGTTATTTTTCTGGTAGATCCTTCTGATTATTATTTTAAATATTTATTATCTAGATGAACTTTAGAATCATTTTTTAAGTTCCATGTTCTCCCAACTATAATTAATGAAAAAGTATTAACTTGATGGACTAAGTTATAATCTTGAACTTCCCCATTCAGAAATATAATTCCTCTCTCTCCATTTGATAAAGTCTTTTTTCAATCCTCAAGCCAAGTTACATTGTTTGTTTTGTTTTTTCCATTGGTCTTGCAAATTCTTAAGTGTGTTTGTAGGCATTTGCTATTTATTCATATTTATTTTGAGAATTAGGATGAGATCTCCTTTTTTATTCTATTTTCTAACCTGTCATTATAAGCAAATCTCTATTTCTGTGTATGTTTTGTATCTGTCCATCTTAATGAACTTCCTTATAGTTTCAAATAGTTTTGTAGTTGATATTGTAGTGAACATTGTTAGTTGCCTATTTGACATCTGTTAAACCCTCTTTCTAAGAGCACCACATTTTCATTTGAATAGCTATCTTTCTGTCTATGCAACTATATATGTTGGGCGGAACACATTATATCCCAGTTTAAAGGTAAACACTGATTACTCTAAGCTTATCAGAATCATTTTTTGTCCCTTGAAACCATGCCTGCTTCATAAATAATAATATGACTCAATCTGGGCCAATGATGTTTGAGAAGAAGTTTTCTGGGGCTTTGGAAAGGAATCTCTCACTTCTCTGAAAGTCAGAAGAACCCAGTTCTCTATCATCCCCTGGATATGGCAAGGAAGTTTATAGCCCCCCAACAACAGCATATTTAGAAATTCTATTTTTCAATTTTTGCCACTATGTGAGGATCCAATTGAATTTCACATTAACATTATATCCCATAACCTTGAAAACTATAATTAGTTCTAACCGTAGTTTTATTAGTTCAAACAGTAATTTTGTAGATTCCTTGGGAATCCTATTTAAAGAGTCATATCATCTGTCAATAGTACAGTTTTACTTTTATCTGCTATTCCTGCCTTTTGTTTTTCCTCAGTGCCTGGTTGCCTGGTGCCTCCACCAGAGTGTTGAACCAAAGTGGTGAGAGTGGACACCGTTGATTTAGTCATGATTTCAGAGAGAAAAAATTTCACCATTTCGGTATTTCACTATTACCTATGATTAGGATGTCCACGGTAACCAATTCAATTTTTAATAGGCATGGGGATAATCAGACTTTCTAATTCTTCTTGCATGAAATTTCAAGATACCTGTCCATTTCATTAAATTGTCATGACAGACAAATTTTAAACTAACAATGAACAGCGAGTGTACAACCAGAGCACCTGGTGTGAATCCGGCTGTGTCACTCACCAGCTTAGTAAACTCAAGCAAGTTTCTAAACGCATTTGTGTCTCAGTGTCTTTACCATCAAATAGAGAAAGCAGTTATCCCTGCCTTGTATATTTGCTTTGAGGTTTACGTGTGTGTTTGTGTGCGTACACATGCTTAGGCTTGACATGTAGTTATGGCTCTAAAAGTGGTAGCTCTTATTGCTGTTGTGGTGGTTATTATTATTAAGATACTTATTAGGTTGAATTATAAAACCAATGCCCTGTTATAACTGACACTTACTATTTCTCTGTGTCGTCGTCTATTAGCTATATGTCAATAATTGGAAGAATGTCACTTTATCTCACACGTGCGCGCGTGCACACACACACACACACACACACACACACACAGAAAATTTGATTTTGCTTTGATCCATCCCACACAATTGTGGTCTGTTCTAATCACACACAGTGCATTTTGAAAAGCTTCCTTTTCTGAAAACAGCTAATGCCAATGAGCAATGTCATGACCACAGGCTGCAAGCTCTGTTGCTTTCCCGTCTCCTCTAAACCTGGACCCTTCTCTATCATCTAGTGCAAACTAACTGTAATTGCAAAGGTAAAGTTCAGTGACTGGAACTACGTTATGCATTGTAGTTATTTTAACAAGTTCTGCCTTTTAATTAAACATCACACCTCAGAGGATTTAGTTTCCAATATTTGTTTCCAGTGTTCTCATTGAAGATTCTAGCTCGAGCTTTTTGTAAAATAATTTATGATGTCTATCGTCCATTGTCCTCGCCTTACTTTTTTTTGCCTCAACTCTTTCATGTCTTCTTAAATGGATACCAACTTTTAAAGGTCATTTCCTTAAAATGAATAATTTGGTTTTCTGGGGGATGACTTAGTTGAGTATTTGCTCACACACTCTATTCAATAGTCTGCCCTGCACATTATGCAGTATTCACGTGTATCTAAATTAGGGCCACTGACTTCAGGTAGCTGATGATATAAGGTAGACTTTACATAGAGTAAGAGTCGTAGGTGCCATTTAACAGTTGAGAGCAGAGAGAGACATGGCTCATGCTCTGGGGTTTGCGAAGATCAGTTATACACCTTTCCTACTGGTTGATTTTGAGTCCTGTTTGTGAAGAAATACAGCCTATGGGCAAATGCAGATCAAAATGTCGGTTTTGTTACTGATTCATCAACCCAGAGGGCGAAGCATCAGGGTTGCAGGCAAAGGAAGTTGTGAGTGGCCCATGCTTGTTGGACACCTGGTCACAGTTGTGCCATCCGTAGAAAGTCCCAGAGCAATGCTGGCACAGCCTGCGTGGATGGAAACCAGGCCGAGGCAAAGCTTCCAGTTAAGGCTTTATTGGTAGATTCAATGCCAGGACAGCAAGAGTGAGGGGAAAGGGGGACATGACAAAGGGAAGGAAGGGAGCAGGTCAAGGTGCCCAGGGCATCGCTAACCTCATCCCCGCTTTGCGTGAGAGGCCTCTCTGAAACCCTGCAGCGACCTGGCTCTCTGGGCGCCCTGCGCTGCTCACCTCTTCAGCTGTGCCCTCAACACCGCGGAGGTGCACTCTGCAAGGGCATTGGGAATGACCTGTGTCCCGTTATTTTACAGCAATAGCAGCGAAGACCTTTTCTCTTTGTAGCAAGACTTGCCCTGGAAGAGCGTCCTTAGACTGGACAGTAAAAAGACAAATCGAAAGAAGAAGCAGACGTTCATTAATTTTCTATCCCCTAGGATTCCCACACCGCACACTTGCGGTCTGCCTGTGGCCGCTGTCACTGGCCTGCAGCTGTGCCTGAGGGACATTCGCCTGTACTTGGTGGAGATGGCCTGGCAAAGCTGTGTCCTGAGGAGAGCTGGGCAGGGGAAGTGACAGTGTGCAGTGTAAGAGCGACAGGAAAGCCTCTCTCTGCAGGGAGCAGCTCTGTCCCCACCAAACCCAGATTCCTGCTGTAGGTTCCGCTCAGGTGCACGTGACCCACAGAGATGACCTCCGTGGACCTGGGACGTCTCCACCACCTGGTGCAGATGTGTCTGCTGAACAGTAAAAGCTTGAGGACCGGGTTCTCTAATGGTTATGTCACCCTCGCTGGGCCCCAATATGATGATGACTCAGGATGGAGGTGGGGTGGCCCTTCTCTCTGGTGTCCCTGTGAAATAACTGTATACATGGAAAAGCAACCAACCAATTGGAAAAACACGTGATGGCATCCTACCTACTGGTAATTTTTCTCAATATTATGAATTGTTAACATTATTTATATTGCTGAGCACTTGATAGCCACTGTGCACATTGGAGTATTCTTGACATAATTGCCACATTTCTGAGTTGGCTTTTGTCATTATCCCTGTTTGCAAACAAGAAAAGTGAAGCTTAGGGTGGTTAAGAAACCTGTTCCAACATCACGTGGCAAAGTCAGGACTCCGGCATGTTCTTTCACACTGGCCATGGGTGTGAAACCAGCCCTCTGGCTCACCCCACATACTGAGGGATGGCAATTTCCAACTTGTTTCAGCTTTGCTTTCCTCATACATAAAAACTTCTACCCAGGTCATTGCCAGGCTTACACGAGGCAACACAGGTCGAGTACCAAGCACTGCACTAAAACTGACACATAGTAGGTGCTCTTGTCTGTTTTTGAATATCAGTTTATTTTCACTTTTTAGAATTTCTAGCACATCTCCAGTTCTTGATTTCCTTACAATGGCTCTGGTATGAGACATACATTAGTTAACAAGCCTGTGAATGTATGCATTTGTTATTGGATATATAATGAACTCACAATCCATGGTGAATAATTAGCTTCTCCCCCAAATGGAACTAGATGTGGTAAGCTTTACAGTAGACACATCTATGGAGCACTATGTTCTTATAATAGCCTGGATGTAATTCCATTTAAGCCATCAATTATCCCAAAGAAAGTAGGTTTTCATGATCTCTTATGCTTTAATTTTCTTAAGTTATAACTTTTCATTCATATCAAAGTAAAGACCATTTTTCTTGGGAGGGAAAGTGAAAGTGAAACAGAGTCCATAGTCCACGTTTCTCTGTTATATTTGGAGTCAGGAAGATCTGATTCCAGCAGCTCATTTACTGGTCATACAGCCTCTGCAAACCGCCCCACTTCTCTCCTCAGTCGCCTCTGTGTGAAATGGGACTGATGATAACGTCTTTGCAGGTTTGTTTTTGGGTTTTTTTGTGTGTGTGTTTTTGGTATGGATATAACCTCATAAATAATTTTTTTGAATTTTTTTAAATTACAGATCACATTCAATATTATTTTGTATTGGCTTCAGGTGCACAGCACAGTGGTTAGACGATCATATTTTACAAAGTGTTCTTCCCGATAACTCAAGTAGCCCCTGGCCCCGTACATCCATATTACAATAGTACTGCCTATGTTCCCTCTGCTGTACTTTACATCCCCGTGACTATTTTGTAACCACCAGCCTGTACTTCTCAGTCCCTTCACCCTTTCATCCAGCTCCCACAACCTTTCCTCTGACAGTCTGTTCTCTGTATTTGAGTCCATTTTGTTTGTTCATTTATATTGTTCTTTGGATTCTACTTCTAAGTGAAGTCATATGGTATTTGTCTTCCTCTGACTGGCTTTTTCCACTTAGCATGATACCCTCTAGATCCACCATGCTGTATACGTGCATCGTGTTTGTTTGTCTATTACTGTCAAGATTATGCGTGGCTTATTTGGTGAATATCGGATATGTGAGAGATGTTCCTCCAATATTGCTTTCCTCTTTCATTCACAACTACCCAAATCACGTTTTATTTCTTATTTGTATGTTTTCTTGTTCCAACAGAGCTAAAATAGCATTTTCCACTTTTCTTTATAGTTTTTCTTAAGCCTGAGTTTTAGCCTTCTTCACCTGTGTTTGTTAGTATCGGCAGTATACTTTTATTTTGCTTTCATCTTTAGTTATGTGCCCATTACCAGAATCTTTAACTAAAGCATCATAAAACTGTCCATGTAGATATATTGGCCTAACATATTTATCCCCTGCCATATTTCCTTTGTAATTTCATTTTAAAATGTACTACTCTTTTGGAATAGGGTGCTTTTTCGGACTCATTTGCCATAGCTTATAGCTCTCATTCTTCTTTTTCTAAAAAAGTTTTAAAATTTTCACTTACAGTTGACATTCAATATTATATTATTTCTTTTCCTTCTTGACTTTTAAATTATTTACCCAGAACTAAAGCATAAGACATGGGTGTGAATATGCCTATTATTTCCATTCTTGGCGATTTAGAAACTAACATGACCTGTTACTTTTCTCCAAGGTTTCTTCACATCTACACAATTCTCAGGTCTTTCTCATAATTTAATTTAGAATTAAATTCAAAGAAATAAATGCCTTTTTGTTTCCTCTGCTCTCCAATGAGTAAAAGCCTATTGATAAGGGGGAAAAAAAGTTTATCAGGCACTTTTTCACCAAAGATAAATTTCCAAGAAATGATCATATAGTTGAAGTCCCACAATACTACTAGGTCTTACCAGTGAAAGACTTTAATAATAGCTTCTGGAAGGGAACACATGAATGTTTCATCTGCCAGGCCTGTAACCAAATTAATTCTATTGGGAAATGGGCCTTCTAGAACATGAAAGACTGGAAGCAGAAAGGCTATTCAGTGAAAACTGGGAGATGAGAAATTCTGCTTTCTCCCTGGAGTAGGATTTAAAGTTCCTAAGGTGAGTATTGCTATTGTGTGTGTGTGTGTGTGTGTGTGTGTGTATGAGCGGTGCACGTGCACTTTGGCATGTGATCTTGCTACCAATAAGTAACTCACTCAAAATGATGTAGTTGGTAATAGAAGTAAAATTGGCAAGAAGATCCCTCTCATCCTCCATTATCATGCTTTATTCCTAAACATGTTTAGGAAGAAATAGTGATCTTTGGATGCTAAAGTGGAGATAAATAGTCTATCAGAGGAACTCATTATGGTGTGGGGGAAGTTTTTGTCATGAATTTTATCTGCAGAATGTATCCACTGCTCCTTTTCTCTGACCAATCATATTCAATGAATAAAGCACTATGTTGAAGGCAAGATAGCCCAAAGCACATAGTTCCTTGTATTTTCTTAACCATGCCAGTGAAGGGAGTTGAAAATGAAATTGATGAGTAAATCTAAGATGGCTCAAATGGATAACCCTAGATAACCCTAACCTAATCCTGGATGGTGATATAGCGTTTGATAAATGTCCCAAGGACCCCAGCCATATTAGAATCCAAATGCAAGCTGGGTTTTAGGAAGACTATCCCACACAGGTGACTAAAGCCTAGTCATCAAGTAATCCAGAAAAGATAGACTCTCATATATTTGGTGATATGGTGTTTTGTAAACTAAAATGCTCAGATTTTGGATATGGTGTATTATAACTCACATAAAGATTTGAAATGTTACATTAAAATTTTTTATGGCTATAACTATATAAAATTCCTGTATTTACTTTAATAAGAAAAATCCCTATAGTATACCATTAACCAGATTGGTATTGGTGAATGTAATATGTATATGACATTACAACTTGCCATTCATGAGTTTTTCTTGTGAGTCAACCTTTTGAACATTACATGGATATATACTAGTAGATGTTTTATGCAATTTGTCAGTGTTTGGCTTTTGAAAAATGTAATATTAGGCATACTTTAAAAATAATTCTTGACATGAATTTAGTTGTAAATTTTGACATTCATAATTGGCCTTTGGAAATACTGAGATTATAAAGCATTGAGAAATTAGTTTAATATTAAAGATCCTTATATTAAAAGTTAATAATGATTCCATTGCCCATAAAATACTTAAAGAATTTTAGACAATTTTCTTTGTCAGTTTCCTTGCATATAGATGTATAGGATTCTCTATAAAATATAGGGATATTTACTTCTATATATGTCATACTTTGGTTTCACAGGAAGAGAATTCACTTTTATTTACATACCTGGCACTTGAGGAGGGCAGTCACATGTCCATGTTTGCCTGAGGTGGCCTTAGAGTGTGTTCATTTTCCCAGAATCCTTATTAACAAAGGCCCCTTTCACGTTCAGAATGTCTCAATTTGAACAACAAAATGTGTGACTGTCCTTTGCTTCAGCCATGCATCAAGGAGAGCCATCTCAACCTGTATGTTGATCCAGAATGCTTGATCCAAAAACTGCAAGAAGAAAAGAGAGACTTACAAATTTGGAGAAAATATTTAAATTTATCACATAGTTTGCTGCTATAAGAATATATAGCAAGTTTTCCCCAATTTTAGTGCATATGGAAAAATGCATTCACTTAGATATTAAAGCTATGTCAAAATTTTTATTAAAAGAAGAGATAAGTTAAAAACCTGATCATGAAAAAAAAAAGTATTTTCTGCTTGCTCACTATAGTCACCAGATTCCGTGATCACTTCCCCAGTGATGAGAAACCATGTTAATTCTAGCCCTCTACATTTTGGTGTCTAAATCTGTTCTTTAAAGGACAACTCATTCTAAATTTGTGAAATAAGAAAGCAACGTGGACCCTGAATACTTTACTATAAATCAGTGATGGCGAACCTATGACACACGTGTCAGAGGTGACACGCGAACTCGTTTTTTTGGTTGATTTTTCTTCGTTAAATGGCATTTAAATATATAAAATAAATATCAAAAATATAAGTCTTTGTTTTACTATGGTTGCAAATATCAAAAAATTTCTATATGTGACACGGCACCAGAGTTAAGGTAGGGTTTTTCAAAATGCTGACACGCCGAGCTCAAAAGGTTCACCATCACTGCCAAAAATATAAGTCTTTGTTTTACTATGGTTGCAAATATCAAAAAATTTCTCTATGTGACACGGCACCAGAGTTAAGTTAGGGTTTTTCAAAATGCTGACACACCGAGCTCAAAAGGTTCGGCATCACTGCTATAAATATTTAATGATGCTTATGTAAAATGGGTGAAAGAAAAGTCACACATACTAACAAGAGCCAATTGTTTCCTGCATTACCAAGAAGAGAGCTGTGTGATGGATGTTATCTGGATGTTCCACCACCATCAAGGGTCAGTGGGTGGCCCCATTGAGTCTTGACCATGGTCTTTAACTAACTCCAGCTCAGGACCACCCAGACAAGGAGGTATCAGGTCAGATGACTGGGGGGTCATTGCAGAGAAGTAGGCTTCCTGAGAAGTGGACAGTGAAGTGAAGAGATCGTGAGGGTTTCTGGGCACAGTCCTCCTTATTTCACAGGTAAGACGTAGTGCACTGAACGCTGTTCAGCTCAAGTTTGCAGACTCTATTAGATTTCTGTAATATTTTCAATTAAGGCATAGATTATTTAAATTTTAATGGGATTGCCAAAAAGAAAAAGATTTTCAGATGTACAAGACATCCCTTTCCTTCGACCTTGTACTCTCTGATTCTCCTGTCGTAAACTCTGCAGCCAAAGGAAGCTCACTGTCTGGCTGCTTCTCCTCCTGCTCTGAGAGCCACCCTTCTGTCCAAGAATTCTCAGCACAGTTGATCAACTAAATAGGGATCTTAATGTAATTTTGGAGTGGATGTTCATGCGGTCTCTTCTGAGGAAGAAAAACTAGCTGCAAGGGTCCATTTTGTCTTTCTTCTTTTCCTTGAACAAATAATTTCCACCAGTATATCATGGCTCTAGCCAGCCGTGGGCAAACTACGGCCCGTGGGCCGGATCCGGCCTGTTTGAAATGAATAAAATTAATTAAAAAAAAAGACCGTACCCTTTTATGTAATGATGTTTACTTTGAACTTATATTAGTTCACACAAACACTCCATCCATGCTTTTGTTCCGGCCCTCCAGTCCAGTTT